>NC_134690.1:389287514-389612514 GCF_050947455.1 Rhinoderma darwinii
CGGAAAGATCCTTTCGCCTGTTAACCCCTTAATGACCGGGCCAATTTTTGTTTTTTCATTTTGTTTTTTTTCCTCCCCCCGCCTTCCAAAAGCCATAACTTTTTTTAATTTTCCGACGACCTAGACGTATGAGGGCTTGTTTTTCGCGGGACTTATTGTAGTTTTTCATGGCACTGTTTAATGTACCATATAATAGTAAAGCGATTCCTCCTTGTTTTTTGGGTTTAGTTTTTACGCCGTTCATCGTACGGTAAAAATGACATGTTAACTTCATCCTAGGGGTTGATACGATTACGGCGATACTAAATTGATATATATTTTTTTGCCATGTTCTGAGAGCCGTAATGTTTTCATATTTTTGGCGATTTAGGGTGTGATGGCTTATTGTTTTGCGGGGAGATTTGTAGTTTTTTTTTATTGGTACCATTTTGGGGTACATACGACTTTTTGATCACCTTTTACTCCATTTTTATGGGGAGCTAAAGTGACCAAAAAACAGCAATTCTGTTTTTGTTGTTTTTTTTGCTTACGTCGTTTACCATGCGGGTAAAATGTTAGATTGTAATAGTTCAGGCTTTTACGGATGCGGCCATACTTGTTGATTTAATTTTTAAAGTGTTTTTTTGTTTTTTTTTTTACTCTAAAATTGTACTTTTTTTGCACATTAAAAAAATGTTAAACTATATATATTTTTTTGCGTCCCCCTAGAGGACTTTGCACTATATACGGCAATGTATTGCAATACGGTATATCGTGATTTTGACAGGCTTAATAGGAACACAAAGATGGCAGATCTGGGGACCTTCATTAGGCCCCCAGACTGCCATGACAACCATCAACTCCACAATCGTGTTGTGGGGGTGATGGGCTGTCGGAGGGGCCGCCAACCTCTTTCTAACGGCTAAGATGTAGCGGTTGCTTTTGACTGCGGCATCTAAGTGGTTAAACAGGCGGAATCAAAGTGATCTTTGATTCCGCCCGTTGCAGTGTGGATAAAACCGATCGCTTCTGAGGCAATTTGCGGTAAAACATATTTGGTTTTTACCATGCGTTTTTCATAAAAATTTATAAAAATGAAAATCGCTACGAAACTACGGTAAAAACGTAAGTAAAAAAGCCTTAGGGTATGTGCACACGGGCTATTTTCAGCCGTTTTTCAGGGCTGTAAACACCCTGAAAAACGGCAAAAAATGCGGGGGCTGAACACCTCCAAACATCTGTCCATTGATTTCAATGGTAAAAACGGCGTTCCGTTCCCACGGGGCGTTTTGTACGCTGTCTTTTTTTAAAACGGCTACGTAAAAAAAGCCTCATAAAAAGAAGTGCTTGTCCTTTCTTGAGCCGCTTTTGGAGCCGTTTTTCATTGACTCAATAGAAAAACAGCTCCAAAAACGGCGTTAAAAAACGCGAGTTGCTTAAAAAACGGCTGAAAATCAGGAGCTGTTTTCCCTTGAACAGCTTCGTATTTTCAGCCGTTTTTTGTTATGCGTGTGAACATAGCCTTAGAAGAGAGCGCTCTAAAACACTAAGAAGCCCTGCACCTGCGTCAGCAACACATGATCCGCATAGGTTCTAGCCTCTTGATGTAGACAATACATGTTTCCATGCACTGACAGCAAGAAGAGATCTTGAAAATGGTTGGAAATTAGACTACAAATTATATTAGAAAGCAGCAGAACTTTTTATTATGTATTTTTGACATAAATCCCCTTTTATTTGATGTTTTTCTCACGGATCGCTTCAATGTTTTCCTTTTTTTTGCGATCCAGTCCATTGACCGTAATGTAAAGATCCTTTTGACCTTGTAGCATTTTAAATGAAATTCTATCTGATTCTCCTCACACCACATGATCCTTATTATAAGGACACGGGTATCAGATCATATTCCATCTTGAGTTTGGAAGTCAGGCAGAGTATTGTGCTCTGAGGGCGAGTTTGTGGGTTTTCGTTCTCTTCTCAAGGTAAAGAGGGTGAAGCGCTTGGTTTTTTATTTGTACATAATTTTTGATTGGCTCATGCTCTCAGTAGGGCTGGGCAATAGATCGAAATATAGCCGGAATCGAAATTCAGCACAATTAACCGACGTCATCTTGCGCTTTTTGTTTTTTTTTTCAATTATTTATTTCCCCCCCGTTTCAACTGTATCTGCGTCTTCAGGACGCAGATACATTTAAATCCAATGGTAGAACAGAGAAGGTCCCTGCTCTATCATTCACTATGTATCGCCGGAAGCTCACAGGCATTATACTGTGTGGAGGGCAGTTACGGGGGCATTATACTGTGGAGGGCAGCTATAGGAGCATTATACTGTGGAGGGCAGTTACGGGGGCATTATACTGTGGAGGGCAGTTACGGGGGCATTATACTGTGGAGGGCAGCTATAGGAGCATTATACTGTGGAGGGCAGCTATAGGAGAATTATACTGTGGAGGGCAGCTATAGGAGCATTATACTGTATGGAGGGCAGCTATAGGAGAATTATACTGTGGAGGGCAGCTATAGGGGCATTATACTGTGGAGGGCAGCTATAGGAGCATTATACTGTGGAGGGCAGCTATAGGAGCATTATACTGTGGAGGGCAGCTATAGGGGCATTATACTGTATGGAGGGCAGCTATAGGGGCATTATACTGTGGAGGGCAGCTATAGGGGCATTATACTGTGGAGGGCAGCTATAGGAGCATTATACTGTATGGAGGGCAGCTATAGGAGCATTATACTGTGGAGGGCAGCTATAGGAGCATTATACTGTGGAGGGCAGCTATAGGGGCATTATACTGTATGGAGGGCAGCTATAGGAGCATTATACTGTGGAGGGCAGCTATAGGAGCATTATACTGTATGGAGGGCAGCTATAGGAGCATTATACTGTGGAGGGCAGCTATAGGGGCATTATACTGTATGGAGGGCAGCTATAGGGGCATTATACTGTGGAGGGCAGCTATAGGAGCATTATACTGTATGGAGGGCAGCTATAGGAGCATTATACTGTGGAGGGCAGCTATAGGGGCATTATACTGTATGGAGGGCAGCTATAGGGGCATTATACTGTGGAGAGCAGCTATAGGGTCATTATACTGTGGAGGGCAGCTATAGGGGCATTATACTGTGGAGGGCAGCTATAGGAGCATTATACTGTATGGAGGGCAGCTATAGGAGCATTATACTGTGGAGGGCAGCTATAGGGGCATTATACTGTATGGAGGGCAGCTATAGGAGCATTATACTGTGGAGGGCAGCTATAGGGGCATTATACTGTATGGAGGGCAGCTATAGGGGCATTATACTGTGGAGGGCAGCTATAGGAGCATTATACTGTGGAGGGCAGCTATAGGGGCATTATACTGTATGGAGGGCAGCTATAGGAGCATTATACTGTGGAGGGAAGCTATAGGGGCATTATACTGTATGGAGGGCAGCTATAGGGGCATTATACAGTGGAGGGCAGCTATAGGGGCATTATACTGTGGAGGGCAGCTATAGGGTCATTATACTGTGGAGGGCAGCTATAGGGTCATTATACTGTGGAGGGCAGCTATAGGGGCATTATACTGTGTGGAGGGCAGCTATAGGGGCATTATACTGTGTGGAGGGCAGCTATATGGGCATTATACGGTGGAGGGCAGCTATAGGGGCATTATACGGTGGAGGGCAGCTATAGGGGCATTATACGGTGGAGGGCAGCTATAGGGGCTTTATACTGTGGAGGGCAGCTATAGGGGCATTATACTGTGGAGGGCAGCTATAGGGGCATTATACTGTGGAGGGCAGCTATAGGGGCATTATACTGTGGAGGGCAGCTATAGGGGCATTATAATGTGGAGGGCAGCTATAGGGGCATTATACTGTGGAGGGCAGCTATAGGGGCATTATACTGTGGAGGGCAGCTATAGGGGCATTATACTGTGGAGGGCAGCTATAGGGGCATTATACTGTGCAGGGCAGCTATAGGGGCATTATACTGTGGAGGGCAGCTATAGGGGCATTATACTGTGGAGGGCAGCTATAGGGTCATTATACTGTGGAGGGCAGCTATAGGGTCATTATACTGTGCGGGGGGCAGCTATGGGGTCATTATACTGTGGAGGGCAGCTATAGGGTCATTATACTGTGGAGGGCAGCTATGGGGTCATTATACTGTGCGGGGGGCAGCTATGGGGTCATTATACTGTGGAGGGCAGCTATAGGGTCATTATACTGTGGAGGAAAGCTATGGGGCATTATATTGTGTGGGGGCAGCTATAGGGGCATTATACTGTGGAGGGCAGCTATAGGGGCATTATATTGTGTGGGGGCAGTGTCAAGGGATATATTATGTACAGAAATCGACATCAGGCTCAGGGAAAACATATTAATTCAATGGTGTAGCCTGCAAAAAGGGGGAGGGGTACTTAAAAAGGGTGTGGCCTAAATAATCGTTCATTAATCCTAATCGATGTTACATGTTCAATGAATCGTGTTTTTGATTTAGGTCAGAATTGCCCAGCCCTAGCTCACGGTCTTATTGTAGATGCTGTGCGGACCTGTAATATGGCACTTATAACCTGCTATGGGCCGTACTGTACATCTGTGTGGGGAGAATATGAGGCCGCACTGAGGCTTTGCCATGGGCATAAAGCCAAACTGAGGAATTTATTAACTTAGATAAGACGCAGTTTGTGCAAAATTTTTATGCCACCTTTGCCAGTTTTTGGAAAATAGTAGGCATGGCTTAGCGTGAGGGAGTGTGATCATCCGTGGTTGACATAATTTACACCATTAACTGGAAATCAACCGTCTTCTAGCTGTGGTAGATTTCCCTTTTTGGCACGTTGACGGCCAGATATGCGACTCTTTTATTAAGGGGCGTGCACATCCTAATATACTCAGCACCTTTTATTCCAGCGCTCTTAGGGTATGTGCACACACACTAATTACGTCCGTAATTGACGAACGTATTTCGGCCGCAAGTCCCGGACCGATCTCCGTGCAGGGAGCCGGGCTCCTAGCATCATACTTATGTACGACGCTAGGAGTCCCTGCCTCTCCATGGAACTACTGTCCCGTACTGAAAACATGATTACAGTACGTGACCGTTGTCCTGCAGAGAGGCACGGACTCCTAGCATCGTACATAACTATGATGCTAGGAGCCCGGCTCCCTGCAGTGTGTTCGGTCCGGGACTTGCGGCCGAAATACGTCCCTCACTTACGGACGTAATTAGTGTGTGTGCACATACCCTTAACCTCTTCCCGCCGCAGACCTTTTTCAGATTTAAATTTTTTCCTCCCCACCTTTTAAAAGCCGTCACTTTTAAAAAAAAATTGTTTGTCGATATAGCCCTATGAGGGCTTGGTTTTTGCGGGACGAGATGTTGTTTTTCATGGCAGCATTTATTGTACCGCATAAAGAAATACTAGGAAACGAGAAAATTCATTGCGGGGTGGAAAATGAAAAAAACAGTGATTTTCGGCCAAAAATTTTTGCACTTTGCTTTTACGGAATTAACTGTACAATTAAAATGACATGTTAACTTTATTCTGTGGTTCAATACGATTACGGCGATACCAAATTTATGTAGATTTTTTTTGTTTTTTTAATATTTTAGTTTTTTTTTCTTGTAAAAGTAAACTGTAAAAAATTTGTGTCGCCCAAATTCGGAGATCCATAAAGTCTTTATTTTTCCGTCAATTGATCGGTACAGGGGCATATTTTTTGCGGGATGAGCTGTAGTTGTTAATGGTACCGTTTTGGAGTGCATGCGAGTTTTTGATCACTTTTTATTCCATTTTTCTGTGGGAGATGAGGTGAAAAGAGCGATTCTGGCGCTGAACTGTTTTGTTTTTTTTTTGTTTGTTTTTTTACGGCATTCACCGTGTAGGTCAATTTGTTATGTTGTAATAATTCAGCTTTTTACTGACGTGACGATACCAATTATGATTTTATTTTTTACAATGATTTAGGGAGAAAATGTGGAAAGGTGTTTTTTTTTTTTTTACTTTTAATATTTTTCTTTTTGTACATAAACCCCCCCACCCCTTTATTTAGCAGCTTTTTTTTCTCTTTCTTTTCTTAGTCCCGCTAGTGACTTGAACCAGCGATCGTTGGATCGTAAGCATTATATATTGCAGTATATCGTCTTTCTCACAGGCTTCTAGTAAGCCCAGAGTCCGGGCTTAAGAGAAGCACAAAGATGGCAGACCTGGAAGCCCTCATTAGGCCACCAGGCTGCCATCGTGAACCTGCGATCGTGTTGTGGAAGGGCCGATGGGCTGTCAGAGGGGGGCGACCCCTTCTTGCTTTAAATGTCACGGTCGCTATTGATCTCTAAAAGGTTAAAAGAGCCGGAGCACACTCGAGCGCGATCACGCTCGTTACAGTGAGGTATCATGCAGTCGACACCCGCGTTGTATGGAGCGGCCTCAGCCCGTGAGCCCGCTCCATACTCCCCCCATACTCGGCTATGACGTAAGTATATGTCATCCGTTGGGAAGGGGTTAATATTAAGACTGGTGTATGAAACCTCGGTCTTAATAAATTTCTCTGTAAGGCCTCGTTTACACTGAGTTTTTTGCAGGAGGAAAATTCTGCCTCAAAATTCCGTTTGGGATTTTGAGGCAGATTTTGTCCTTCTGCAAGGCGTTTTTCGCCCGCGGCCATTGAGTGCTACGGGCAAAAAACTGCAAAATACGCTCTCTCTGCCTCCAATTGATGTCAATGGGAGGCAGGAGGTGTAAACGCGCGAAGATAGGGCATGGGAGGCATTTTCGGACGGTTTTTGACGAGTTTTGCGGAGCGGATTCCGCTCCGAAAAGCTCGTCAAAATACTCCATGTGAACAGGCCCTAAGGATTAGTACACACAGAGTTCTTTAGTCAGGCAGAAAAATCTGCTTCGAACTTTCCTTCCGGATTTTTGAGACAAATTTGGAAATGCACGGGTTTGTTTTTTTTTAATTAAATTTTTGTACTTTAGCACATTTTTCCTGCTCCTATTGATTTTCAATATAGATCCAGAAGCCGAAACCGCTGCAGGATAGGGCACGCCGCTTTTATTTCCTGTGAACGGACAAAAAACATCGACTACTTATTTGAGACAAGAAGATGCAAAAAGGGTGGGAAATGATTGTTGCCGTGTTTTATTTCCCGTACAGAAATTTTTTGGGGGGAATTTATATTCTATCTGACCGCTGTTTTCCTGCAGGGTGGAGAAGTGCATGATGGGTCCGATCTGATTGGCCCTGCAGAAGGATTTGGTGATTTTCCTGACAGCCTCTCGGATTGTAGTTCTGAAGGTGAGTTCTCTTTTAAGTGTAAAAAGTGTGACCATGAACTGAATTTTATCCACTGGAATTAAATAATGAAGGTTCCCACTAAATGACAGCAAGCAGAGATCTTGAAAACCATGAGGAATTAATACAGAAAGTATTTTGGAAAATGATATAACTTTTAATTCTACAAAAAAACTAACTTTAATTTGCTGAAATAGGACAGACCCTTTTGGTCACCTCTCCTGTCATGTCTGTTTTTGTTTTGTTTTTTTTTAAATGAAAAAATAATAATAATAATTGTATTCCCCATTAAAAATCTATTCTGGGGCATCTTTTCTTAGAACTCTATGTTGTGCCGTTCCTCTGTTATTCCTCCTACAAATCTATAATCGGCAGAAAAACGATGGAAAAATAAAAAATGATGGCTCTCAAAATGTTGTAACAAATTTTTTTTTTTAACAGGCTTCGTTCACATCTGCGTGGAACTCTGTTCGTGGGTTTCATCGGAGCTTTCCATCAGGGGAACCCGTGAACGGAATCCAAACAGAAACCATAGGTTTCCATTTGCATCACCATTGATTTCAATGGCCTGACAGGACTGGCAGGGACCACCGGTTGGAGAGGCAGGGAGATTTAAAAGAGGAGAAAAATCTCAGAAAACCCCTTTAAAGTTGCTTAAAATTAGAAATCAAATTTAAACAGCCCCAGTCCCCCCATAACAGCGCCAGCGCAGAATGTCGTCACGGGCAGCAGGCTGTGAACCCCTGATATAAGTAATAGCAAACACATAAATCTATGGGTATATAAAGTGCAGTTCTGCTCTTCACCTCTTGGTGGCAGTATTGCTATATATTGTCTACAGTCAGACCTAGATGCGGCGGCTCTGGTACAAGCGTTAATGCAGGAATATTTGGAATTTAGTGTCAGAATCTGGGAAACATCTGTGATTGAGAGATGCAAATTTGAAATGTTAACAGTATTCAAACCGGCCTTCAAAACACTTGAAAAATGAATACCTGTTTTTTTTTTCTCCCGTTTAATTTTTTTATTTTTTTTTCCTTAAGTGACAGTGCCAATTAAGTGTTGTGGCACTCAGCGACAATGATTGCACATAATACAGCTGTCAATGGTGACCCACAATAATCTACAGAATCTGAATTAATCAACTACTAATTTTGCAGGGCAAGTAAATGGCATTTTTATGAAGGATGGAACGTTGCTTTATAATGTGCAAGACATGAAAACACATACTCTGCTTTATATCGCAAACGCGGGAACATCTGCCATTGTTATTTCACCACATTTCAATATTTAAAGGGATTTGACTCCTGGTGTAGTGGGGAATTTCGAAATTGAGGATTTTATCATTTTGATTTTGGACATTTACATTTTCCTGCTACTCTTAAAGGCTACGTACACCTTTTGAAAACCGTGTTCTTTGTTTTGTTTTTTTTAATAAGAATGTCGATCAGTGTCTTTGGTAAAACTTTCTAATTAAATTTGATTAAAAATTATTTTACGTTTTTGGGATACAGCTGCTTTGTATTCTGTATACAGAGCAGCTGTAACTGAAACCTGAATCCGTCAGGTGAGCGGGACTGACGGGTTCACTCACAGCGGGTCCTGCGTGTCTCTGACACGTAGGATCGAGCTGTTACCGATCACATCTAAGTTCATAACCAAAGAGTTGTGCATATGTGGGGATCGGACAGCGGCGCCCGGTCAGACACTGCCCTACTAGGCATAATACAGTATATACGTTTTGCCCGTAGCGCTTCTTTAAATGGGTATTTCCATCTTGCACATTTATGGTGTATCCATAGGGTATGCCGTTAATGCTTGATACGTGGGTGTCCATCATTGGGACCCATCACTGTTTGCGGATTCATAGCCGCCACCAACAGCTGCCTTTATCATGAAAATCTATGGTGAAGTCTAAGGGAGAGCCGAGCAAACAGCGCTTTCAATGGTAATAGGGGACACTGGCAACCACTTTTGATTGGTGTATGTGGGAGGGGGCACATGGTTCTCCTTCTCGGATAGGTCATGGTCCCCAAGGTGGGAGCCCCTCCTATCAGACATTTACGAGATAAGTATTCAAGATGAGGATACCCCTTTAACACCTCTAAAATATGACAATGCTGCCGTTTTTGCATTCTCCTGGTTTTTAGCATTCCACTGGGAGTCCTGCTGTATAAGCCTCTCCTTAACCGTATACTGTTATTTAAGAGCGGCCTGACTAGGGTTGCCACCGGGCTGGTAAACCACATAGGTCTCCGGAAGAGCTGTATACACAAAACGATCAAGGTGGAGCTTCACTTTAGTTGATGTAGAGCAGCACTCGGTGTCCCTTTTTGGATCTGTCATAGCTGTCGTGCTACGTTATGATCACAAGCAATGAACAGTGTGAACAGAGTCTAACCAAATCATTTCTTATAGTACATACATCTCTTTATACAAAGCTGTGCCATAAAACCACAGAAGTGTAGGAAAAGTTAGTGCCACCTTTTAAACTTGCTTATTTTAATTTTTTTTTCTTATAATAAAGTTTTATTACCCATGAAAATCTTAGTTTTTGACAACCGACCACAGATTCCTGGTAGTTTCATTTGTGAAAATATTACAAAAAAATATATAAAAATATTGATCAATGCTTAGTTGTCCATTGACATCTTAAATATACTTTACTTGACTCAAATTTAAAATGTTTGGAAATTTTTTTTCTATAAGAACAATCTAAAAATAATTTAAATGTTTTTCCTGTTGAATCCCAAAGGAGTCCGTGTAAACGGTAAATTAGCTGTATTATACATGTGCGATTTTCCCTCTTCTAGGATGAAGATTTACCATTTGCAGTGTTTTTGTTTTTTTTTGGGTTTTTTTTTGTGTTTGTTTTCTCTCCCTGATGCGTCTCCGTTTCGATCAGCGCCTTTTCTTGCTCACCTGTAACACAATAATAATTGTTAGTTTCTTCTGTGTCTGTGTTGGAAGCTGAACAGGGGAAGGCGCTGCCAGGAGCGGGCGCCAGGAGTGTGTATTCATGAGCACATCTGAAGGATAGCGGTGCCACGCTTACCATGTGAAAGGCTTTTCTATAATCATGTAAGATGCCTGCGAGACAATCTCTTCTTCTGACAGAGGTCGAAAATGATGCATATTCATTTTTCCGGCACTTACATTCAAATTGCTTGACAAGCATTTACAAGGGGAATGTTAAGTTCATATTATGACACCTTACATTCGGTGACTACTCGTGTTGTGCTTTTTTTTTTTTTTTTTTTTTTTTTTCTCTTTTTTTTTTTTTTTTTGGACCCTTCTGTAATTTTTTCTCTTTATTTTAATTTTCTAACAGGACATTTTGTATATTTTATTTTTGGGAAAAAAAAATGCGATTTACTATTTCTTTAAACGTTTATTAAAAGACCTGCATCAGATATACCGATTTGCATATATTACCATTTTAACGAGGGAAAGTCTCATGTATTTAAATAATTAATAGCTTAGATAAGGTGAAGATAGTTTCTTCTAGTTCTAGCACGGTCAGCTATTTTATGGGCCGAAACAATAACCAGTAGGTTGAAGCCCATGAATATTATATATTTTTCTTTTTATTAATATTTCTATAATTATTTTTTTTTTTTTAATGAAAGTTTTTGGTCACTTTGTTAAAAAAAAGTGTGAAAAACTATTAGCCAGAAAATGGGCACCAGATTAGTAAAACGAAAAAAATTCAGGATATAAATTACAGCACCTAATCAGAAGAAACAAAACATAGAAAGTGAAAAATTATATCTTTAATATTTGAGTTTGAGCTAAAAAAAAAACAACAACATTAAAACACCAAAACACTAAGAAAATAAAAATAAAATTCCTTGGTATATCAGTTTTAAAAAATAATGAAAATCCATTTGTAGAACTTCAAAAATTATCCCATTCACAAAATGAAACGCCGTTCCGATTTCATACAAAAACAGTCGTGGCGTTTTCCATCGGACTCGGTATGTACGTAGGTATTCTACCCTAGCAGCATTGCTGAGGTTGTATTCACACTGTGTTTGCAGCGTATGTTCAGCCTATGCACCGAAAAACCCAGACGGTGGGTGGATACACCGAATATATCCATAGGGCTCCATTTACCCAATGCATGCCAAAAGAGTGTCCTTTCGTCTTCTGTTGGGCTGGTATACGTCGGCATACTTATTTTTTTTTTTAACTATATGGAATAGCGTAGCCAACTACTCGATACCGAGGCATCCGGCAAAATAAAGTATGCTGCACAGTATATGTTTTTTTTTTTTTTTTTTTAACATTGGAGCTTATGGGCAATATTGCCATGTATGCTGATACAGTGGCATATGTCGGAGACTTCCGTTGGAGGTATACAGCAGGAAATCCCCCTGATGTATACCTCCAAAGTACACGGCAAGCAGTGCGAATAGACTCTCTGCCCTAATTGCATGATTAAAAAAAAACAATATATCACAAAAATATCCCTCCAAAAAATAAAAAAACAAAACAATATTTATTGATTGTATAAATCACTAAAAATGTGGAATAAATTTTTTCACTCCATATACTTGGTATAACTGATCATAAAGTTCTTTTAGTAATTATGAAATATTTGGTTCCCAATAAATAAATTTTTCAAAATTCAAAAAGAACCATAAAGATTATTTTTCTGAATCTACTCCTGTTTTTCTCTCATTCCTCTAGATTTTAAGCCTTAATTTTATTATTTTTTTGGTTTGTTTTGTACTTTTTACTTTAAGTATAGTATCAAGCTATCGTGGCAGCTGTTTGTTTCTTTACTTCATTTATAAGAGTTTTCATTTTTTTTTTTCCGTTTTACAGCCGTATGTTTGTGTATACATGTGACTGTCTTTGTGTGTGTCTGTGTGTGTATCTATGTATATAAAACAACATAAGAAAGCAGCACTTCTAAGGTAAAGAGGGTGCAAATCCTCCCAGGACTCCTGCATCCCCAACAATATAAAATCTTTCATTATTTAAATTTTTTTAAGGCTATGTTCACACGGAGTATTTTGGGGGAGGAATATCTGCCTCAAAATTCCGTTTGGAACTTTGAGGCAGATATTCCTCTCCCTGCACGCCGATTTTCGCGGCAATTATCGCGCCGTTTTTCGCCCGCGGCCATTGAGCGCCGCGGGCATAAAACAGCGAGAAATACGCTTTCTCCTGCCTCCCATTGAAGTCAATGGGAGGTCGGAGGCGGAAGCGCCCGAAGATAGGGCATGTCGCTTCTTTTTCCCGCGAGGCAGTTTTACTGCTCGCGGGAAAAAGACGCCGACGCCTCCCATTGAAATCAATGGGAGGCGTTCTCGGGCCGTTTCTGCCGAGTTTTGCGACGCGGTTTCCGCGTCAAAAATCTCGGCAAAATACCCCGTGTGAACATAGCCGAATTGTTTTTTTTTATAAATCTTTTATAAAAAGTGGTCATTTTTTCATATGGATAAATAAAGGATCTGCACGTCCTTTATCTTTATGAGTGCTGCCTCATATTTGGATTTTTAACTTTTTGGGAGTAAAGTTTTATTTTTGATTATTCTACGTCCACAAAAATGCTGCAAGATCGAAACCACTTACCCCCGAAGTAACATGGTCTTTTTTTGGTATAGTGCCGGTGCCCCTTCCCTGCAGTACCTGAGACAGCGCCACTCTAGTCCATGTGGCTGTGTCTGGTACTTGTAAATTCCAATGAGGCTGAGCTGCAGTACTAGACACAGCCACATGGACATAGCGGGTGTTGTGTTGGTTCCTTCAGTGAAGGGGTCCCAAGTGTTGGACCCTGAATGATCACACATTGATGGTCTATCCTAAAGATATGCCTTCAATGTTGTATAACGAAATGTTCACAAGCCACAGTGTGAATAGAAGCTAAACTCATCAGTTTCTTCATATATGCAGTGCGTAGTTATAGCAAGAGAAATGTCATATCAACAAACGAACAGCCTAAAGGTTAAATTTATATTAATTTTTAATTATTTATTTTTAGTGAGGAAAGACTCTTGTGGACTAGATGACGTGACATTCACCAGCCAGTCTGAATGTGGGGGTGAGTTCTTTTTTGGCAAATGTGCACCCCATGCCATGCTCTTTTCATTGTGTTGGGGGATATATAAGATACTACTTCATAATAATAATAATGGTTATATCGCGCCAACATATTCTACAGCATTTTACAATTTAAAATCCAAATCCAAATATAGAGTGACCAATAATTCAAACAAGACGAGTGACGACACTGCTGACAAGAGCTTACAATCTACGAGGAAATAGGGGTGAAACAAAGGGTAAAAATGCCAGAAAACTGGTGCAGCATGAGAAAAGTCCTAGAGATGGAAGTGAGAGGATGTTCATCTTGGATCATTGGCAGAAAGTAGACCACGGGTAGGGTTGTAGACCGATATGAGGGAGGAGATGTAAGGAGGTGCAGCACTGGGGAGAGCTTTGTGGGTGAGAGTAAAAGGTTTAAATTGTATTCTAAAGGGAATGAGCAACCGGTGCAGTGACTGGCACAGGGTAGATGCGTTGGTGTAGTGGTCCAGTGCAGTGACTGGCGCAGGGTAGAGGCATTGGTGTAGTGGTCCTGTGCAGTGACCTGGCATAGGGTAGAGGCATTGGTGTAGTGGTCCAGTGCAGTGACTGGAGCAGGGTAGAGGCATTGGTGTAGTGGTCCTGTGCAGTGACTGGCGCAGGGTAGAGGCATTGGTGTAGTGGTCCTGTGCAGTGACTGGCGCAGGGTAGAGGCATTGGTGTAGTGGTCCAGTGCAGTGACTGGCGCAGGGTAGAGGCATTGGTGCAGTGGTTCAGTGCAGTGACTGGCGCAGGGTAGAGGCATTGGTGTAGTGGTCCAGTGCAGTGACTGGCGCAGGGTAGAGGCATTGGTGTAGTGGTCCTGTTCAGTGACTGGCGCAGGGTAGAGGCATTGGTGTAGTGGTCCAGTGCAGTGACTGGCACAGGGTAGAGGCATTGGTGTAGTGGTCCAGTGCAGTGACTGGCGCAGGGTAGAGGCATTGGTGTAGTGGTCCAGTGCAGTGACTGGCACAGGGTAGAGGCATTGGTGTAGTGGTCCAGTGCAGTGACTGGCACAGGGTAGAGGCATTGGTGGAGAGGTCCAGTGCAGTGACTGGCGCAGGGTAGAGGCATTGGTGTAGTGGTCCTGTGCAGTGACCTGGCACAGGGTAGAGGCATTGGTGTAGTGGTCCAGTGCACTGACTGGCACAGGGTAGAGGCATTGGTGGAGAGGTCCAGTGCAGTGAAGGGTAGAGGCATTGGTGTAGTGGTCCAGTGTAGTGACTGTCACAGGGTAGAGGCATTGGTCTAGTGGTTCAGTGCAGTGACTGGCGCAAGGTAGAGGGATTGGTGGAGAGGTCCAGTTCAGTGACTGGCACAGGGTAGATGCATTGGTGTAGCAGTTAGTCAGAAATATGAGCCTGGCTGCTGCATTCAGGATAGATTGGAGAGGGAAGAGTTTAGTGAGGAGAAGATGATTAGTAATGAGTTACAGGAGTCCAGACGGGAGGGAATCGGAGCAACAATGAAAGTTCTGGCTGTTTCCACAGAGAAATGGGCAAATTCTGGAGATGGTTTTGAGGTGAAGGTGACAGGAGCGCGAAAGTGACAGGAGTCCAAAATAACCCCAAATTTGCAAAATACTGTAAGGCTATGTTCACACGTATTTTGGGGGAGGAATATCTGCCTCAAAATTCCGTTTGGAACTTTGAGGCAGATTTTCCTCTCCCTGCACACCGATTTTCGCGGCGATTTTCGCGCCGTTTTTTGCCCGCGGCCATTGAGCGCCGCGGGCATAAAACAGCGCGAAATACGCTTTCTCTGCCTCCCATTGAAGTCAATGGGAGGTCAGAGGCGGAAGCGCCCGAAGATAGGGCATGCCACTTCTTTTTCCCGCGAGGCAGTTTTACTGCTCGCGGGAAAAAGATGCCGACGCCTCCCATTGAAATCAATGGGAGGCGTTCTCGGGCCGTTTTCGCCGAGTTTTGCGACGCGGTTTCCGCGTCAAAAAACTCTGCAAAATGCTCCGTGTAAACATAGCCTAAAGTTCTGATCATCTGGTAGCAAATACAAGTCATCTTCTGGGAATGACACTGTTCTACACGGGCTCCTGCCCAGCTTGCTGCATCGTACTTTGCTACCACAGTCACTGGTGGGTTCTTGTAAATTGCGGGACAAATAAAAGCATTCCATATTACTCGATTGGTGCAACATAGTGATCTACCGGAGTAGGACTTCTCCAAACTCAGGCTGACAGATAAAGCTGTGATGTTGTATTGATGACAGTAGACGTTCTGTATTGGGGGCGGGAAGTCTGGTGCAGGGAAGACACAATCTTTGTCTCCGCTACTTTTCTCCTGAATACATTGTATCAATGTTCATTGATTATCTGTCATTAAAGGGAGTCTGTCAGGAAATTTGACGCTACCAACTGTCTGACACACCACTAGGTATCTATCGGGTTATGGATTAGGAACACACCAGTGTTGAAGAGGTTACTGTTTGTATCAGTGTAAAAAAATAAGTTTTATTCTGCAGTGCGAGTGTCCGCCGAACCAGGAAGTGTCCGGCATCGAGTGCCCCAAACCCTCCCCTATGCGGTTGATGGCTTTGCTTGTATGATGATGAGCTGTCCATCAACTTCATAAGGCAGGGGATGGGGCGCCAAATGCCGGACACTTAAATATGATAATGAAATGTTTACTTCTCTTACAAGTTTTTATCACATTTTTAAAGGGAACATTTAAACAGGACACATTTTACGTTAAACGCTTTCTCCGATGCGGGCAGCGTGTTGTGGAGCAGGAGGAGCTGAGCAGATTGATGAATACGTTTTTGGGCAAAGTATCACTTGGAATTGTTTTAAATCTCTGTTCACTTACGGCTTAGGAGTCCAGTGGGCGGTCCTACTCAGTGATTGCAGCCTTCCCCATGTAAGCATGCATACAGAGCTGTCACTCAATGAGTAGGACCGTCCACTGGACTCCTAAAACTATAGTGAGCATAGACTTTACTGAATAGTATACTGAACCGTTTCCTGCAAAACGATGTATTAACTTCTCAGCTCCTCCTGCTTCATAACATGCTGCATGCAGATAAATAACCATGTTCAATGTGACAGGTTCCCTTTAAGATTCATAATTTAAAGGACCCGTCTCCTCTCCTGACATGTCTGTTTTAGTGAATACTTGTATTCCCCATGATAACAATGCTGTCGCATGTTTTCTTGGAACACTGCATGGTGCCGTTCCTCTGTTGTTCCGACTGGAAATGTATGAATATATTGACAAATGGGTGTTACCATTCCCCTTGTCAAATGGGGCATGTCCCTCCACAGTATCACTCTGTCGGCAGTGATTGGACTGTGTAGGGACACAATCCAATTGGTAACACCCAGTGGTCAATTTATTCATAAATTTCTAGGAGGTATAAAAGAGGAACAGCACAACACAGAGTTCTAAGAAGCGATGCTCCAGAAATGTTATATTATAGGGAATACAAATATTTACCAAAACAGACATGTCAGGAGAGGTGAAAAAAGTATAGGTTGATAAATCTTTGTTATCATCCTGTATATACATCTACTGCAGCGCAACATTGTAGTTTCACCAATATTTACACTCTTGTCCATGGGTTGTATCTGGTATTGCAGCATATCTCCATTCACTTAAAGTCGAGCAAGCGGTGTACGGGCTCATAGACTTTCTATTGAGCCCGTGCACCAATTGCTTGGCTTTCCGAAGAAAGACGATCAGAAACTAAGCGGCACAGCGCTCACCCGCGCGCTTTTGTTGCTTCGTTTTAGCGATCGGTGGGGGTCTCAGTGCTCAGACCCCCACCGATCAAATCTTCTGACATGAGTATGAGCTTTTTTGAATGTTTGGTCATCCTTTAAACCTGCAATACCAGATGGCAACCTATGGACAGGAATGGTGCTGTTTCTGGGGGAAAAAGAAGCAAACCCTTCTTTTTTCGGTTGACCCTTTAAAATGTTGCGCTGGTAATTTATAGATAACTTAGAGTAAAATAACAAAAACATTGCCCCTAAAAAGAGGCATAGATGAAAATGATTTACACCAATATGAGAAAGATTGGGATATTCATTAGCGTCCGAACGTTCAACCATCATAGAGGTGGTGACGTCACTCGGGAATATGTTAGTTCATGTAATGGGGGCAGTGTGGTGATATGATGGGGGGTAATGGTAGACAAGTCAGAAGCCACAGGCGGAGCGTGGACGCAACGGAGTCCTCCGGAATGTCATGCGTGTCTCACTAAAATGTTACCTTTTTTATGTTCTTGTAGCTTTATTACACATATATGATACGTTCTCCCCACTTTTTTTTGCTTTCTCAGGTCTCTCCAGTGACAGCGACCTCCTCTCATTGACCGTAGATATAGACTCTCTGTCCGGGGCAGATGATGGAATGGCTTCCAATCAGATTTCTCCCAGTAAACCATTCTCTGTTCCTCCGTCCCCTGGGTCGTTAGCGCAGAACTTTCCTGGTTCCAGCTATGAAGGGGTTAAAACCGAAGCAGAGAAAGAGAGCCGCAGCTTGTTCGCTGCCAAATTAAAGCAGAAGCTTGGCAAATCCGATTACCTGGCGAGAGCTGGGGAGCTGATAACCTTGGCCATGAAGAAGGAGACGGAGCAGGACTATGAAGCTGCATTCGGGTTTTACAGGAAAGGTGTCGATCTCCTCTTGGAGGGTGTGCAAGGTGACTATTTTAGTGACGTAGCCTTACTTAAAATTGCTTGAAGAGGACCTGCTCTACTGATGTGTCTGTTTTTAGTAAATGCTAACAATTCCAGAACATCTTTTCTTAGAACTCCTCTGTTATTCCTCCTGGAAATGTGTGAATAGATTGGCAACTGGATGTTGTCAATGCGGGGGTGTCCCTATTCTCTATGACCGTGTCCAAACAGTACCTGTGTCAGACTGTGTAGGGAAAGACCTTATTTAACCCCTTCCCACCGCAGCCATTTTTCAGATTTTCGTTTTTTCCTCCCCACCTTCCAAAAGTAGAAGCCTTTTTTTTTTTTTTTTTTAAATTTCTATAAATTCTTTTATTTTGATTTTGTAGTATAAAGATGTACAGACAGTCATACGAAAATCTTCAGAACACACATCAATATGGTATTGACATCGGCCTCAGGCCCGTTACATACATTGCAGAAATTCAGTGAGAACAAAAACAAGTGCATTATCTCTCAGGATGGTCGTGGAAAACCTGCAGCTATGCACCCTGTACCCGCAGCGATGCATAAGACTCCATTGTAGTACAGAGAAATAGTGAAGAAGGAAAGAATATTACAAGGACAGAAGGGAAAAAAGGAGGGGAAGGATAGACATGAAGCTGACCTACTTGAGCCTAGTGAGGGGAACCCGGGGCCATGATGACCTTGTATTCCTCGGAGGATTGAAACCTGATCCATTCCCGCCATGTTTTGAGGAAGGAGGAATGGGACCCTTTCATCGACACTGTGAGGTCCTCCATTCTCATAATCTCCTGGATCTTGTGACACCACATGCCAACCGACGGGGGACAGGTCTGTCTCCACAACGCCGGTACGCACGCTCTCGCTGCGTTCACCAAGTGGGGAACGACTGAGCGCTTATACATGGACAGAGGTATCTCACACAGATGGAGCAGAAATAGATCCGGTGATCTTGGAAGGGAGAAATCTGTAAATTTAGAGAAAATGCGCCACACCTCAGACCAAAATTCAGCCAAGAGTGGACAGGCCCAAAAAATATGTAAGATTGTACCCACATGGTCCCCACATCTCCAGCACAGAGGTGAGACCGCCGGAAACATAGCATGCAATCTGGAAGGCACCCTATACCAGCGCGACAGAATTTTAAACCCTGCCTCTTGATATCTACTGGCCATTGAGGACTTGTGTGTCATAGTGAACAGACTATCCCGCTGTTCAGGAGTGAATGAGAGCCCCAAATCCCGTTCCCAGCTAAGCAGATAGGAAGGGATGCGCTAGTTAGAGGGCGAAACCAGTAGCCTGTATAGTTTGGACAGCGAGTGTCGCACTGTGCCCGCGCCTGTGCAGAGAAGTTCAAACGGGGAATTATCACGCGCATACGCCGCCGGGTTGGGTAAGCTCACCAGGAAGTGTCATAGCTGGGTGACCTGCCATGTAGAAAAGAAGACAGGATCTGTCAAGGACTGTAGCTGCCCTCCCGACATCCAACTCTCCTCCTGCAAGAAGTGTGTAGCACGTCCCTGACCCGCCCTCAGCCATAGCAGGAAGGGGCCTCCTTCCCGCCCCGGCGGAAAGGCAGGGTTACCCAGGATCGGGTACAGGGGAGAGGGAGATCTCTGCCCTAGGGAATATCCGTGCCGCTACTGTTAGGGTGGGCCCGATCGTCGGGTGTGTCCGTGCGGCCAGGGGAATTTGGTTACCCAACCATGGTAAAGTCTGCAGGGGGACTGTTAAGAATGCTTATTCCATAGACACCAATTCCATAATCTCATTATGTCTGCACCAGTCTAGGATTCGTGCCAGGTGCGAGGCATGATGGTAGGAAATAAAGTCTGGAAGACCCACACCCCCTTCCCACTTTGTACGAAAGAGCATGGAGCGGGCAATACGCGCAGATTTCCCCGCCCAGATAAATTTGTGTAGGAGAGACCACAAAGATTGAAAAAACGGGCATGGGATGTGTATCGGGAGGGCCTGAAAGAGGTATAGAATCCGCGGCAAAATATTCATTTTGAAAATTGCGCACCTCCCAAACCAGGTGAAAGTACCAGAAGTCCACGAGTCCAGGTCCCCTTTTACCCGTTGAAGCAACGGAGGGAAGTTCACCACGTAAAGGCGAGACAAGTCCCCGGGGAGCTGCACCCCTAGATATTTGAGGGAGTCTCTTGCCCATTTGAATGGAAAGGACTCTGACAGATCGTCGACCAGATTGTGCGGCAACTAAATTTTGAGAGCTTCGGACTTCTGGTAGTTGACCTTAAAGTTGGACAGTTGCGAATATCTATTTAGTTCCGCCATTCGGTTAGGTAAGGAAATCCGGGGTGACATGAGGAAAAAGAGCAAATCGTCTGCATAGGCCGCGACCTTATGGACCCGTTCGCCCAGGGTTATGCCCGCAATGTGAGGATTAGATCGAATATGGCACAAAAAGGGCTCCAAGCATAAAATGAAAATTAATGGCGACAAAGGGCAGCCCTGTCTTGTGCCATTGGTGATTGCAAATGAGGGGGAGTAATATCCGTTGACCTTAACCTGCGCCGACGGGGAAGAGTAGAGACCTGAAATCCAATCTATCATGTGTGTTCCTAAGCCCACGTGTCGCATGGTAGCCTGCATAAAGTCCCAATTGACTCTGTCGAATGCCTTTTCGGCATCTGTTGACAGAAAGCAAGTGGGAGTGGTGGCAGTAGCTGCTTGGTACATTAAGTTAATTGCTCGAGTGGTATTATCCCGAGCCTCCCGTGATGGCATAAAGCCCACCTGGTCTTTATGAATCACATTATGCAAGAGCGGAGTCAGCCTCTGTGCCAGAATCTTAGCAAAGAGTTTCAAACCTACATTAAGTAGCAAAATGGGACGATAATTCTGGCACAGGGAGGAGTCCTTCCCTTCCTTCGGTATGACCGTAATGTGGGCCCTCAAAGTGTCTCGGGGAATGACCCCCCCTTCCGTGATAGAATTGAATGCCTGGAGGAAATGGGGCGAGAGCAAGTCCGGATAGGCCTTATAATATTGAAGGGGCAGACCATCCGGGCCCGGTGCCTTCCCAGTGGGTGAGTCCTTCAGTGAACACACGCCAATTCCTTCGGGGAAATGGGTGCCTCCAGGGCCGCAATCGCTTCAGGAGGGATACATTTCATCCCTGATGACCGCAGGTACTGGTCAATCTTCTCCCGGTGACCACCACCTTCCAGGGAAGGAGGTGCTCGGGGGAAATTATAAAGAGTGTGATAGTAGGCACGGAAGGCTTCTGAGATGTCTTTTGGAAGCTGGAGGCTGCGGTTTTGTGGGCCTAGAACATAAGGGACATATGTACGGGCGCGGGTCTTTTTCAGCGCTCTAGCCAAAGCCCTTCCGGGTTTGTTACTAAATTCATAAAAGTGGCGTCTACATTTAACTATGGAGGCCCTTGCCTTAGTCAGACATAATGAACGCACCTGATCTCTCAACTGTCCCAATTCCACCCCCACCACCCTGTCCTGAGTTGCGTTATGTGACTGCTCCAAGCGATGTATCCGGGTCAATAAATCCCTCAAGAGTGCCGATCGTTCCTTTTTAAGTTTAGTACCCACCCGGATAAAGGCCCCGCGCACCACGCATTTGTGTGCTTCCCAAATGCAAAAGGGATCTACAGCCGAAGCCTTTTTTATTATTCCATCAATATTGGCGTATTAGGTCTTGTTTTTTGCGGGACGAGTTGTAGATTTTCACGGCATCGTTTATTGTACCATATAATATAGTGGGAAACTGGAAAATATATATTTGTGGGGTGGAATAGGAAAAAAAAAACAGCGATTCCTCAATCTTTTGGGGAGTTTTGTTTTCACGGCGTTCAGCATGCGGGAAAAACGGCATGTTAACTTTATTCTGCGGGTCAATACGATTACAGCGATCTCAAATATATATAGTTTTTTTAAAAATGTTTTACTACAAGGAAAAAACTGATTGTTAAAAATAAAAATTTTCGTTTTGTCGCCATATTCTGAGAGCCAGAACTATTTTAATTTTACGTCGATTGAGCAGTATGAGGGCTTATTTTTTGTGGGGCGAGCTGTAATTTCTGTTGGTACCATTTTAGGGTAGATGAGACTTTTTGATTCTGGTGTTTTTGTTTTTTTACGGCGTTCACCATGCGGACTAAATAATGATATATTGTTATAGTTCAGACTTTTACGGACACATCATTACCAGTTATGTTAATTTTTTTACAAATTTTACTTTGTGCTTATGGGAAAAGGTTTTTTTTGTAACATTTTTTTATTTTTATTTTATTTATTAAAAAAACTATATTTTATGGTTTTTCACTTATTTTACTTGTCCCCCTAGGGGACTTGAACCAGCGATCGTTGTATTGCAGTATATAGTGATACTGTCAGTCTCCTATGATCATAGGAGTACAAAGATGGCGGACCTGGGACTTTCATCAGGCTGCCATGACAACCAACGGCTCCCCACGATCGTGTTGCGGGGGGTCGTTGTAACGTTACAGGGGGCCGTCCCCCTGTTTCTAGTAATTTTAAATGCCACGGTCTCTATTGACCGCGGCATTTAACGGGTTAAACGAGTGGGATCGCGCTTGAGTGGGATCCCTCTCGTTACCCTTAAGTGTCGGCTGTAACACACAGCCGACACACTTACTCTCAGCCCGCTCCATACTCCCCCACCCGACATGCGATTTTTCTATATATATATATATACATACACACACACACACACACACACACGGCGGATGTCCGGAAGGGGTTAAGGGGAATGGCAACATCCAGTTGTTAATTATACATTTCCAGGAGGAATAAAAGAGGAATGGCACTACGCACAAATCTATGAAAATATGTTCCAGCATTCTGATTTCATGAGGAATACAAGTATTTACTGCAACAGACGTGTCAGGAGAGGTGATACGGCCTCTTTAAGGCATCAGTTTGATTTTGAATCCATTTTACATTATAAATTTAGATATAATCCTCATCCAATTTTCGAGAAATTTCTCAGATTTTTTTGCTTTGCTCCTCTTTTACTAATCTTGAGTACCAGCGCATCATATTTTATTCATATTGTGCATTGTTAGAGATGAAGTGTATGCTCCATGAACTGTACAACAGTCTCGTGGGAAATCAAGTACATCTCACAGAACACAGCTCAGCGGACTGTAGTGCGTTACAAAGACCGCACGGGGTCGGGTGACCTCTGTTAATATATGTGCGGGTCCTAGAGCTGGGACCCGCATCTATCGGACATTTATGGCACAGCCACAAGATACGCCATAAATGTCTAAGATGGGAATACGCCTTTAAAGGAGGTGTCTATTTAAGAAAACCCGTTCTCATATAAACTATTTGGGAATTCTGAGTTAAAGGGATTTTCCTATAACTCCACAGGATAGGTCATAAATGTCTGATAGATGCAGCTCCCACCTCAGGGACTCCCACCTATACTAGAACGGGGCCCCCTAAACCCTTTGACTGCTATCACTGACTCCCAGCCATTTCCTGTCTTTATGGTCGCGAGTTACGAAAACATCGTAACTCGCTGAGCTACGCTGTTTCCGTAACTCCCATAGTATTGAATAGTGGTTACGGAAGCAGCGCAGCATGCGAGCTGCGCTGTTTCCGTAACTGCCATTCAGTTCTATGGGGCTAACGAAAACAGCGTAGCTCAGCAAGCTACGCTGTTTTCACCTTCATGGTCGGAAGTCAGCCGACACACAAAGAGGTAGAACGGGGTTTAGGGGGCCCTGATCTAGAGGTAGGTGCGGGTCCCAGAGGTGGGACTCGCATCTATCAGACATTTATGACATATCCTGTGGATATGTCGTAAATGTCCCTCGTGGGAAAACCCCTTTAATTTGGGGGGGGTCCTCTCTTCAGGATCCTCACCTCTTGTCCAGAGTGGAGAGCGGTTACAAAGAGCGTCTCTCTCACTCTTGAGGACCTGTCCTGTCCTGCATTACACAGACAACCCATTTATATGAATAGACACTGTGTAATTCTTCATTTCCCCTGTGGTGGCACTGCAGGCAAATTGAACACTTACTACCAGGTTACTCTATAGATTACAGCTGATCGCTGGGGTGCCAGCAGGTGGACACTTTGTGATCTTCTTATGGTCAAGTGTCTTTTCTAACAAGTAAAGAATTGTCCAAAGCGGGAAAACCCCTTGAAAGGCGACCTGTCACTAGGTCCTACAAAGTGAGTGATTAGTCTCACCTAATAGCCTCTGTGTCTAATAGTCCAGCACGGTTTGTCCTGTACTTGTGCGTCCCCCCATTGCAGAGCTTTGTACCCCTCTTTATTTAGCAACCAATATGGAAATGACCCGCTGGCTAGCCAAGTGGGTTTGGCCGCCAGCAACTATTAATGGGCGGAGCTACCACTGAGCCTCTGACCTATCAGCGTGAGGCTGTCTCATAAAGACAGTCTTCAGCCAGCGGGTCATTTCCATATTGGATGCTAAATAAAGAGGGGTCCATAGCTCAGCAACGGGGGAACGCACAAGTACAGGACAACCAGCGCCGGACTCTTAGACATAGCGGCTATTAGGGGAGACTAATCACTCGCTTTGTAGGACCTAGTGACGGGTCGTCTTTAAGTCCATGGCTGCTTTACTCACGGCTTTTATGCTGTGTATTAGTCGTTTAGACGTCTACAATATCCATATGTTGTACACTATGTTCTGAGTTACATCAATCCCTCCACTTGTTATATCCCCCACCCCCCCCTTCCCCCGCATACGCCCTAATACGTTTCATCTGAAAGGATTATTTACATTCAGCGTCAAAACAGTTATTTGCCTCCTCGCGACTCCCAAAACATTTCTATAGGTCGCATTGTGTAAAAACTCCGCACAATTAATTGGCGCTCTCAGGCAGCTCATTGTTCCTGCGAGATGGGCGCCGAGGCGTGTTATTGGTACGTTTCGAAGCAAAGGAGTAATTTCTCGTCTGCCTGTAAATGTGCGTTGAGTTTGGTTTTACAGGTAATTAAGTCGCTTTTGAGTTTATGTTCCGTTTGCACTACCAGAGAAAAGGCCTCCGAAATAAGCACTTGCACATTGCAGCCGCCGCACCATCATTTGCTTAAAAAGACTTATAATTACAGCTGACGAAGCATGGACACCATAAAAATGCATTAGTTAGGCTTGACACGTTAATTACCTGTTTTTGCAGATGTTTTTATGTATTGTTATGCGAACAGTTTACAAAATAATTACAGGAAAGTCAAATGGAAAATAAACCAAGGGGGAGGTTTTCGTCGCTGAAATATTTTCATTCATGCGGATCTGGATTAGGCGCAGCTGCTTATTTCCCCAGTAAAAGCCGGGAGTCTCGAAGGGTTTATATTAAGGGTCTTTATTTTCAGGAGTCGTGCTGCATTTTAAGTGTGAGCAGCGAATATATCATCCGAGCAGACTGAGAGCACTACCTGGATATACACATTATATACACACCAGGTCCGCAGCATGGGAATGTGTCCTGATATTATTATAAGTCCAAATTATATTTATAGTTCAGGCTGACACATTGCCTGGTTCTCAGGATGTGCGGGATAGAAGACTCTTAGGCCTCATGCACACGACCGTGTTCGGTCCGTGATATACGGTCCGCATGTCGGCCGCTTGTCCCGGACCGTACAAAGTACAGGGAGCCGGGCTCCTAGCATCATACTTATCTATGACGCTAGGTGTCACTGCCTATCCACGTAACTACTGTCACACACTAAAACATGATTACAGTACGGGACAGTAGTTCCGCGGACAGGCAGTGACCCCTATCGTCATAGATAAGTGTGATGCTAGGAGCCCGACTCCCTGCACTGTGTTCGGTCCGGGACATGCAGCCGACATGCGGACCGTATATCACGGACCGAACACGGTCGTGTGCAAGGCCCCTTAGGCTCTCACTCTTTGCCCCCTCGCTCCTGCGCTCTATGGCCCCTCGCTCCTGCGCTTTCTGGCCCCTGTGCTCTATGGCCCCGCACTCTGGCCCCTCACTCCTGCGCTCTATGGCCCCTCGCTCCTGCGCTCTATGGCCCCTCGCTCCTGCGCTCTATGGCCCCTCGCTCCTGCGCTCTATGGCCCCTCGCTCCTGCGCTCTATGGCCCCTCGCCCCTGCGCTCTATGGCCCCTCGCTCCTGCGCTCTATGGCTCCTCGCTCCTGCGCTCTATGGCCCCTCGCCCCTGCGCTCTATGGCCCCTCGCTCCTGCGCTCTATGGCCCCTCGCTCCTGCGCTCTATGGCCCCTCGCTCCTGCGCTCTATGGCCCCTCGCTCCTGCGCTCTATGGCCCCTCGCTCCTGCGCTCTATGGCCCCTCGCTCCTGCGCTCTATGGCCCCTCGCTCCTGCGCTCTATGGCCCCTCGCTCCTGCGCTCTATGGCCCCTCGCTCCTGCGCTCTATGGCCCCTCGCTCCTGCGCTCTATGGCCCCTCGCTCCTGCGCTCTATGGCCCCTCGCTCCTGCGCTCTATGGCCCCTCGCTCCTGCGCTCTATGGCCCCTCGCTCCTGCGCTCTATGGCCCCTCGCTCCTGCGCTCTATGGCCCCTCGCTCCTGCGCTCTATGGCCCCTCGCTCCTGCGCTCTATGGCCCCTCGCTCCTGCGCTCTATGGCTCCTGCGCTCTATGGCTCCTGCGCTCTATGGCTCCTGCGCTCTATGGCTCCTGCGCTCTATGGCTCCTGCGCTCTATGGCTCCTCGCTCCTGCGCTCTATGGCTCCTGCGCTCTATGGCCCCTCGCTCCTGCGCTCTAGGGCTCCTGCGCTCTAGGGCTCCTGCGCTCTAAGGCTCCTGCGCTCTATGGCTCTCCTCGCTCCTGCGCTCTATGGCTCCTGCGCTCTATGGCTCCTGCGCTCTATGGCTCCTCGCTCCTGCGCTCTATGGCTCCTGCGCTCTATGGCTCCTGCGCTCTATGGCTCCTGCGCTCTATGGCTCCTCGCTCCTGCGCTCTATGGCTCTTTGCTCCTGCGCGCTATGGCTCCTGCGCGCTATGGCTCCTGCGCTCTATGGCTCCTGCGCTCTATGGCTCCTGCGCTCTATGGCTCCTGCGCTCTATGGCTCCTCGCTCCTGCGCTCTATGGCTCTTTGCTCCTGCGCTCTATGGCTCCTGCGCTCTATGGCTCCTCGCTCCTGCACTCTATATGGCTCCTCGCTCCTGCACTCTATGGCTCTTGCGTTCTATGGCTCCTGCGCTCTATGGCTCCTCGCTCCTGCGCTCTATGGCTCCTCGCTCCTGCGCTCTATGGCTCCTCGCTCCTGCGCTCTATGGCTCCTGCGCTCTATGGCTCCTCGCTCCTGCGCTCTATGGCTCCTGCGCTCTATGGCTCCTGCGCTCTATGGCTCTCCTCGCTCCTGCGCTCTATGGTTCCTCGCTCCTGCGCTCTATGGCTCCTGCGCTCTATGGCTCCTGCGCTCTATGACCCCTCGCTCCTGCGCTCTATGGCCCCTCGCTCCTGCGCTCTATGGCTCCTGCGCTCTATGACTCCTGCGCTCTATGGCTCCTGTTCTCTATGGCTCCTGCGCTCTATGGCTCCTGCGCTCTATGGCTCCTGCGCTCTATGGCTCCTGCGCTCTATGGCTCCTGCGCTCTATGGCTCCTCGCTCCTGCGCTATATGGCCCCTCGCTCCTGCGCTCTATGGCCCCTCGCTCCTGCGCTCTATGGCTCCTCGCTCCTGCACTCTATGGCTCCTCGTTCCTGCGCTCTATGGCTCCTGCGCTCTATGGCTCCTGCGCTCTATGGCTCCTGCGTTCTATGGCTCCTCGCTCCTGCGCTCTATGGCTCCTCGCTCCTGCGCTCTATGGCTCCTCGCTCCTGCGCTCTATGGCTCCTCGCTCCTGCGCTCTATGGCTCCTGCGCTCTATGGCCCCTCGCTCCTGCGCTCTATGGCCCCTCGCTCCTGCGCTCTATGGCCCCTCGCTCCTGCGCTCTATGGCCCCTTGCTCCTGCGCTCTATGACTCCTGCGCTCTATGACTCCTGCGCTCTATGGCTCCTGCGCTCTATGGCTCCTGCGCTCTATGGCTCCTGCGCTCTATGGCTCCTGCGCTCTATGGCTCCTGCGCTCTATGGCTCCTGCGCTCTATGGCTCCTGCGCTCTATGGCTCCTGCGCTCTATGGCTCCTCGCTCCTGCGCTCTATGGCCCCTCGCTCCTGCGCTCTATGGCTCCTCGCTCCTGCGCTCTATGGCCCCTTCTCCTGCGCTCTATGGCGCCTGCGCTCTATGGCGCCTGCGCTCTATGGCTCCTGCGCTCTATGGCTCCTGCGCTCTATGGCTCTCCTCGCTCCTGCGCTCTATGGCTCCTGCGCTCTATGGCTCCTGCGCTCTATGGCTCTCCTCGCTCCTGCGCTCTATGGCTCCTGCGCTCTATGGCCCCTCGCTCCTGCGCTATATGGCCCCTGGCTCCTGCGCTCTATGGCTCCTGCGCTCTATGGCTCCTCGCTCCTGCGCTCTATGGCCCCTCGCTCCTGCGCTCTATGGCTCCTGCGCTCTATGGCTCCTACGCTCTATGGCTCCTGCGCTCTATGGCTCTCCTCGCTCCTGCGCTCTATGGCTCCTGCGCTCTATGGCTCCTGCGCTCTATGGCTCCTACGCTCTATGGCTCCTGCGCTCTATGGCTCTCCTCGCTCCTGCGCTCTATGGCTCCTGCGCTCTATGGCTCCTGCGCTCTATGGCTCCTGCGCTCTATGGCTCCTGCGCTCTATGGCTCCTGCGCTCTATGGCTCCTGCGCTCTATGGCTCCTGCGCTCTATGGCTCCTCGCTCCTGCACTCTATGGCCCCTCGCTCCTGCGCTCTATGGCTCCTGCGCTCTATGGCTCCTGCGCTCTATGGCTCCTGCGCTCTATGGCTCCTGCGCTCTATGGCTCTCCTCGCTCCTGCGCTCTATGGCTCCTGCGCTCTATGGCTCCTGCGCTCTATGGCCCCTCGCTCCTGCGCTCTATGGCTCCTGGCTCCTGCGCTCTATGGCTCCTGCGCTCTATGGCTCCTGCGCTCTATGGCTCCTCGCTCCTGCACTCTATGGCCCCTCGCTCCTGCGCTCTATGGCTCCTGCGCTCTATGGCTCCTGCGCTCTATGGCTCTCCTCGCTCCTGCGCTCTATGGCTCCTGCGCTCTATGGCTCCTGCGCTCTATGGCTCCTGCGCTCTATGGCTCCTGCGCTCTATGGCTCCTGCGCTCTATGGCTCCTGTGCTCTATTGCCCCTCGCTCCTGCGCTCTATGGCTCCTGTCTCCTGCGCTCTATGGCTCCTGCGCTCTATGGCTCCTGCGCTCTATGGCCCCTCGCTCCTGCGCTCTATGGCTCCTGGCTCCTGCGCTCTATGGCTCCTGCCCTCTATGGCTCCTGCCCTCTATGGCTCCTGCCCTCTATGGCTCCTGCGCTCTATGGCTCCTGCGCTCTATGGCTCCTGCGCTCTATGGCTTCTGCGCTCTATGGCTCCTGCGCTCTATGGCTTCTGCGCTCTATGGCTCCTCGCTCCTGCACTCTATGGCCCCTCGCTCCTGCGCTCTATGGCTCCTGCGCTCTATGGCTCTCCTCGCTCCTGCGCTCTATGGCTCCTGCGCTCTATGGCCCCTGGCTCCTGCGCTCTATGGCTCCTGCGCTCTATGGCTCCTGCGCTCTATGGCTCCTGCGCTCTATGGCTCCTGCGCTCTATGGCTCCTGCGCTCTATGGCTCCTGCGCTCTATGGCTCCTGCGCTCTATGGCTCCTGCGCTCTATGGCTCCTCGCTCCTGCGCTCTATGGCTCCTCTCTCCTGCGCTCTATGGCTCCTCGCTCCTGCGCTCTATGGCTCCTGCGCTCTATGGCTCCTGCGCTCTATGGCTCCTCGCTCCTGCGCTCTATGGCTCCTGCGCTCTATGGCTCCTGCGCTCTATGGCTCCTGCGCTCTATGGCTCCTGCGCTCTATGGCTCCTGCGCTCTATGGCTCCTGTGCTCTATGGCCCCTCGCTCCTGCGCTCTATGGCCCCTCACTCCTGCGCTCTATGACTCCTGCGCTCTATGGCTCCTGCGCCCTATGGCTCCTGCGCTCTTTGGCTCCTCGCTGCTGCACTCTATGGCTCGTGCGTTCTAAGGCTTCTGCGCTCTATGGCTCTCCTCGCTCCTGCGCTCTATGGCTCCTGCGCTCTATGGCCCCTCGCTCCTGCGCTCTATGGCTTCTGCGCTCTATGGACCCCCTCGCTCATATATAGTTAAAATTATACAGCGACTTCCTCACACTGTTCTCTCTCCTACCTCTCCCCTCTCCCCATATGTCTTGTGTAAGTTACACTCCTTTTCACACCCTCTATCTGTCTACCTGGATTAGGACACAAGGGGAAGACGCTCTGTTTGGCTATGTTCACACGGAGTATTTTGGGGGAGGAATATCTGCCTCAAAGTTCCAAACGGAATTTTGAGGCAGATATTCCTCCCCCAAAATACTCTGTGTGAACAGCAATTATCGCGCCGTTTTTCGCCCGCGGCCATTGAGCGCCGCGGGCATAAAACACGCTTTCTCCTGCCTCCCATTGAAGTCAATGGGAGGTCGGAGGCGGAAGCGCCCGAAGATAGGGCATGTCGCTTCTTTTTCCCGCGAGGCAGTTTTACTGCTCGCGGGAAAAAGACGCCGACGCCTCCCATTGAAATCAATGGGAGGCGTTCTCGGGCCGTTTCTGCCGAGTTTTGCGACGCGGTTTCCGCGTCAAAAAACTCGGCAAAAGACCCCGTGTGAACATAGCCTTACGAACACCCACATAACAGCCCACATGTACCCTTCGCGCTAGAAATGCCAACTTCTCCTGTAATGGTTTTCGTTAATTTCAATGATCAACACACCTAAAAACATATTGGAGGACATGGAATTATTTAAATGATATTTAGCAATTTTTGCAATGGACCCTGTGGCACTAGAATCCCTCATTACCCTGAAGATATCACAGCCGCATTGCTGTCGTAGTCCGATCACGGCTGTTTTGGTCTGACACTGGTGTAAATGTCATACATAAGACTTTCTGTGCCGTCCATGTCCCTCTCCTCTGTGGGACTTATACAAGATGTGTAGACCCTTCCAATGTTAGCTGGAACTCTGTATACTGGCCGTGAACTGGTAAGTGATGGATGGATTCATGCATTGCTTGGTCAGCATCTGGTTATCAGATCGCTCCCAAAAGCTGCCATTATCCATCTGCCCTGTAAAGCGTGCCGGCTGCCGTCCTTTATCCAGGATCTTGGGAACTGCCGATTACACAGTCCATGTGCGCTTCTTGGACTCTGCGTTTGTGACTCCCTTGCGAGAAGCCCACAGCCGAGACCTGCAGAAAATGTGTTCTCCGCCACAGTCTTAAAATCCCCCCCTTTTTTATTTTTTTTGCTTTTGAGCCGAATCTACAAAGACTCTTTTTTTTTTTTTTTTCTTAAGAAGTAACTAAAGTAAAGAGCGAGTAGAGACATTAGGTTGATACAATGTGTGTTATATTCCAACATATTATACTTTTTTTCTTGATTGTTTTATGTAAAATATTTTATTAAAATTTTCATTTTATTACAAAATAATAGAACTTCATTTCTTTGGCTTCCTTTAATGGTCCGCTCTCATGACCTGTCTGTTTTAGTAAATACTTATGTTCTCCAAAAAATAAGAATTCTGGAGCATCTTTTCTTAGATCTCTGCATTGTGCTGTCCCTCTGTTATTCTTCCTGGAAATGTATGAATACATTGACAACTGGGTGTTCCTATTCCTCTTGTCATTGGAGCAGTGCTAACAGCATCTGACTGTGTAGGGACGCACCCCATTGACAAGGTGAAGGGTAATGTCCAGCAGACAATTTATCCCTGCATTTCCAGGAGGAACGACAGAGGAACATCACAATGCAGAGTTCTAAGTAAAGATATTCTAGAATTGTTATATTATGGGGAATACAAGTATGCACTAAAATAGACATGTCAGGAGAGGTGACCGGTGTTCATTACTTAAAGGTGATAGGCAGTAAGGCTTCATTCACAGAATCACCGGATCCGTTGCATGACGGAAACCATTGAGTTTATTGGATTTTTGTTGAGTTTACGTCACGGTGTCCGTCGTTTTACCGGACAAAATACTGCAGCATTCTGTGCTATTTTGTTTGCCGTTTCTGACCGGATCTGACACGGGCCCCTAACTGAGCCTCCAACGCAGATGTGAACAAAGCCTAAATTGGGTTCTAATTGCTCAATCCATTGCTACATAACTATTGCAGTGGAAAATTATTTAAGATGAAGGTTGTTGAATGTTGGATTTTCTTCTACCATTTTGGGAGGGTGATATCTACAGTCATATAGTCCACAACAGGACGTTAGCCAAAATGTGTTCACTTAAAGGGACATTAAAGTTAAGCAAACGAATATTTTTAGCCAGGCTTTACCGTGATATACCGATATACTTTGATCCAGGAAGATTTCAAATCCAGATGTAAAAGGGAAGAAAAAAGTGTATATATATCACAGGAAGCATCCATATTGTTCCCTCCCACTAAGTGAAAGGGGTGGAGCTTAGGCTGTGAGCATCTTCATTGAGAGGCTTCTTCTGCTGCAATAAAGACCAGGCAAGCTAAGCTCCTCCCCTCAGACATTCAAGCTGAAGATGTCGGAGTCCAGGAGGAAATGGACCAGAGTTTAATTTCCCCTTGTGTAGGGTCACTAATGATGAACTAACAATAGGCTTCTTAATCTTATTCTTGTGTTGGAACTTTCTACATGTTTCATTCATTTCGGAAACTAAAATGAATCTGTCCTCTTTCTTTCAGGGGAGGCAAGTCCAACACGACGTGAAGCGGTGAAGAAGAAGACGGCGGAGTATCTGATGCGCGCGGAGACCATTTCCAGCTTATGTCTTAACCCTTCATCAGACACGAGCGCGATCAGAGAAGTAAGTTACCCCCATTATTCTGTAGCATAGAACAGCTGGTAAGGCCCCGCGTCTGTGTGTGAGGGTGGAAAGTGGAGTTCCAGGGGCCAGATGTACTAAAGGGGGGAGGATATACTAAGATGGTAAATTTTTCAATTTTTGGGGTTTGCAGAGAGTTTTTCTGCACCGGTAGCCAGTAACACAGTCTGCAAAAAAAAGATGCGGAGAGATGGATGAATCGCTAAAGTTTTGTATTTAACCTAATGTATACCAGCCCAATGGAGGCCAAGAGGACGCTCCTTTGTCCTCTGTCTGGCTAATGGAGCCCTATGGTAGGGCTGGGCAATTATGACGTAAATCAAAATCACGATTAATTGAACATGTAACTTTGATTACGATTCTTTAGGCCACACCCCATATTGCATGCCACACCCCTTATTTGCAGGCTACGCCATTGAATTAATATTTATCCCCTGGGCCTGCTGTATACTATCGTATGTAATATACCCCCTGACACTGCCCAAACACAGTATATTGCCCTCATAGTGCTCCGCACACAGTATAGTGCCCCCATAACTGCCTCTGCATCGTATAATGCCCCCATAGATGGCACCACACAGTATAATGCTTACCAATAACTGCCCTCCACACAGTATATTTCTCCCCATAACTGCCTCTACATTGTATAATGCCCCATAACTGCCTCTCCATGCAGTATAATGCCCCCACTGCTGCCCCCAATAGTGCCTGATAAAAATAATTATGTACATACTCGCCTAACCCCGTTCCAATGATGAGTGGAGGAAATCCCTCTGCTCCTCTGGTCTGTGCAGCTTGGCGCAGACTTGCGCGATGACGTCACTGCTTCGCGTCTGGCGATACATAAAAGAGAACGGTAGAGCAGGGACCTTACGGCTCCCTGCTCTACCATTGGATTCAACTGTATCTGCGTCCTGAAGATGCAGATACAGTTTAAACTGGGAGAAAATAATTGAGAAAACCAAATTTCGCAAGATGACGTCGATTTAATTGCGCTGAATTTCGATTATTTTTCAATTAATTGCCCAGCCCTACCTTATGGGCACATTTAGCGTGTGCGCCTGGAGCTTTCCTGGCGCACACACTAAACGTAGGGCAAAAACTTGATACGGAGATATCTTCCCTTAAATGCAATGCTTCTAGGGGAGAATACCTTTGCAATACAGCATATAACGGAGCATGCCGCGATCATATGGAACCCAACAGAAAAAACCTCGATATGACTGGTGGTGCATAAATGTTCAATAGGCCGTATAGAGGTCTATGGGCACCGTATTACAGCTGCGTTAAGGGTCACATGTACCGTGCTGAATTTTGCATGTTACATGGTTGCGCTATATTCACTTTCAGCCCCAAATGTAAAACCATTGAAGAACATTTATAGAACATTGATGTAAAGAATTTCAACTTTCTAGCTTTTATTTTGTTTTTGTTCATTTTGTATTAAGTCTGAAGATTTCTGTAGCAAAAACATCCTGTAAATTGTGCTTTTTAGATGCTCAGTGCCATAGAGGCTCCACCTAGTGGCCAGATCATAGATTATTCACATTTAAGATTTTTCATGCAGTTTTGTGCAACTTCATTGATTTCTTTTGGAAGAAGGACGAGGCAGTTACTTCATCGTTATCACAGTTTTTCTACACTTCTCAGCATTCCCTGTTTCTCAACTAGACAAATGCAAAATAACCTTATACCAGTGTCTGAATATATAAGACAGAATATGTCGGACACATCTCTGATAGACAGATAAATGTTTGGTCATTGATACCAGATCATGTTTCTCTCTCTATAAGCATAGATGTCAACAAGTATTGCCCTGCAAATTGAGAGGGATGGGTCAGGGAAAGTTCTCCTACTGTGATTGGCTGCTAGGTAGCGCTTTTCTCTGGGTGACTGTGTGACAGACAAAGCAGTCCCAGGAGATCTAATATGGCGGACAGGAAGCAGTTGTCAGGCACGTTTAAAGTGCAACAACTGAGCTTACAAGAGTAGGGCTCTACAATTTATCAGTATTAAGCTCAAATTACTGGGATCTGCATTATTCACACCAAAAATGCCTGCCCCCCCCCCCTTACATTAAACCTTTATTGGCAGTTCATACAATTTATAACATGCCTGATCTTCTAATGAATATCCATATCCGGTATGTTGTTTGTGTTATTTGACGTGTCATAATGGTGTTTGTATAACCATTACATTCTGATGTCCGAGCCTGACTGTTATACAGAGACGAGTGGCGGTACAGTACAAAGGCACTGCTTATCTCACCCTGACATCTATAACGCTGCTGCCGTGTGTATTATCCAGTACTTTGTGCCAACTGCTGCAGAACACCATAATGCACACCTCAGCTGCTGAAGTACCTCTTAATACACAGTTCAATTGCTGCAGAATGTCATAATACACACCTCAGCTACTGCAGAACCTCATAGTACACACCTCCGCTACTGCAGAACCTCATAATACACACCTCAGCTGCTGCAGAACCTCATAATACACACCTCAGCTGCTGCAGAACATTATAATACAGATCTCAGCTGCTGCAGAACATTATAATACCCAACTCTGCTAATGCAGAACACCACGATACACACAGCTGCTGCAGAACATCATAATGCACATCTCAGCTGCTGCAGAACCACATAATACACACGTCCGCTATTGCAGAACTGTATAACGCACACCTCAGCTGCTGCAGAACCACATAATACACATGTCCGCTATTGCAGAACTGTATAACGCACACCTCAGCTGCTGCAGAACCACATAATACACACGTCCGCTATTGCAGAACAGCACAATACACACGTCAGCTGCTGCAGAACATCCTAATACAACACTTTGTTCTCTATAACATTTGCTCCGTGACGGTCCGTTGTGGTTTTATATTCACACTTGGGCGCAGGTTGTTAATCGCCGGTCCTGCCGGGGTTTTCTCTTTATTGCTGCACCTGTGCTCATTCCGTGTTTTATAATGTGCGCAGATCACACTTATTATGGACAGGCGGATACGACCGCTGCTTTACTGTAATCCAAATGTAAGGGTTGGGGAGACGTTTTAGCGTTTTTTCTATTTACTGCTCTTTTGTTTTATCTTTGTTGGTGACACACAGAGGTTAGAGAGACAATTCTACAAATACTCCCTCCAAAAAATGTAAGAACATGAATAGATTCTTGAGTCTCCTTCAGTCGACTTCAGATGTTTCTTTGTACTTTTTTATTTTTCTAGGAAAGTTTGGTGGTAACCAATATTGCACCCATTGCTGAGGTTGTCATCCAGCTTTCCTATACTCCTGAATGTCTCTTGCTGTATCCTTCGAGATACACCCCAACCCCCACATAACCTAATTTAGCAGAGTTGCCAATCAGTAAAAAATGAAAGCATTTTACATTAGAGCTGCTATACCGTCACCGGTGGCCATATTGTTTCCTCCATATCACGGCCAGCACTAATGAGCGCTGATTCCCATTGAAAGCATTAGGAGGCAAAAGTGAGACGGTTTCAGCGCTGAATCAACGTCGGAATCAGCATGTAAATTACACCGTGTGTACACGGCCTAAAGGAGTGTTCTGGGATATTACATTGTTGGCCTATTGTTGACCATCAATGTGTAATGTAAGGGGGATCACACTCCCGGGACCCCCACCGATCTGCAGAATAAAGGGGCAGCTCTGTCTTATTCCAGTAGGACTAGATCATGGATGCACAGCCCACGTCTCGGGGCTGCATGTGGCACGCGATGTTGTTAAGCGAGGACCCCAATAGTTTAGAAAGACACGGCTGTCCTCATCCTTCTAATGGAGAGACGGCAGCTTCGTTCTCTCTTACACGGACCATAGATATTAGTGCACAGATGTATCTTCTATGTAAGAAAGCAAAGGAGTGTTGTGCAGCAATTCCCAGCTGGCACTACAGGAGGTGCTATGTGTTACGGGGGCACTGTGTGGTTGGCACAATTTGAGGTGCAATGTGTGGCTGTCACTGTTATGGGGGCACTGATCTGTATAATTTCTATTTTACGGAAATTAAAGGATTAATCCAGGCAAAACTGTTACAGTATAATGCCTAGTTCAGCCCCTCCGGCCCTGCACACGGCATACATAGTGCGTCAGTTTTACCCAGAGTAATCCTTTAAAGGGGTTGTCTCAAGATTAAAAGTTATCCACATGATAGGTGATAACATGCTGATCAGTGGGGGTCCGACCACTAGAACCCCCATCACAAGAACGGGGTCCCATTCCTCTGAATGAACTGAGCGGCAGGGCTGGGACTGCCGGAGATAGCCGAGTACAGAGCTTGGCTATCTCCGGCAGTTCCATAGAGAATGGAGCAGCAGGGTGCAAGCGCGACCTGCCGCACCAATCATTCGGGGGAACGGGACCCCATTCTTGTGATCGGTGGGGGTCCCAGTGGTTGGATCCCCACCGATCAGCATGTTATCACTTGTTCTGTGGTTAGAAGATAACTTTTAGTCTTGAGACAACCTTTTTAAAAGGGTATATCCATCTCAGACATTTATGGCATTTCCCCCAGTCCCCTGTTTGGTACTCCAGAGAGGACGTTATAAGGCGGAGAGGTGGCCACGCATGCGCTGCGCTGTCCATGTGCCGTAAATATCTCAGATGGGAATAACCCTTTTAGTTTTATTGCAGCCCTTGGGAGCGATACAATCTAGCAAAGTAACCCCCAGACCAGAAAGTATTGTGCCTTGTTGGTCCAGGTTATCGTTCTCAGTGGACAGGTGGTCATCGGCCCATGTAAACCGGTTTACATGGGCCGATAATCGGCCGAACAACTTTGTTGTTCGGCTGGGTCAACATGGCAACGATCAGCTGATCGCATCTTTCATGCAGCCCTAAAAATCATTGTTGTCGGAAGCACATCCCCTGTATGGGGACGGAACGATCGTAAATGTACAGTCTGCATCGGCCCATGTAAAGGTTCTTTAAACGAGCGCTGATCGACTTGTTATCTCGCTGATTGGCGCTCGTGGTGGGCAGAAATCTACCTGTATAACCCAGCCTTAGGCCGAATCATTGTAGCTCTATGGCCGTCTGATAGGTGGGGCAGTTGTCTACTCGTGTCATGCACAGGTCAGGGCTATTGAGAACTTATAATCCACGGTATAAGGAGGATCTTTCCTTCTATCACTTTTCTAAATCTACTTTTTTCATAAATATTTTCGAACATGTGAGCAGAACATCCGTACTTTTCATTTCCCTTTAAAAAAAAATAAAAAAATCTATGCCTATTTCTCTATTACGTTGTGTTTTTTGTTTTTTTTTCTCTTTCCTTCTCCATCCTCTTAATTTATTTACTCGTAACTTTAATAATTAGAACCACACATAAAACGTCATCTTTCATCTTGGGCTCTGTGATTTATGATAAATTTAGTTTCCTTCGGCCTGGCATTTGCTCCAGCAGGCGGCCTTCCTTCAAGTACCACACTGATTGATGTCTTATCTTTGATATGTTCCATTAGCCTCCAGGAGCAGAGAGTTCAAGGCCCTCTTCGAACCTGAGGAGTCCTGCGGAGGAACTGAAGGCCTTCAGAGTCCTTGGGGTGATTGACAAGGTAATTCTTCAGCATCTCTTCAAGAGTTCACTCATAAATCGACCGCATGCTGACATGGTCTCTTTGAAGCCGAGGATCTTAAGGATATGAAACAAAAGGGGAAAATGACTCGAATGCATCTGCACTTTTAAAATAACAAAAGCAACGGAAGGTAAAAAAAAAAAAAAAAAAGGCGAGCTTTATGTAAGCAATCCATCTAAGCGCCTGCAAAATCTATTTGAGATAGAGGGCAGAGTACATCTTTTTTTTTTTTTGGTCAACAACGTGGATCAGCTTACAAAGAGGGGTCATGATGTATAAAGGGAGACTGGATTTCTTTCTAATTGGAGGTCAGGCAGTGGGTTGAAAGGAACTGGTTATGTTTTACATACTGCAGAACACAATAATCATGCCATACCAGACCGGTCCTCAATCACTCGCCATAAAGCACTCACCATTCTGACTCATAGAGGGGGCTTCCAAGCGAGGGATCCCCCTGTGACATCATATGCCCTTTTATGGACAGGGCTTGTCCTGATGGGACAATCCCTTTAAGTGAGGATGTTGGGTGGCATTAATTTGAATTGAAGGCATTCAGTATGAGTGTTCAGGTTAAAGGGTTGTACTTGTTAGCCCTCCAGTACAGTAGTTTTTGACCAGATGCCGGGTACCCCATAAAGGGGATAAATAAAGCCCAACGTTGTCAATGGACATTTAGCACCGGGTTCAGTTGGCCTCCTAGGACACCTATATTCTTACTTTCATGAGGAATTCATTCTATCTAAATGCCATTTCTTATTGTAATGCAATTTTTTTCTAAAAAACATTATATGGTAAATTCTCCCATCATCGCCTGACCCTAAGGTGGGTCAAAGACTTTTGATTGTTTGCCCTATGAGCGAGCGATCTGTCAACAGCTGTCACCCTAGACTTCCCCTCTAAGGCTCTGTTTACACGCGTCGTGGTTCCCGGATACCACTGGCTCCCAATGGCTTTCATTGGGGTCCGTTGGATTCAGTTTTGGTTTCCGTTGTTTTGACAGATTAGCACCAAATATGCTGGTACTGCCGAAGGAGGGTCAGAACGAAGCCTCTTGGCATTGTGAAATAATTTGAAATGCCCGGGTATTGTTCTTTTGTGTAAAGTCTCGTTTTATGCTGCTTACTATACTGCCAAGTGTCTGTTGTATAAAGCAATATGTTTGTGACATTTTGGTGCCAAGTATCAATAATGCTGTGACGTTACTGGTGCTAAAACACTATGACATCATGTGGTGCCATGTGCCAAATGTGGTGTACGGGGCCTGCTGCCAAAATCTTGTGACACCGTTTTACCCTGGTGACGATACCTGAATGGTTTTGTTCTATGCAGAAGCCCCATCTTTTGCCCCCCTTTTTCTCCTCTACCAAATTTCACTTTCACTTGGATTTTGTATCTTTATAGTGGTTGGAGCTCCCCTTTTGTATGCAGAGCTCTCAATCAGCTGCATAGATATAAAGTTAAAGGGTAACTAAACGTTCAACAAACTTCTGACATGTCATAGTGACTGGTCAGAAGTTTTGATTGCTGGGGGTCTGAGCACTGAGACCCCCACCAATCGCTAAAACGAGCGGCAGAAGCACTCGTGTGAGCGCTCAGCCGCTTCGTTTCTGTTCGGCTTTCTCCGGAAAGCCGATGTAGTGGAGTATGGGCTCATAGACTTTCTATTGGATCCGTACTCCGCTTCTGCCATTTGGTTTTAGTGATTGGTGGGGGTCTCAGTTCTCGAAACCCCACTAATCAAAACTTCTGACTTGTCACTATGACATATCAGAAGTTTGGTTTGTTGATAGTTAGCCTATAAATAAAAAAAAATCTGGATGTCTGCAGTCACCACCAGGAGGAGCTTGCTGCATAGAATGAGTTTATTGAATTAACAGTATGCAGTGAGCTCCCCCTAGTGGTAACTGCAGACAGGCTGAACTTTACCATTTGTCCATATAGTAAATTTGGAGCCCTGTAGCAGAAAAAAACTCTCTAACCACTATGCAATATAAAAGATCTAATAGGAGTGTTGGACGTAGAAACAACAGGTGGGCACTCACTAAGTATTTCTTTGAATTTGTGACATTGGTACCAGTCATGCCACTCACTCTTTCATATCTTTAAGAATTCTTATTTGACATTGTGCGTTACAGAGTAGAGATATTATCCATGCCACCATCAGTAGCGTCCCCGGTGACCTTGTCTGTTATTTGCTAAGGTGACAAATGGCTCGCCCTGCTCGCTTGTTCCGTGGGCTTGCCTGTTGCCTGCCTCCGGGTCTGCGCCTCCCCTTCTGCTGACTTGTGCCGGATTCCTTCCATCTCATGTCTCAGGGCTTTGATGCATATGTTCTGAAGGTGGCCACACTGACTTTGGTGGGGAGCAGATGGTAAACCTTCAGGCTGCCACCGGCTACACTGGTGTTAAGTTGGAAAGTTAACGTTTGATGATGGTTCAGCAGTGCATATGAAAGGATTTGACAACAGAAATATCTTTAATTAAAAAAATTAGCATAGTAAACATTTTTACATTTGTATGCAATGAAAATTTGGAGAAATGAACTTTATTAGAAAAAAGCCACAGGGCATTCCCATTTATATACTGCCGGTAATGGATGAACTGTGCAGGTTTGGAGAAGATTTCAATTTTGTAACTTTGTAATCCAAATGGAGAAGATATTTAAGATATGTCCTGCTGCTGATAGATGTTTAAATGAGATATGTGAGATAGATATGAGAGGGAGAGAGAAAGAGAAAGAGACAGAGAGAGAGAAAGAAAGCGAAAAAGGAAGGAGTTTGGGGATCTATCTATCTATCTATCTATCTATCTATCTATCTATCTATCTATCTATCTATCTATCTATCTATCTATCTTCCCTGTCATCTCATAGCTATCTATACCACTGATTTATTTTATTTTTTTAAATCTATTTATCCCACAAACATCTGTCTGTATTTTTTTACCTTTCCTCCATCTAGAAATCTCCGATAGATGGATGGATGAATTGATTGAAAGATGGTTCAATGTAAAGGCCCTTTTACACTGGCCAATTTTCGGGCAGAAAAGCGTTCATTGAAGAGCGCTCCTTCCCGATAATTACCCTGTGTAAACAGGGCAGCGATCAGCAGATGAACGAGCAAACCCTCCATCATCTGCTGATCGTATTGTTTTAAAAGTGTAAAATATTATCATTGCCGGCAGCACATCTCTCTGTGTAAACAGGGGGACGTGATGCCGACATGATGAGAATGTATTCGGACGAGTGATCGGAGTAACGAGCGCTCGGCCCCATACATAGCTCCTTGTGAAAGGAGCAAACGAGCGCTGATCAACAAGCGGTCTAGTTGATCGGTGCTCGTTTACATGGCCCAGAGGACCTTAAGGTATGGTATAATGTGGTAGTCCGGTTGGCTGAAGATTTCACCATAAGAAGACTCACAATCAATTGATTGCACAGATTGAGACAGATTGCACAGAGTTTTACATGGGGTCTATGTAGGGCCATAGTTTGCCACGTTCTGACGTCTTCTGTTTCTGGTGGAGGTCAGGGACTTCGTTACAGTGTGACATTTTTGTCTGTTCTGCTTCCTAGTCATTTTGGTGGAGCAGCACATTAATTGCAGTAATTTTGGCCGTCAAAGTGTCCTGCATACAATGGGGGCCAAGTGGGTTAAAGTGCAAAATAATCCGTTAGCAATGTTATTAATAAAATAAATCCCAAAAACATGAAATTGTAAAAAATATTTTGAAGAATTAAAATGCCGTATTAAGCTAGATCTGTAATTTTCAAGTGAATCTGTCACATGTCATATATTAAGGAGGTATGTCCCCCCTCGACCATGGGAACTCCAGCTCTTGCCACAGGTGGTGGTTGGGGTCCTGAGATTCAGAGCTCATTGTCCTGCACAGTCTTGTATACAGATAACGGATATCTTGTCAGGTGTCACTTATGTTCAGATACGTGCACAGATGCAGTAAAGAAAAAGATCTACAGCATGGGAAATAGTCCAGAGCCAAATTTGTTCGAGTGGGATCAACTTTTTGTGAAGCCGGAGTTTGGTGATGTACAATACTAGGGCAACATGCCCCAGTGCCTCCCCAATAGCGATAGCATCCACAGGTAAAAGGGTTTTATGCTTTGGATAATCCCTATTTGTTAGAAAGGTCCCTTCACTTTAAGCTGGTCACAAAGTGTCCCCCTACTGGAAACCCCAGCGATCAGCTGTAATCTGTTGGGAAACCAGGTTGTAGGTGTTCAGTTTCCCTGCAGCGCCACCACAGGGGAAGTTAAGCATTACACAGTGTCTATTCATATCAAGGAGTTGTCTGTGTAATACAGGACAGGACAGGTCCTCCAGAGCGAGAGATGATTTGTCACCGCTATCCACTCTGGCCAAGAGATGAGGATCCTGAACGGAGGATCACCCTCTGTTTACTCAGAATTCCCTAATAGGGTGTAATGGTGTATGAAAATATGTTTTCGAAACTGGACAACCCCTTTAAAGGATAATGACACTGAAACATCAACATATGAGGATGTAGAGGACAGCCTGGTGGCCTAATTTTGAGCTCTACTTGTTATCGCTGTTGGGTCTACCGGTAGATCACCGCTTTGGCCCGCAAGTTGTCTAGAGGTCTGAGTCTCCAGACTATCGCCTTTATACACAATAGGAGCTCCGGAGCCCTAAAAATAACAAGTGACCCTCTATGACAGAATCTTTCTTTTAACAGCCTTTTTGGGATCCTGACTGGTACCAATGCTAATCTGGATCTGTGCTAAGTATTGCTGTCATATGAATATTATGAGGATCCGAGTTAAAGTTTGCATAGAATAGAATGGGCTGTGAACCTTCATGTGAATGTTAAGGATCTACCCAGGAACTTCTAGACCACAGACCAGGAAGTGTTGTCATTGGGATATTAGAACAAGAAGCAGCAGAAATCAGCAGGTGACCTTTAAGCACTGAGAATGCTGCAGGGCTATTTATGCATGAAAGCAAAAAAAATAATCCTATTTTTATTATCAGAGTGAGGGGGTCCATAAAATTTAGGTTAAATGCTATGTACATCTTCGCAGCCGAATTTATTTATTTTGTCCCAGTGCATCTAAAATGAAAAAAGAAGCAACTTTACAAATAGCCTCAATTAAAAATTTCCTATTGTTTGGGTTCTACGGCTCCTATGCAATCTGAAGTGTTTCCATGGTAACAGACCACTAACAATCCCTTTGTAGTCTGATCCTCCTACCGAATGTATGTTAGCAAGAAGAGAACCGGTGGAAGGTAATATGATTGCAGAATCCGGCTACACAGGGTTTGTTTGTCTGTTACTATGGAGACACATAGAGGAGCTGTAGAAATAAAACACTAGGACATTTTTTTTTTATTATTAAGACCTACTGCAATGCTGCTTCATTTTTCGTGTTCTATGCATGAGACAATAAAAAACATTTTGGTTGCAAAGCTGGACATCGTTTTCTATATTATACATATACTAATTAGTTTCATACCTGCAAAAGTTTTAGGAACTAATGATGGTTCATAGGACTTTGTAATCAAAAGTTTTTATTTTTATTTTATTTAATATTTGACAAATATTTTTTTAGAATATTTTTTTTCAAGGAAATTATCATGGTCCATGAGGTAAAGATTCCCGAATGTTGTAAATTCGGATGAAAATAAGCAGGGGTTAAGTCCTTTTATTGATTAATCTGGACTGACTAATAAATATCCCCAATTTAAAAAAATAAATTAAAATAAAAATAAAAAGTTTTTTTTATGTGAATTTTTTTTAAATAAAAATAATATAAAAAAATTACATAAACTTGAAATAAAATATATTGTCTCCTATAATTCTATAATGATTCTTTAGTCTTGGGTTTGTGTCTATAAGAGGGAGTCTCCAGAACAATGGGAAGACCGAAATAAAACAACACCATCTTTAGTAATATCTATTGAGAGAGTGAAAAGCCTCTCATATCATTGTAACGGCGGCGCTCCCATTCAGCCCATTGTGTGGAGGGTACTCTACGGCAGATGAGACAATCTCCTAAGAAGCAGGTTATAGAAGCAGCCATTCTGTGTTATACTATAGCCTCCCGTCGCAGCGCCGTCTCCTATTGTCGTGTATGCAAATGTGCGGCACTCTCAACGGCGGGGGAAACGAGAGAAAAAAACCTCATCAGGGAGAAGAGGAATCTATTAATTGTATTCACAGAGGAAGGTGTTCTATCAAAAGTAATTATTTCCTAATCGTTATTTGTTATCCCTGAGTATGTTTTATCACAAAACACAAGATCGTTTTAATAAGAGTCTTTCATTGGGAGGACAATGGGGCCAAATTAGAGCAAAATTAGATTTTTGTCTTTTTAGATTGTTGAACAAACCAATGAGCTGTCGTTATTCTGTTCTTTCTCCGAATATTGCTGTGCTCTTCGCTGGCAGGAACGGGATCCTATCCGAGGGGTTATCGGCGCTCTCCCTCTGTCCTTTATGTCGACAGCTTCATTAGAAATTGGACTCGTGTCAGGACAGAATAAAAAAAAAAAAAAAGCTACTTGGCTGGGTACGATCTGCAGTGAATGGAGCCATCATATTAATACACAGCCGCAGAATTGTTCATTAAGAAACGACTTGCACTAAGAGTGATGCATGTTAAATGCGAACTTCTCCAGATGGTCGGAATGAGAGTTTCCCTTTTTTATAAAGCTGGATTGCTGATCACTTTCCCAGGACTTTGTGCACGGAAATACAAATTTAAAGGGATGTGATATTCCATAATCGTAGTTTGTACAAAGCAATAGCTTGTAACCTTCAGGAAACTGCGACTGGCTATCAGATCTGCAAAATTTAAAGGGCATTTCCATGCGGATGTTTTTTTTTTTATACAAGAATGCAACCAGCTTCCCTTGATGAACACAATCGCTCTAGAGAATCTAGATCACCCCCCTATGGGCTCATTCAGACGAGCGTGAATCTCGACAGTGTGACGGTCGTTTAAACAACGGCCTTCACACAGACTCGTGTATCTCAATGGGGCCGTTCACGCGACCGTTTCAACGAAGCGAGTGAAGGGTCCGTGAAAAAGTAGAACATGTCCTATTTTCCTGCGTGTCACGCATCCCTCCATTTACTCTAGTCTATGAGGGATCCGTGACTACGTGTCCCACAAAGGTGCACCTCGGACGTGAAAAACTGCGGTTTTTCACGTCCGAAGTTAGCTACGCTCATCTGAATGTAACATAAGGCGGCCCTGAGAAGTGTATTTACATATGTAGATTATGTGTACTTATATGTTAATAAGGTACAGTGCTGTGGGAATGAGAGGAAACACCCAGGCAGGGCCACCATCTCTTTTATTATTATGACACTTTTAGGTCCAAAATACTGGGCTGATATTTTTTTTTAGCAGTTGGAGTTCTTGTTTTTCTGATACAGAGTTTAAATGGTCACTAAGCTTTCAACAAACTTTTCAAAAATGTATAGTATAAGCGAATATAAGAAACTTTGTAGTGTATCTTATTGGAGAAAAATGCCTCTTTCTCCACTTATCAGGCGATTCTCCCCCCTCCCCTCCCTCCTTCACTGATCATTCACTCTCAATTCACTGCTAAAATCTGTCCGAGGTGGATTATCAGCTCGCTGAGGGGGCAGGTTACATTCTGCCTATAAAAGTCTATAGAGTGAGAGGGGCAGAGAGACATGCTGCTGTAAGTGTTATATCTCATCCCAGTGCTGAATTCACAGCTACACTGCTAATTGCTGCTGTATGATGTCCTTCATGATGCTGCTTTGCTCTGCCTGAATACAGCAAGCACACTTTTTCTGTGCTATCACTGCAGAAAATGGTGCGTATTTTTGCTGCATTTTTCTCAATGCTGGATGATGGTGACATCTCCTCCTGAAATACACAGCGATTCAGTCCACTTTCCGCAGCAGGAATTGACTTGCTGCGGAAAATACACACCGCAGACGTAGTTCTGCTCGGAAATTTTACGCAGCGTGTGGATGAGATTTGTTAGCTCTCACCCACTTTTCTGCTACTGTATTCTGCTGCGTATTTTCTGGACGGAAAATACGCAGCAACTCTGTTACGTGTGGACAAGCCCATAGGGTTCAGCTTCCTGTAAAAGGAGACACCCGCTAAAGACCTGATATGGTTAACCCCTTCAGCACACTAGACCACCAGGGAGGCTTACATTCACCCCTTCACCAAAGCAGATCACCAAAGATACTGCCCTAGACCACTAGGTATAGTCATGTTAACCCCTAACTGCCCTAGACGAACGGGAATGTTGGCATTAACCCCGGCGTTAGGCCACCATTAAAGGGGTTGTCTCATAAAGACAACCCCTTGTCCATATGCCCTACCTGGGTAAATAGACATCATCAGGGGTGTTGCTAGGGTCTTAAAAGATCAGGGGCACAAGCCCGAGAAATATATTTACCCCCCCTGCAAAAAGTATTTTTACATACATATCGGAGATAGCATGTCTATAAGACTAAGGCCCCTATAGCTACACTGCTGGATAGAATTGGATACATTGTCTCAGCAGACAGTATCATACATGATAGGCTTAGGGTATATTCACACGCAAAGATTTCAGGCGTATTTCGGGTGTAATTGCCTCGAAATATGCCTGAAAAACGCTAGCTAAACACCTACAAACATCTGCCCATTGAATTCAATGGGAAAAACAATGTTTTTTCGTTTTTAAAAAAAATGTATAATGGGTCCAGCGTTTGACTCTGTTCACATGTGCCTTAGCACTTTTCCATTAGGTTTTTGTGTAGTGTAGAATGCTGCATTATTCGATCTGTTAAAATAAAAAAAAAAAAAAAAAAAAACAATAAAAACTTGACCGATCCAATATAAAAGATATGTCATATATCCTGTAAACACAGTAGCCATGAAACCAGTGTCACATTAGGGTCATATCTTTTGTAATTAACATGTAATGTTCCATCATGTATCTGGTTTTGCTTGGCGGCGGGAATAACGCTGCAAACGTTGCTATTTTTGCCGTCCCATCACAATGGAAACCCAAAAGAAGGGACGCCAATTCAGCGCTGATGTGAAGAACGACTAATGTATGTTTAGACGTGTTTTCGTGATGAATTACACACTTTATTCAATGACTTCTTCACCTCATATAATCCCATCATGACACGTGCTCTCTAGAATGTCGGACAATATTACCTGAGAAGCGGTAAGGTCCCTGCACATGTAGCAAATTTGTTGCGTATTTTTCATCTGGATTTGCAAGTGGAAAATCCGCAGTGAGAGACTGTTGCAGACGAGATTTCCTCCACATGCTGCTGAACGTTTTCCGCACATGCTGCGGATTTGCTCATTCTGTTGCGGATGTTCACTGACTATTTCACTCTTTTCAATGTAAAGCTGTTGAAATCCGCAACAGATCTGCTACGTGTGTGGGTACCCTAATGGCACAGTCCCCCATAGGGGCGTCTACATGCGGCCGAAGCACTATTCACTTTCTGTGGTCAATGGCAGCATTTTTTTGCCAGTAAAACCAGGCAAAATCGTGCAACCATTGACCACAGCAAATCAGCAGGGCTTCGGCCGCATAGAGACCCGGCTATGTGGGTCCGGTCCTCCGAATGGAGCAGCGGTCTAGCACGCGCACTGCTGCTCCATTCACTGTCTATGGCACTCCTGGAGATAGCCAAGTCCATAGAGAATGAATGGAGCAGCAGGGCGCATGTTCGACTGCCACTCCATTCGGAGGAACAGATCTTTGTGATCGATGGGGGGGTCCCAGCAGTTGTACCCCCACCGATCAGCATGTGATCACCTATACTGTGGTTAGGGGATAACCTTTAAAGGGATTGTCCACGAACTGACAACTGATGACCTATCCACAGGATATGATCGTGTGGATCCGACACCCGGACCCTGCACCGATCAGCTGCTTCATCTGCCTGCGGGCACAGGATGTTATTCCACAGCATGCAGTGTACGGAGCCGATTTCGGGGATGGCTCCATACACTGGATAGCGGCCGTGCTGCAGCTCTGCTCCTATTCAGACACGGGCCGCTGTGGATATAGTGTTTTGAGACTTTGCAAATGCATTTGACACTGTCCCTCATAGACGTCTAATGGGTAAATTAAGGACTATAGGTTTAGAAAGTATCGTTTGTCATTGGATTGAGAATTGGCTCAAGGACCGTATCCAGAGAGTTGTGGTCAATGATTCCTACTCTGAATGGTCCCCGGTTATAAGTGGTGACCCCAGGGTTCAGTGCTGGGACCACTATTATTCAACTTATTTATTAATGATATAGAGGATGAGAATAATAGCACTATTTCTATTTTTGCAGATGATACAAGCTATGTAATATAGTTCAGTCTATGGAAGATGTTCATGAATTACAAGCTGATTTGGACGCACTGAGTGTTTGGGCGTCCACTTGGCAAATGAGGTTTAATGTAGATAAATGTAAAGTTATGCATCTGGGTACCAACAACCTGCACGCATCATATGTCCTAGGGGGAGCTACACTGGGGGAGTCACTTGTTGAGAAGGATCTGGGTGTACTTGTAAATCATAAACTAAATAACAGCATGCAATGTCAATCAGCTGCTTCAAAGGCCAGCAGGATATTGTCGTGTATTAAAAGAGGCATGGACTCGCGGGACATGGATATTACCACTTTACAAAGCATTAGTGAGGCCTCATCTAGAATATGCAGTCCAGTTCTGGGCTCCAGTTCATAGAAAGGATGAAAAAATACAAAGAAGAGCAACGAAGCAAATAAGGGGCATGGAGAATCTAAGTTATGAGGAAAGATTAAAAGAATTAAACCTATTTAGCCTTGAAAAGGGACGACTAAGGGGGGACATGATTAACTTATATAAATATATTAATGGCACATACAAAAAATATGGTGAAATCCTGTTCCATGTAAAACCCCCTGAAAAAACAAGGGGACACTCCGTCCGTCTGGAGAAAAATAGGTTCAACCTGCAGAGGCGACAAGCCTTCTTTACTGTGAGAACGGTGAATCTATGGAATAGTCACCGCAGGAGCCGTCACAGCAGGGACAGGAGATGGCTTTAAAAAAGGGTTAGATAATTTCCTAGAACAAAAAAACATCAGCTCCTATGTGTAGAAATTTTTTCCTTCCCTTTTCCCGTCCCTTGGTTGAACTTGATGGACATGTCTTTTTTCAACCGTACGAGCTATGTAACTTGAGCAGGAGCAGAGCTGCAGTACTGCAGCTCGGCCGCTATTCCATCTGCTTGCGGCATGGACATCCGGTGCCTGGAGGCAGCTAGAGCGGCTGATCAGTGCGGGGTCTGGGTGTCGGGCCCACACCGATCATATACTGATGACCTATCCTGTGGCTAGGCCATCAGTTGTCTGGTCGTGGACAACCTCTGTAATATGTTTTTTCTTGGGCCATATAAGTTAGGAGACTCACCCTAAAATGTGCCTAAATTAATTCTGTTTAGAATATTAAAATTGAGGCATACTGAAACTGAATATGAAAGGGGTTATCCATTCCCTAAAAATTGTTGACCTATCCCCAGGTTAGGCCATCAATAGCTTATTGGTCGGGGTCCGAGTCTCGGGACCCCCACCGACCAGCTTCATTTCTAGTTGCTCACAGAATCGTCGAAAAAATGTAGCGGCGATTCACAGTATTACAGCCTGTTGCTCCCATTCACTTCAATGGGCGAAGGCTGTAATACTGTGACTCCCCGATATATGTGTGTCGACGACTATTTACAGTGAGCAACTAGAAATGAGCGCTGCACCCCCTTCAAAACAGCAGATCGGTGGGGGTCCTGGAAGTCGGACCCTGACCCATCAGCTATTGATGGCCTATCTTGAGGATAGGCCATCAATTTATAGGGACTGGACAAACCCTTTCATATTCAGTTTCAGTATTCCTCAATTATTATTTTTTTATTAACCAGTAACTAGCTCATGAACATTTATTATGCCCTTATTTTAATTAGCTGTGGCTATCCCCCAGGGCTGTTAGCTGTGGCTATCCCCCAGGGCTGTTAGCTGTGGCTATCCCCCAGGGCTGTTAGCTGTGGCTATCCCCCAGGGCTGTTAGCTGTGGCTATCCCCCAGGGCTGTTAGCTGTGGCTATCCCCCAGGGCTGTCAGCTGAGCCCTGGGGGCGTCATTCTGAGAGGGGTTGTCTCTGATGATACAACCCCATTAACCCCTTCACTGGATGTTGATATGAACTCTTCAACTACCCTAGACCCCAGGGATATTCAATAATAAAGAGTCTTTGTGTGAACCCACGCTACCAAGAACACATCTCCCTTGATTCAACCAGTATTTTTTTTTTTTGTGGAAAAGATGGCACCCTTGCTGCTCTGTGATTGGTTGCTACGGGCAACAAGGCCAGTCTTAGTTTAAGCGCTCCGGCATACGTTACCCTTAAATTCTGCAGGTCAATTTGTTTTTTTTTTAACCCTCAACCGCAATGTCTGAATACAGCCTTACAGCTCCTATAGAGTTTGTCGGCTGTTTTTTTGTCACGTTTTTCATTTCGCTTCGATGGCGAAAACCCACAAGAAACGGCAAGTGTGAGTTTGACCTTATACAAAAGGTCAGACCTGGATCAGCGCTTGTCTTCTGCTACAACCCGTTGCACAATATACCATGAGCCGTCCAACATTTTAACACAGGCCTAGGTTTTAACAAGACGTCAACCTCGTCCACTGTTACTGACGTAGGGGTCGGTGCAGGATACTATATACCCTTTATATGTATACTCCGGCAGAGAAATGGTTAACAACCCTGCTCTACACGGCATGTGTCGGAGAGCTGCAAGTTGAAGGTGCTTCTCTTAAAGACTGTTGTTAACTAAACATTATTGCCAAACAGATGGGAAGCACTCACCAGCCTGATGTTTTCAGGCCTAATTATATTATCACCGATCCTGTACGGCTCAGTTGAAGAGGTGTATCCAGGGGCCAATTTATAATCATTTAGGCAACACCTGTTTGGGAAAAACTGACAGTCAAAGGGCACATTTAAAGAAAATCACATATGTTCTCGTATTTATTACTTGAATGTGGACGGTATCCAGCTGCAAGGAAAGCGGGGAGTGTAAAACGCGTTTGGAGGAAACACTCGCCGCTGCCGTGGAAATGTCTGAATAAGGATTAAATGTCAAAGTCTGTACAGACTGCTCTTATGTAGAACTTTATTCTTGAGAATAATTAAAGGGGAATCCCTCGTATAAAAGGATTTTCTGACTTTCCATAGAGAGGTTCCATAAGGTAAAATCCGTACAGGAGTGTAGTCGTGGATTCTTCTTTTACTATATAACAGAATACAAGGATAGTCTGGGAGAAATTTCTTTACATCCAAACATCTGTGCTTTAATAATCTCCTAATAAATAGTAATCACTGCTCCAGATCCCCTGTATAGTCAGAGAGTTAAATGATACAATTCTAGCTGCCTGCAGCTGCCACTAGAGGGTGCCTGAGAGCGTTACTGTTTCTATGAGAGCAACAAAACCTGTATACAGCTTGCTCCCCCTACTGGTGGCTCCAGGCAGCCAAATTTTATACTTTAACGAGGACTTGTCAGGTCGTCTCACAGCTCTTATTTTATCCATACCTATTTTTCTTATGTTCTACTAATGCTGGGGCAGGTTTTATGTTTTTGCTGCCATATGTCATTATCGCTGCTGTTAATTTTAGCACCTTTTAGGTAAATGAATGGGGTGTTTCCAAGCAGCTGTCTACACGGCTGTCTACTGCTAGGGAGAGCTTGCGGTATTTTAGGAATAGAGCTAGATTTCAGCGGGACGTGACGTTCCGACATAGTCCAATCGGAGAGAAAAAAAAATAATGTGTAGTATTCTATTGGGCAATTTCAGTTTAAAGAATTCCCTAATATGTTTTGCAGCATATCTTGAAACTAAAACCTAATTTTATTGAGGTATGATCAGTGGCCTCCGACGTAAAAGACCCCGGCTGATCATCAGAGTCATGTACCCTAAGGCTGGGTTTACACACCCTGTTTTACGGACGTAATTCGGGCGTTTTAGCCCCGAATTACGTCCGAAAATACGTCTCCAAAGCGTCACACATCTGCCCATTCATTTGAATGGGTTTTACGATGTTCTGTGCCGACGGTCATTTTTTTTACGCGTCGCTGTCAAAAGACGGCGCGTAAAAAAGACGCCCGCGTCAAAGAAGTGCCTGTCACTTCTTGAGACGTAATTGGAGCCGTTTTCCACTGACTCCATAGAAAAACAGCTCCAATTACGTCCGTAATGGATGCAGCGAAAGACGCCTGCACATGCCATTACGTCTGAAATTCCGGAGCTGTTTTCTCCTGAAAACAGCTCCGTAACTTCAGCCGTAACAGACGTGTATGTGTGAACATACCCTTATTGTTTATGCACTCACAGTGGCTCATCTGTGCGGGCAGCAGTGCATAGTACTGCAGATTAGTGAATTCCCCTACCACCGATCCAATAGTTGATAGAGGGGGTGCCTTGTTCAGGATCCTCATCTCTTTACCAGAGTGGAAAGTGGTTACAAAGAGCGTCTCTCACTCCGGAGGACCTGTCCGGTCCTGCATTACACAGACCACAAATTGATTTGAATGAGCACTGTGTAATACATAATTTCTCCTGTGGTGGCGTGGCAGGTAAATTGAACATTTACTGCCCATTTTCCCCACTGATTACAGTTGATCGCTAGGGGGTTCCAGCACCGGTACACTTTGATCAGCTTATTGTTGAGGGACCCTTCTAACAAGTAGGGATTGTTCAAAGTGGAGAACCCCCTTAATGATGCCTCTTTTATGTTATTAAAAAAATGATGAAAAAAAGAAAATTTTCGTAAAAAAATAATTTTGAAAAAAAATTCAATATCCGTTCAAAAACAAAACAACTATTTCGAAGTTTTGCAGCAATTTCTTCTAGAAGATTTCTTTCTGACAAAGCTGAGCTAATTTTATATATATATATATATATATATATATATATATATATATATAAAAAAAAAATGGAAACTGAATAAAAATCGGAGTTTCTGAATTATGAAATTTATCTCCCACGTGCAAAAGTAACTGCCCCCTTAATAACTGGTTGCACCACCTTTAGCAGTAATAATTACAACCAACCTATTCCTATAATTTCATATCAGTCTTTCATATCGCTGTTGTATAATCCCCCCCCCCCCCACTCTTTTCAGACACATTGATAGGTTTTCTTGCATGAACTGCTCATTTCAGGTCCTGTCACAGCATCTCTGTTGGGTTCATATAGATTACGGTATGTAGACATCAAATGTATGACGGAAACTACAGCTACCTGTAATTATAGAGTGAAGTTAAATCCAAGTTGTGTGTAGAAATGACCTTCTTCTACTTCATATGGAGTTTTTCACGGGAAGTCAATTGATATTTTTTGCAGCAGATTCGCAGCGACCATACCTCATGTCTGAATATGACCCAGCTAGTGACGGCAGACATGTACAATATCTACAATAATTAACATTAGTCTATGCGTGTCTGGCTGATAGAAATTGTCTTTCTGGCCATAGTGATCGCCGGATCTAGGTTTATGGGGGGCCCTGGGTAAAATATTGTAGGTGGCCCCTCTCCCGTCGCAGTATCATATTATGCGTGTTTCGCTTACGCTGGACATGTGCTGATGTCCACAAGATCTAATGTCTATGAGGACAGCCGGAAAGTGTTGCCATGTTGGATTTTACCATGCTTGATCATTTGTTCATCTGGGAGATAAGCGGTGCTAGAGGTGTCTGGCAGCTGATTATCGCCATTTTTCTGATGGGGTATCAGAGCTACACACAAGGAGAACAAAGTTGCACATCTGAACATCCCAAAACTTTTATATTGTTGGAGGTATTGATACTGGGAAGAGCTGGGGTGGGAACTGGGTGAAGGAGGCCAGGAGGGATATATGCCCTTTGTGTCCTCCTTATATTGCAACCCTGACCATAGTTATAATGTTTTGGGATTTGTTATTTACATGATTAATATATTTGGAATACATTTATTCACCCGCCTGAGTGATCCGATAATAAACATGCAAACCTCTCTGCTATTTGCTCCAGTTATAGCAATACTGTTTATGGCGAAGAAGACCGAGGCAACCTACCTACGGGAAATGTAATGTCTGAAGGCTGTACTGATATTTATTAATAGGTGGCAGCACAATCAAAACGATCAATTCGGATACAATGGGGGACATTTATCAATACTGGCGTGCTATAGAATTGGTGCAATACTTGTCTAAACAGAATAAATCACTGAAGCCCCCCTTTTTTTTATAGAACAAGCACGTGTATTGGAAAAGTGGCGCAGTGACTTTATAAATTTGGTGGTTGGCCCAAAAATACATTGATAAATCTGCCCCAACTAATTATTAAGTTATGGAATTTCAGCCACGCTCATTGCAAACAGGTGCATAAAATCGAGCACACAGCAATACAATCTCCATAGACTAACATTACTAGTGGTATGGGGCGTACTGAAGAGCTCAGTGACTTTACACATGGTACTGCCATATGATGCCACCTTTGCCTCGAGTCAGGTCATGAAGTTTCCGATCTGCTAGATCTGCCCCGGCCACCTGTAAGTGCTCTTATTATCTGTTAGATCTGTCCCGGTCACCTGCAAGTGCTGTTATCTGCTAGATTTTTTCCGGTCACCTGTAAGTGTTATTATTATTTGCTAGATCTGCCTCCGGTCCCCTGTAAGGGCTATTATTACCTGCTAGATCTGCCTCTGGTCCCCTGTAAGGGCTATTATCACCTGCTAGGTCTGCTCCGGTCACCTGTAAGGGCTGTTATTATCTGCTATATCTGTTCCGGTCACCTGTATGTGTGAAGTGAAAACATCTAGGAGTAACAACAGCTCAGCCATGTAGTGGTAGACATCGCAAACCTACAGAGTGGGGCCGCTGGGTGCTGAAGCTTGTGGCATGTAAAAATCTCCTCTCCTCTGTTGTATCACTCACTACAGAGATCCACACCGACTCTGGAAGTGACATCAGCATCAGAACTGTGCGTCTGGAGCTTCACAAAATGGGTTGCCGTGTTCATTGCACACAAGCCTAATATCACGATGCCAAGCGGTGGCTGGAGTGATGTAAAGCACGTCGCCACTGGACTCTGGAGCAGCGTGTTCTCTTGAGTGTTGAATCACGTCTCACTATCTGGCAGTCTGATGGAGGAATCTGGGTTTGGCGGATGCCTGGAGAACGCTAACTACCGGAATGCATAGCGCTTGCTGCAAAATGTCATGGAGGACGGCTAATAATAATCTGTGGCTGTTTTTCGGGGTTTGGGCCCTTTTTTTGAAATGAAGGGTATTGTTAATACTACAGCATAGAAAGACATTTTACACAATTGTATTTATTATTTTTTTTAATAATACAAATGTAGTATTTTTTATTGCCAAAATTGATCATACATAAAAATAAAACAACCTCCCATTCATACCTGGAAGTTTGAGTTAAGATGGCCTTTAAAGGTGTTTTCCAGCACTAGAAAGAGGGATCGGCCCCTTTCCCCCAAAAAAACAGCGCCACATCTGCCCATTACACAATTTTAGCTTCCAACTTTGTGGTCACATTTTGGAGTTTGGCCCTTTCCTGTTCCAGAGTAATTGTGCCCCAGTGCACACAGCAAGGTCCATAAAGGGTGAGGAACTTCAGTCCTGACCTCAACTGCATCCATCCCCTTTGGGATAAATGAGAACTTCGATTGTGAGCCAGACCTTCTCCCCAACATCAGTGTTTGACCTCGGAAATGCCCTTTTCGCTGAATGGGTGAAGCTGTTATAGCCGCAAAAGTGGACCAACTCCATATTAACACTTATTATTTTGGAATAGGATGTCCAACAGGCTGATATAGGTATGATGTTAGGTGCCCACATACTTTTGGCCATATAGTCTACGACTATATAAGTGGATCCCCATTAATTTCTACTACTGATGAATTGTTTAAAGGGTAAATAAACGTTTGACAAACTTCTGAAATGTCATAGTGACATGTCAGAAGCTTTGATTTGTGGGGGTCCGAGCACTGAGACCCCCACCAATCGCTAAAATGAAGCGGCAGAAGCGCACGTGTGCGCGCTCAGCCGCTTTGTGTCTGTTCGACTTTTTCCAGAAATCAATGTATCGGAGTACAGACTCAATAGAAAGTCTATAAGCCTGTACTCCGATACATCGGCTGCTTTCCGGAAAAGCAGAACAGAAACGAACTGGCTGAGAGTTCACACGAGCACTTCTGCCGCTTCGTTTTAGCAATTGGCGAGGGTCTCGGTGCTCGGAAGCCCCACAAATTAAAACTTCTGACGTGTCACTATGACATGTCAGAAGTTTGTCAAGCGTTTAGTTACCCTTTAAAGTGTTTTTTCTGGGACTGTAATATTGATGGCCTCTCCTTAGATTAGGCAATTAGTATCTGATCGGTGGTGGTCCGACTCGCTGCATGTACGGCACAGCGAGCCCTGCAGCCCCTTCATGCTGCTGATTGGTGTATGTGCTGAGCGTCGGACCCCCTATGATTAATATTGATACATTATCCTTAGGATAGGCCACCAATATCTGCAGACCGGGAAAATCCCTTTAATGACGATGATCATGTTTGTTTTAGGGTATGTTCACACGGCTGAAATTACGGGGATGTTTTCAGGAGGAAACTTCCCCGTAATTTCAGCCGTAACGGCATGGGCAGGCGCTTGAACGCCGCGTCCATTACGGACGTAATTGGCGCTGCTTTTCATTGGAGTCAATGAATAACGGCTCCAATTACGCCCAAAGAAGTGACAGGTCGCTTCTTTGACGCGGGCGTCTATTTACGCGCCGTCATTTGACAGCGGCGCGTAAATTACGCCTCGTGTGAACAGACAAACGTCTGCCCATTGCTTTCAATGGGCAGATGTTTGTCAACTCTATCGAGGCGCATTTTTCAGACGTAATTCGGGGCAAAAACGCCCGAATTACGTCCGTAATTAGTGCGTGTGAACATACCCTAAGGCTCTTCTTTCTCTCTGGTTTCCTATAATCCCGAGCTGCTCCATTCCACACATTCTCCTATTCCTCTGTTCATCCTGGCCTTCCTGGTTCATGTTAAGCGTACCAGAACATTTGAATAATGAAGAGTAGCCCTATTTAGTAATGTAGCCTTCTATTCTATTTAGAGTCCATGTAAAGCTGGTGGACGACCCCTCTAATGGCTGTCATTAGTGGATGTCACCCCTGAATAGGAGATTAAGATAATGCAAGCGGCTGAATACATCTTATATCACAAGTTTGTGCGGGGGAGGGGGTGCTCTTTAATATTTTCAGCACATCTGACCGTGGTGAGCTCAGTTGGTGTAGATGGTTTTTATGGCAAAGTTATACATTGGTGGAGTTTTTGCATGACGGCTGCTCCTGGGTAATAAAATCTCGCCCTTCTGTTTTGCTAACAAATGAGTATTCGGTGGCAGAGCCCAGCGTTTTCCCAATGTGAAGCATTTGCATCTCTACCAGGATTTTGTTTTCGGTGAAAGTCACCAGTCTTCTACTGGGCAGCGTGCAGGCGGCACTTGTAATTAGTCTGCAGATTGCCTGCTCCTTCAGTCTGAAGATGACCCTTCTGGATATCAGCGACACGTTAACAGCTGCCGTATTCCCCAGTGGCCCGTTTGTCCTTTGGTTTGTAACCAACAGAGTCGCAGCTTCATCCCAAGATCCACAGCAGGACGGCCATGGCCTCCAACGCTGGACAGCAGACGAGACACTAATAAATGTGATTAGAAGATATGGGATCTGTATCAAGAAATGCTCCATGCGAATACAGCAAATTACATCCTCCGCTATGTCAGAATTTAAAGATATATTGCTTGTTTATCTAAAGAAAGAGACTTAAATCTGCAGAGCAAGGCTTACAGAGAATCAGGGAAACATTATGTCAGTGGTAGCTGGTGCTGTGATATAAAAGGACAAAGACTCTCTCTCTCCTCTCTCCTCTCTCCTCTCTACTCTCTACTCTCTCTCTCCTCTCTACTCTCTACTCTCTCTCTCCACACTCTCTCTCCCTCCCTCTCTCTCTCCCCTACTCCTTTCTCTCTCTCTCTCTCCTACCACTCTCTCTCTCTCTCTCTCCTACCACTCTCTCTCTCTCTCTCCTACCACTCTCTCTCCTACCTCTCTCTCTCTTACCACTTTCTCTCTCTCTCTCTCTCTCTCCTACCACTCTCTATGTTCCCAGAAAATAATAGTGCCACACACGGTGCCCCTGAAAATAATAGTCACACTGTGCTCCCAGAAAATAATACCTCCACATTGTACTCCCAGAAAAAGATGGTGCTTAATATGGTGTTCCTTAAAAAGGATACTTGTACACTATTTCTCCTAAAAATAATGCTTTCTCACACTTTCCTACAAAAATAATACTGCCACATTTCGTTCCCAGAAAATGATAGTTCCTCATAATGTTGCTCCTGAAAATTATATTTTTACAATGTTACCTCTGAAAATAATACTGCCACTTACGATCATTTGGTAATATTTTGTTCTCTGTGTATCTTCTGTAGAACTCTAGTTAAATCTGCTACTCCTAAACTAGTGAGTTTTCATGTTGCACATAAATACAGATGTAGCAGGGCTGAGTTTATCATTAAGCGATTTCTTACAGATTTACTGCTGTATTTGCGTCTAGACTGTTTTGAATAATGCAGCAAATTTGGCGCAGTTTGGCGCTTTTCATTTTAGACTAATTTAAGTACAAATCTTTGAGCCTCGCTTGATACTGTCTAAAAAAGGGGTCATGGCTTAAAATGCGGCAAAAGAAAACGAAGCCAACCAAGAGTTGGTATAAGGAAGATAAAGTGTCTAGCAAGATGTGCCAAATTTATTATACAGCGTGCACCACTGTGATAGATTTGGCGCATCTTCAGACTGCCTGGTCTAAGTTTATGCTGAATGCAGCAGGTCTACCTCTACCTGCAGTCCTAAGTAAAGTCCAAGAAAATACATGACAATGTCACATCACAAACAACTCTGCTGCAACACTTTGGCAATAATTCCGCGGAGGATGTCGAGATGTGTGTAATTGTGTGTGTGTGTGTGTGTGTGTGTATATATATATATATATAATATAGTTCTCACAGCTGTGCGTTTGCTATACTTGAACCCAGTCTATCAGCAGTGCAAATCTCTTACAATGTATCAGTCTGGAGCCCAGGCTGTTTAGCTGGATTGCCTAGACACAATTGTAGCAAACAATTATCTTTGAGAAGTAACAGGTCTGTACAGGGTTTCTGCCTCTCTGGATGTTAACAATAAGGTTTTCATTCACTGATGGCAAGCATCGATCTCTAAAATGGTAATAAATTGAACCACCAAGTATATTAGAAAATTGTAGAACTTTTATTTCATCGGTTTCTTTTTTTTAAAGAGTCATACCTGTCATGGCTCCGTTAAAGGGATTGTCTAGTTTTATAGATACCACCGTGGTGATCGGCTACGGCGGATTCCACACCAAAACGTCTGACAACCCTACAAACAGACATTTTTCACGCGGGAAGTTTCTATCCGCTCTACATTTTCTTTGCACCAGCCGCTACATGAAAAATGTAGTATAACAGCCGGCCCAAGTCCGCCAGAGTGAGAGACGCTACTTAGGGGCTCTCCCTCCTGGCTCATCGAAGGGGGGTCCTGAATGGCATATGGGCAGAGGGGTCTTCATGAGACAACCCCTTTAAAAATGGAAGCCATGATCGCAGTGTGAACAGAGTCTCAGAGTCCTGAACAGAAAAAACAGCTATTTATACAGAGATATGGCCGGCAGCACTGCATAACGAACCAGACTTGCCTTTCTGGGGTCTGAGAAAGTTGGGTGACAGCCCCTTTATTCTCTAATGGGAGCCATATTTTGATCCAACTTTCAGAGTAGCAGCTGAAACAAGAATTTTTTTTATTTTGATGGACGAAGTAAACGAAAAAATGTATAAAAAAGTGTTTTTTTTTTTTTTGCTTTTTGCGTTCTTTTTGTTGCTGTTGAATGGTGGATATATTTACCTGCATCAGTCTAAGTAGCGTTGAGGTGGGCAAGAATTTGTTTTTCCGTGACATATTTATTCATTCTTATTCCTTTCTTTTTAAGGTTCTGCTCATCCTAGACACAAAGACTGAGGAGACCTTTATTTTAAAAGTAAGTATTTCCTTCGGTAACGCAGTCTTACCTACAAATACCGGCACGTGACCCGCCGCCGAAATGTGTCACATCGTACATTTGTGTTTGGTCTATAACATACCGATGTGTTGTGCGCGGGGAACAAAGACACATGTTTTTATTTGCTGTTGTGCATTGTCTTGTTGGTATTTTTTTTTAGCAGGGTCAACAATGTTCAGGAATGTGAATGTTTGAATGGCGGAGAAAGATTTCCGTGGGAGGCAGCGAAGCTTAAACATTAAAACCAGTAGGAACCAGTCACTGCGATATTTCCTAAAGATATATTCCCTAAACTAAAGGGATCTGTACTGGGGACCGGTTACCTGTTTTAAATTGACTTTTTCTTTCTCCTGGGACATGCAAATCATATGGCATGCAGACACCTAGCAATATCCATTTACCATCTTGCCATTTATTATTGGAGGTATTGTAATTGCTTACCTGTAGTGAACCCCCTTTGGACATCATAGGGACATGTCCCCTTTTGAGACCCCCTTCTATGAGCCATGGCGGAAAATCGCTCACAATAGGCTTTTGCCCTGGTCGCCGCGGCCTGTCCATGTATTACATAGACAGTCATGTATTTGAACGGCCACCAAGTTCTACTACAATTTCCTGCGGTGCCCAAATGCGGCTGTTGGGTATAATTAATACCAAGGCATCTCCACTGCATAGAAAGTACATTTCTGGAGAAGTCTATGCCGCCAAAGATGACTTAAAGGGGTTATCCCGGAAGTGAATTTTTTTTGGTAGGGGCCGCAAATGAAATACGTTAAATAAAAAAAGCAATACATACCTATCCTTGCCCCCGGCGATCCAGCGCTGAGGCTCCGGCGGCAGTCCCGGTGGTTTACATGCACCTATCATGTAACCGCTGCAGCCAATCAGATTGCTCTGTGGTGACGAATCGTATTTCTGGCATAATGCTGAGCCCTTTGATTGGCTGCAACCGTCACATGCAACATTCATGTAAACAACCAGTGAAGTGCCGCCGGAGACTCAGCATTGGATCGCCGGGGGCAAGGATAGGTAATAATTACATTTTTGGTTTATTTATTTCATTTGCAGCCCCTAATTAAATGTCCTATCCTTTATAGAATATATTTAAGGGGTATTCCAGGTTTAGCAAATAAATCTTAGTAATTGTATAATGAAAAGCTGGGCTATTTTCTTTTATACTGTTTCTATCAATGGCTCATAGTTTTCAAGATCTCTGCTTGTAGTCATTGAATGGGAGTTTAAGGGCTATGAAAACCTTTGATGCCTTTTTAGTTTTATGTAATGTATGTATTTTGGGATACTAAGCAATTTTGTAATATGCTTTTGTTATAAATTTCGCTACATTGATCAACAGATTTGATCATTATTAGGCTTATATGAGGTGTTCGAGGCACACAGCAGCCACTGTCAGCCGAGCCGCCAGTCCAGCTCATTGGCGGAATCGCCTGACAACATTGCTCTGCAGCTTCTATGAACAGTGGATACATAGAAGTTGCAGAACAGAAATAAAACAACATTTTTAATAAAAATCGATGACAAAAGTACTTCGTATCCCAAAAGAAACACATTTCATTAAAAAAAAAAAATGGCATCAAAGGTTTCCATAGCCTTTAAGGAGGAAAAATGGTCAAGGAAAGAACTGCGTTGCATAGCTTGTTACAGTCCAATGATCAGAGATCTCTCTCGTAACGGGTCGTGCATCTGTCTGATCATCACATGATCAGGAAATATTTTCATCCTCTGTAAACGAGGAAGGTTCCTCGTTGAAAACATTGAGTAATTGATGCATAATATATATATTACAATGTTGTAGAACTTCTCATTATTTGCCCCAATCTTCAGTTAGTCTGTGTAGAGCAATGCTGCATTCACAATCTTGCTAGTCGTCATTAGAAACAGTCAACAAGCTAGTTATTGTTGACAGACACACCCCCAACATCTTCACTTAGCTCCCAAAATGCAGGGGGCCTGTTAGTTTTCTTACATCAGAATACTGTATAGTGCCTGTACTAGGTATTGGTATGTTACTAGTATGGGGAGGTTTCAGTAAAGTTAATATGTACTACAGTCAAAAGGGTTTTACCACCAAGGTAAGTGATGGCATATTAGTAGGATATGCCATCACTTACTTAAACCAGTCCTACAGCTCTACTACAAAGTAAGTTTATCACATTGTTGATGTGCCGTTATAGTAATATTTTCTACGATGTGCCAAATAAAAGAGGAGATTTATATATAAAGTGAGCTATAGAAATATAGCATGGTATGGGTATAATAATAATAATAATAATAATAATAATAATAAAACTATGGTATGGGTATAATAATAAAGCTATGGCATGGGAATAATAATAATAAAGCTATGGCATGGGTATAATAATAAAGCTATGGCATGGGTATAATAATAATAAAGCTATGGCATGGGTATAATAATAATAAAGCTATGGCATGGGTATAATAATAATAAAGCTATGGCATGGGTATAATAATAAAGCTATGGCATGGGTATAATAATAATAAAGCTATGGTATGGGTATAATAATAATAAAGCTATGGCATGGGTATAATAATAAAGCTATAATATGGGTATAATAATAATAAAGCTATGGTATGGGTATAATAATAAAGCTATGATATGGGTATAATAATAAAGCTATGGCATGGGTATAATAATAAAGCTATGATATGGGTATAATAATAAAGCTATGGCATGGGTATAATAATAAAGCTATGATATGGGTATAATAATAAAGCTATGGCATGGGTATAATAATAATAAAGCTATGGTATGGGTATAATAATAATAAAGCTATGGCATGGGTATAATAATAAAGCTATGGTATGGGTATAATAATAATAAAGCTATGATATGGGTATAATAATAAAGCTATGGCATGGGTATAATAATAATAAAGCTATGGTATGGGTATAATAATAATAAAGCTATGGCATGGGTATAATAATAAAGCTATGGTATGGGTATAATAATAATAAAGCTATGGTATGGGTATAATAATAGTAAAGCTATGGCATGGGTATAATAAAGCTATGGCATGGGTATAATAATAAAGCTATGGTATGGGTATAATAATAATAAAGCTATGGTATGGGTATAATAATAATAAAGCTATGATATGGGTATAATAAAGCTATGGCATGGGTATAATAATAATAAAGCTATGATATGGGTATAATAATAAAGCTATGGTATGGGTATAATAATAATAAAGCTATGGCATGGGTATAATAATAATAAAGCTATGATATGGGTATAATAATAAAGCTATGGTATGGGTATAATAATAATAAAGCTATGATATGGGTATAATAATAAAGCTATGGCATGGGTATAATAATAAAGCTATGGTATGGGTATAATAATAATAAAGCTATGGCATGGGTATAATAATAAAGCTATGGTATGGGTATAATAATAATAAAGCTATGGTATGGGTATAATAATAATAAAGCTATGGCATGGGTATAATAATAAAGCTATGGTATGGGTATAATAATAATAAAGCTATGATATGGGTATAATAATAAAGCTATGGCATGGGTATAATAATAATAAAGCTATGGTATGGGTATAATAATAATAAAGCTATGGCATGGGTATAATAATAAAGCTATGGTATGGGTATAATAATAATAAAGCTATGGTATGGGTATAATAATAATAAAGCTATGGCATGGGTATAATAATAAAGCTATGGTATGGGTATAATAATAGTAAAGCTATGGCATGGGTATAATAAAGCTATGGCATGGGTATAATAAAGCTATGGCATGGGTATAATAATAAAGCTATGGTATGGGTATAATAATAATAAAGCTATGGCATGGGTATAATAATAAAGCTATAATATGGGTATAATAATAATAAAGCTATGGTATGGGTATAATAATAATAAAGCTATGGCATGGGTATAATAATAAAGCTATGGTATGGGTATAATAATAATAAAGCTATGGTATGGGTATAATAATAATAAAGCTATGATATGGGTATAATAATAATAAAGCTATGGCATGGGTATAATAATAATAAAGCTATGATATGGGTATAATAATAATAAAGCTATGGCATGGGTATAATAATAGTAAAGCTATGATATGGGTATAATAATAATAAAGCTATGATATGGGTATAATAATAAAGCTATGGTATGGGTATAATAATAGTAAAGCTATGGTATGGGTATAATAATAAAGCTATGGCATGGGTATAATAATAATAAAGCTATGGCATGGGTATAATAATAAAGCTATGATATGGGTATAATAATAATAAAGCTATGGTATGGGTATAATAATAGTAAAGCTATGGCATGGGTATAATAATAATAAAGCTATGATATGGGTATAATAATAATAAAGCTATGATATGGGTATAATAATAAAGCTATGGTATGGGTATAATAATAGTAAAGCTATGGTATGGGTATAATAATAAAGCTATGGCATGGGTATAATAATAATAAAGCTATGGCATGGGTATAATAATAAAGCTATGATATGGGTATAATAATAATAAAGCTATGGTATGGGTATAATAATAGTAAAGCTATGGCATGGGTATAATAATAAAGCTATGGCATGGGTATAATAATAAAGCTATAATATGGGTATAATAATAATAAAGCTATGGTATGGGTATAATAATAAAGCTATGATATGGGTATAATAATAAAGCTATGGCATGGGTATAATAATAAAGCTATGATATGGGTATAATAATAAAGCTATGGCATGGGTATAATAATAAAGCTATGATATGGGTATAATAATAAAGCTATGGCATGGGTATAATAATAATAAAGCTATGGTATGGGTATAATAATAATAAAGCTATGGCATGGGTATAATAATAAAGCTATGGTATGGGTATAATAATAATAAAGCTATGATATGGGTATAATAATAAAGCTATGGCATGGGTATAATAATAATAAAGCTATGGCATGGGTATAATAATAAAGCTATGGTATGGGTATAATAATAATAAAGCTATGGTATGGGTATAATAATAGTAAAGCTATGGCATGGGTATAATAAAGCTATGGCATGGGTATAATAAAGCTATGGCATGGGTATAATAATAAAGCTATGGTATGGGTATAATAATAATAAAGCTATGATATGGGTATAATAATAATAAAGCTATGGCATGGGTATAATAATAATAAAGCTATGATATGGGTATAATAATAATAAAGCTATGGTATGGGTATAATAATAATAAAGCTATGGCATGGGTATAATAATAATAAAGCTATGGTATGGGTATAATAATAATAAAGCTATGGCATGGGTATAATAATAAAGCTATAATATGGGTATAATAATAATAAAGCTATGGTATGGGTATAATAATAGTAAAGCTATGGCATGGGTATAATAATAATAAAGCTATGGCATGGGTATAATAATAAAGCTATGGTATGGGTATAATAATAATAAAGCTATGGCATGGGTATAATAATAATAAAGCTATGGCATGGGTATAATAATAAAGCTATGGCATGGGTATAATAATAATAAAGCTATGGTATGGGTATAATAATAATAAAGCTATGGTATGGGTATAATAATAAAGCTATAATATGGGTATAATAATAATAAAGCTATGGCATGGGTATAATAGTAAAGCTATGGCATGGGTATAATAATAAAGGCATATACACGATGGTTCTTCAAGTTGTCCACAGAAAATAAAAAGAGAAACAGAGGTCGCCGGAAAAGTACACAAAGTGTCACTCTGATGACTTAGTTTGAGAGTGAGATTCTAATAAAAACGTTGACCCGTGTAATTGATTTTAATGGTAGCTTTGTGCCATCTTCTGTTCTCTGGATACCTGCCAGATGCCATCAGCTGAGCCTCAGGGGATCGAAGGACATGTAGGAGCAGATGAGCTGCTTCTGTAAAGCCCACAGTAGCTTGGACAGATTAGTTTGGTTGATAAACATAAAGCACAGCGGGATCCAAAGGAATCTCAGGGTACAACTGACCTTTCTGTTCTCTGTCAGGGTCTGAGGAAAAGCAGCGAGGAGTCTGGGAGCAGAAAGACGATCATTCCCCGCTGTGTGCCCAACATGGTCTGTCTGCAGAAGTACATCATCTCGGAGGAGTCTGTATTTCTCGTGCTGCAGCATGCCGAAGGTCGGTCAATGTATCAAAGACGTTTGCAAATAGAACGCTTAGCTAGGACTCAGGGGTCACGGAGATTGCCTGTGTTCATGTGGTAGGCAACCATTTATCACGCTCAATGATGCAGGCCCCGCCATGAATGTACAAGAAATAAGAGCATGCATTTTATAATAGAGTCTCTAATATGATTGTACAGCCCTATTTCAATCAGTCACTTTGTAGTTTATAATGTTTGACAGTCTTCAAAGCTTCAATGGGGTTGGTTCTCCAGGTATTGTAAAAGACTACCATTGTAAACCGCTTCTAGGGGATGATATAAGTGTTTCAGGGTTTGTTGGCTTTGGGCAATCTCTTTTTGTTAGAAGGTTCCGGAAAAATAAGCTGATCATAGGGTTTCCCATTGCTGGTACTCTCAGCGATCATCTGTAATCTGTGGGGAAATCTGGCAGCAAGTGGTAAATTCTTGCACAGTGCCACCACAGGAGAAATTAAGCATTACAATGTGCCCATTGAAATCATGCTCTGTCATTGTAATGGATATTAAAGTCTTCCAGAGTGAGAGATGCTCATTATAGCCGCTCCACCCTAGCTAATAGATGAAGCTCCTAAAACGGGCACCACCTCCCCTCTATCAGTTTATAATTCGCTAATACGGTATTTTAGAATTAAGGTTTTAATCTAATCAAAGGATTTAAAATTTGTCAAAATTTGATATCTGCTAAAAGTGCCCTTTCCCTTTTTCTCCATTCTGCCCAGAGGCCATGCAGCGTTGAGCTGACCTGCTTAGTCATTTGAGACAGTTTAGTTTCTAGGGATACACCGTGAGGGTTGTCTCACAGTGATTGGTTGCCAAAGTGAACTAACAGAGGGTGGAGGATGGAAAAACACTAGACATGCAATTACCAAGGTTTACACCCACACAATGCTTTATTTACCAGGATAGAAAAGTCTTACGTACAGACACAAACTTTTGACAGGGAGACTAAAATGGCTGACAGACAGTAGCTTCTTGTGTGTCAAAAAAGAAGTCTGAAGTCTGAAGGCTTTAGTCAAGACCGTGCTGTTTTCATTTGTGGCTCGAGTTTCAGCTAATGTTAAAAGGGTTTTGAATTTCGATGTCCTAGGTCGTCAATATTTAATTTGCCGTAACCCCCACCGATCGACCGAATGAAGGGGCCCAACGCTCCAGCAAGTGCCATGTCCCCATCGTTGTTTACAAAGGCACAGCACGATACATATGGTTGTGACTGTACCTAGTACTGCAGCTCAGTCCCAGTCAAGTGAACCATATGTACGGTGCTGTGCCTGTATAAACAATGATGGGGATACGACACTCGCTGGTCCGCCACAGCCCCTTCATTTTGCTGATCAGTTGGGGGTTTGCACCGATCAACTATAACTGTGTAACTATAATATTCAAGTATTGGAAAAACCCTTCCGTTTTTATTCTAAGCTCTTTAGTAACGCTGGTAGTGACCTCTATTCAGCGAGACCAGCTCCAGCAGGAACGATGAGATAGAAACCCCATGGTCTACTTTTTGATGAGTCTTTGGCAAGTCCTTCCGTTCAAGTTAAGAGTTCCACTGCTGGAATAAAAAGAAACTAGCAAATTCCCACAAGACTTCATTAGTATGTCGTCTTCTTTTTAATAAGAGGAGTTTGTGCCTAACATTTTAACATTCAACATTAATCCTACGATATTACTGCTAACAATACAGCCAGTGGCGACACATACGGACACAAAGCAGAAATCCAGTGTTACACACAGTAAAATTGCTTGTGATGTCCCCTTTTGTGTTCCGATTTCCCTCCACGTGTGCGGAGCAGGTGGCAAATGAAATGTAATTGTCACACCTGGATGGTGATGACTCACTTAGAATAGCTGCGGCTGATTCACCCCATCAGTACTGACACGATTTGAAGTTTACATGGTATGACCGTATGAAGTAAGAGGCCAAGGTGGTCCCTTTTATCTTACAATAAAGGATGTTTAATACAAAGATGTTGTTAAAGGGCTGGGGTAATGGCGGGGTTCACCTACTCGTGTCACCCACAATTACTACCTACTTTATAATCAGGGTCACTAGGGTTATGCCTAGTTCCCCTTCCTTTTTCCTGTATTAACGTTAGTAGCAAAACAAGTAGACTAAGTAAGCGTATACGACTGCATAGTAAATAAAAGGGTAATATTTATTACTAACAATAATATATAAAAGACCCCAAACACAAAACACAGCAACTGATCACCGTATAGTATCAGTATACCCCAATACATATAACAAGTCAATATATACTGAGTATACTCCCGCTATACGTAGTACAGTATAAACACGGTATCACAATACTAATTTATACCACCACCCACTTACCTAAACATACAGTGCATTCACTCATGCTTGCTTCTGTGAGACCCTCCCCCACCTGGCTCTAACTAAAATGTATAGAAGTTACGTTACAATACAATACACATGCTCACTGTTTCTGTCCCAATCCCTCCTAGCAATAACTGTCCCTGTGCACCAAAGGGTTAACATGGGATAAGGAGGATAAACAGTTAACAAGCGGAATGGGTTGCTGTGTACCAGGGGATAGCAGGTAAATGGTGGGAAAGGGTTAAACAGGAACCAGGGGATGTACAGGTACCAGGGGATATGCAGGTAAAGGGTTGAAGTAAGGAGGGGGAGAGGGTTACCTGTAGCTGCTGCTACACGTGGATACTTAGCGGTTCATGTGGTCCAAAGTTAGTGAGTTGGTGTGTCTTGAGGGAGGCAGGAACAAGAGGGCAGAGGGTGGGACAATTTGTCCTTTTAAACCCTCCCGTGCACATCTGTGTGACATCACATTCTCATGCACGTGCAAGGGGGACGACGACATGGGTTTATGGCTCCCCCCCCATGGAATCTCATTACCTGGCGAGGGGGGGGGGGCAAGCAGTGGGAATGTGTCGACTGTCTTCTGCCCCCTCCCCCGGAGGCTGGAGATACACCTTTCTGGAGAGACAAATATATATATATCTACACTCACATGTACATAGATATAAATATATAAAACACTTCCCTTTACAGATGTCTATCACCTGATATGATGTTTTTCATAGGTTTTCAGCTTCACATACAGTTTTGTAGATATTCCCGATTACTACTTAGAATACAATTTACATACTCACACACGGGGGGATTTGCTAAAAGGTTTACGCCACTCAAATCCATTAAAAATTAGCAAATTAATGTGCACGCCACATTTTTGTGCAATAATGTGCAAATATTTCAGTTTTCCCCCTCTCTTGGCAAAAAGTGGTCAGGGCTTAGTGGGAGGGGGCGGGGCCATCCTTGGCTCAACACATTTACCATAATTTGCACTAGAAATGTATGTAAATTATAGTAGAAATCTACGCCAGCACTTTCTGATGCACAGATGGCAAAAGACAGCACAAGATGCGACTAATTTATTAATCTTACTCTTGTAGGCTTCAGACTTTAGACTGGTGTAAAAAAAAAAAACAGTCTTTGTAAATCTGGCCCTTCAACTTATCTTACTATGAAAGCTGAAAAGGCTAAGCCACTGAAACTTTCTATCAGCACTGCCAAAATTATCTGGACTTCTAATTCTAAAGTTAGGCAATTTTATAGATATATGCATGAAATCAAGCATATACCTAAAAAATCTTCATAGACCAACATTACTGGTAGATGGGTCATACTGTATTGACTGTTACTTACCTCGTCCAATTCCAATGGCAAGTCCATCTCACTAGCCACAACAGCCACATTCAGTTGGTAGGCCATGGCCTTGCTGGATCCAGCATCCTGCGGCACTCCTCCTCTGCACAACTGTGGCAACCGGTGCTCTGAGATAACATCGGTCCTTGCAGCTTATTTTAGGGGGACTTAAGCCTTTAGTCTTGCATCTTAAGGTTCATCCATTGTTTGGCTATTGTCCTTTTGCTACTTCACTATGTTCCTGACCTTGTCCTTTTCCTTGATTATGCTACTGTCTCACTCTTTGAATTTGTCGCTTGGTTCCTGTGGTTCTACTCCTGTTTCATCCTTCGCTTGCTACTTCCTGAATACTAATCTGTTGACAACCCCTGGCTACGTTCTTGACTCCGATACAGCACAATCACCACGAAGTAGTGTCTCTTCTGGAGACCGCAGCCTGGGAATTCCACCCAGGATAGTATTTACCTACTTATGAGGGTTAATAGGGAAAAATTTGGAGATTCCTTAGATGGCATACCCCAGTCTACCCAGTGGCAAACCGATTGTGACTTAGAGGATTCACTTCTCTGGTGAGAAACATAATGGTGACTTTCAACATGGCACCGTCGTAGGATACCACCTATCTGATTGTTGGCCTGTTAGAGCTGCCCTAGTCCGGTGTAAGTGCTCTCATTAAAGAGAAGAAATCTCTAGAATATCAACCACTCAACCAGAAAGCAGTAGACCTTACAAATTATTAGATTACTACTGCTGAAGCATGTAGCACGTATATGTGTCCTCTGTTAAAATATTCATTGCCCAGTTCCAAACTGCTTCTAAAAACATAATTACGAGAACTATGTTGGGTTTCCATGCTGGAGCAGTCTCATACAAGCCTGTGATCGCCAAGCGTTGACTGGAGCGGTATAAAGAACGTCTTTGGAGTGGTGAATCTGGATTCACCAGTTGGTAGTTTGAAGGACAAATCTTAGTTTGTCAAATGCCAAGAGAATGCTTCCTGCCCGAATACATAGTGCCAACTCTGGAAGAGAGATGGTCTGGGCAGTTTAATTCCAATCCAAGCAAATCTATGTTCTACAGCTTACCATGATGCTCTACAGTCAATTGCTTCCAACTTTGTGGCAACGTTTTGTAGAAGGAATTATTCCGTTTGAGCACACCCCGGTGCTGATTTTCAGGGCTTGTGTGGATTAAATTGATGAGCCTACATAGAGGTCCTGGCCATAACCCAATTGCCGATTCTTGTGGCAAAGTGGACATAAATCCATACAGCCATATTCTCAATGCTGTTATAGAAGGAAAGGATGGGCTGACTCCCAATGAAGTACATTTGAATGGGATATTCTGGTGTCCACGTGTTTATGGCCGTGTAGTGTGTGATCTCCGGTGTCTTTAATTAGGAAACTCGTTACATAAAATATAGGAACCAAAAAGAGATGATATTTTCAGGTCAGCGTCTGTCACAGTGGAACAAGCAGACTTCTATATTGAGAGACGTCTTTTGTCTAACAAATTTCTTTTAAAAAAAATTATTTGATCTGGCACCCCATGGTCTCGAATGTCTGCCAGTCCAGGATATGTTAAAAATAGTCTGACTGTTTTAATCTGAAATTGCCTAAATTCTGCAAGAGTAAAAGACAGACGACGAACGTCAAATGTCAGAAGTAAGAAGATGGAGGAATCCGTGGAAGATGTAGAGGAATCCTTCATATAGTAAGAAAATGAGATGGAGACTGTGTTTGGGCTCAATGGTGCAGGAGACACTGGATTGGGGTTTTACAACAAAAACTAGGGAAGAAGGTGGACAGAGTTTTGAAAAAGTCAACTGTTCGAGTTCCCGTTCCTTCCCTCATTTGATGCCGGTTTGTCTCATCTGCAGTGCCAGCTAAAGCATTAAATCAATAACACCCCATATCAGATATGAAGTATCTTTTCGGTTCATGCTAATGTAAAATGTTGTCCCATCTCAAAGATTTCCCTTACCTCGTTCATGTTTGGCCAATGTTTTTAGTTGTTTTTTTTGGTCGCCAGTTCAGAGGTCCACTTTCTGTAGCCCAATCCAAGTGCTTCTTTTGCCTCTTGCCACATGAAGTGATGTTACAATGGACGTTGTTAATTTTCAATCAAGTATAGGGGACGCCAGGAAAAAAATTCAAAGACGAGTAAATAGGAAGAGGTATATTTGGATGTTTTTATTTTTAGATTTTTGGCAGCATTTGGGGGTTTTCAAATCTCAAACTAAAATCCATAACTTTTAGACGAACTGCTGATCTTATTCACACACCTTTCTGAAGGGTCCTTTAAATGTAAAATTAATTTTCGTCAATGAGTAACTATCAACTTGTAAAGCAATTTGTACGAAATTTGAAGGTATGATCCTTGGTATGTATTCTTCCGGCCAAGACGACTTCTTATCAATAACCTGACCAGAAGACACTTATATCAGCCTTCTATTGACTGGTGAGATATTAAGCTGTAAAATATCCTGGCATTTTATGTTTTTTTTTATTTGTAAACAGTGCTATTCAGAATCGATGAACAACTGACCTAGGAACACATTTATTTCTGTAGGGTCATCCCTATGTGAGCAATACGCACTTCCCTAGGGGGTTTTAGAGTATGCAATACTGAAATATGACCTTGATGTCCAAAGTAAAAATTTGAAATTCTGCATTTTTTATTTATTTTTTCTATTTTATTTTTTTTGCATGGCAAATAGGGCTTTATTATTGTTCTAAACTAAACCTGATATCATTTTATTTTGTAATATTTTGTGAAAAATTGGCAGATACAAAAAAAAAAAAATGCTATTTTTTTTTAGGTTCTGTACTAAGTTGCCCAGTGCATACTTAAAGCAGCCTCACTGGTCACCTGCCGCCTGAGCAATTTGGTGCAATTCTTAGTTTGTTCCTGCAAAGGTTCGAGTCCGGTTACTTTCTACCAGTCTGTATCCAGCTACTGGCTACCAGTCTGTATCCAGCTACTGGCTGCCAGTCTGTATCCAGCTACTGGCTGCCAGTCTGTATCCAGCTACTGGCTGCCAGTCTGTATCCAGCTACTGGCTGCCAGTCTGTATCCAGCTACTGGCTGCCAGTCTGTATCCAGCTACTGGCTGCCAGTCTGTATCCAGCTACTGGCTGCCAGTCTGTATCCAGCTACTGGCTGCCAGTCTGTATCCAGCTACTGGCTGCCAGTCTGTATCCAGCTACTGGCTACCAGTCTGTATCCAGCTACTGGCTACCAGTCTGTATCCAGCTACTGGCTACCAGTCTGTATCCAGCTACTGGCTACCAGTCTGTATCCAGCTACTGGCTACCAGTCTGTATCCAGCTACTGGCTACCAGTCTGTATCCAGCTACTGGCTACCAGTCTGTATCCAGCTACTGGCTACCAGTCTGTATCCAGCTACTGGCTACCAGTCTGTATCCAGCTACTGGCTACCAGACTGTATCCAGCTACTGGCTACCAGTCTGTATCCAGCTACTGGCTACCAGTCGGTATCCAGCTACTGGCTACCAGTCGGTATCCAGCTACTGGCTACCAGTCGGTATCCAGCTACTGGCTACCAGTCCGTATCCAGCTACTGGCTACCAGTCCGTATCCAGCTACTGGCTACCAGTCCGTATCCAGCTACTGGCTACCAGTCCGTATCCAGCTACTGGCTACCAGTCCGTATCCAGCTACTGGCTACCAGTCCGTATCCAGCTACTGGCTACCAGTCCGTATCCAGCTACTGGCTACCAGTCCGTAGCCAGCAGCTGGCTACCAGTCCGTAGCCAGCAGCTGGCTACCAGTCCGTATCCAGCTACTGGCTACCAGTCTGTATCCAGCTACTGGCTACCAGTCTGTATCCAGCTACTGGCTACCAGTCTGTATCCAGCTACTGGCTACCAGTCTGTATCCAGCTACTGGCTACCAGTCTGTATCCAGCTACTGGCTACCAGACTGTATCCAGCTACTGGCTACCAGTCTGTATCCAGCTACTGGCTACCAGTCTGTATCCAGCTACTGGCTACCAGTCCGTATCCAGCTACTGGCTACCAGTCCGTAGCCAGCTACTGGCTACCAGTCCGTATCCAGCAGCTGGCTACCAGTCCATGGCCTACTACCAGTTGCCAATCTGTGTTCTGCTGCAAGCCAGAAACGTTATCTGCTACCTACTTGAGACCTTGACCTGTACTAAGCCTGTTACAGTATCACCTGCCAGTGCCTGACCCTACGGTGTACTTCCCTGCTGTCTTTTGGTCCATTGCGCCAGCTGCTACTCACACTAGGACCACTTCAATAGGTAGCGACCTGGTAATCTTCCTGTTGCGAAGTCCAGATCCCCGTACGGGGGTTAAAGCTTGAATGCCGGGGAGGCTACTTAGATAACGCCCTTAGATGTAATGCACAGTCAAACCGGTTGAGTAGCACAGTGGATCCACAACCCGCTGTTTATTACACATTGTCTAACAACACTATAATGTGATGAATACCCCATTTATCTATATCTCTCTCCCTCAGCTTTATACGCAGCCTCAGCTTTATACGCAGGCTCCCAACATGGGTGACATTTCATCCCGATACAGAAATATTTGTTTTTAGTGAATGTGAAAAACAGATAGTCAGGGTAGAGCGAGCAAGGTTTTTAGCCTTGGATAAATTTTGGGTGTTTTTATGAAATGCAACTCGTATAGTAAGCCATCTTAGTACAAACCTAAAGAGCAGCAATAAGTAGCACCATAAAAGACACAAATGACAAAACATTAGAATAAAAATCATGGCAACGTTAAAACCTGCATGTGTTTTTTAAATTGTTTTTGGAGAAATATATACTTTCTTCCATCCTGTGAATATTTAGTCCATTGTGATTACAAATCTGCCATTTTTGGGTGACGGAACATTACGAAGACGAGGCGCATCGATTTACAATACAATTTATGTGGAATGAACAAATCAGAGCATACTGCTGATTTTGCAATGCGAAGGGTGAGGTCAGATCAATATTGATGGTGGATCCATGGAAAATCCACCTCATCTGAACTGAGTTTTATAAATTTGTCTATATATATATTTGTGGAATTTCAAAACATTTTAGTCTCTCAACAAAATATCAGCGTCAAGTCTTCATGACCTTAAATTGTCCTCCCTGCTTTGATTTAATTTGGATCCGTAACTGGGCACTGTAGGACATTGTTATTCACCTGTGCCAGGAACCTTTGTTGACAGAAGTACAGTAAAAAAAAAAAGTTTGATACCAGTCAAAAAAGACAAAAAATCCTTGTTGTTCGGAAGCTTTTTTTCCTCCGTCCTATATCTATTACAAAATCCATCTATTCAAATATAGCACCAATAAGATTCCTGGCATTGGCTGGTGTTGTATTTGGAATTGATTGCAGCTTGGCAGTAGTAGCCCTGCTTTGTGCGTAATTAATGCCAAACTGTGATTATGGGCAAAAGCAAGTAACGCCAGTTTAAAGATACTGTTAGATGTTCCAGTTCATTGACGACTTTTTTTTTTCTTTTTTTTAACGCTGTCCTTATCCAGCAGCTTTACGTAGTTTTAATGTCAATTGATGAGTAATGTGTGAGATACTTTATTTTTTTTTGTGTTTTACAAATTTTAGATGCCAAAAATAATAAAAAAAAACATTTGTCCACAGTTGAAGCAATTTTTAATGGTTTGAAAGATAAGGAAACCCTGAGACCCTGGTATACAACAGAGTTAAAGCAACCAACAATCCGCAGCTACTAAGATGTGGCAATACTGATACGGCCAGGACAAGCGAGACTGTGGGCACACAATACATTTTGATACAGTATTTTTAGTTTATTTTTTTAAACCTGGGAATTCTTTAAAAAAAAAATAGCTTCTGCTTACTTTAACCTACAGATTGTCTAGATTGATACATTGGACCAAGCCCTCAGCTGTATGAGCAGGACTGTTCTTTACTCATTTTCATTTAGTGAACGGAAACAATAGCTCAAAGTATTTACAAAATGACTGATTAAAAGTTGTCTTGTAATGGTTTCTGCATGTCTCTTTCGCATCCATTTTCTGGATCGGCATCTATTAGGCTCTGTTCACATGGCAGTGCAGACTGACCCCATTGACTTATAATGGTGTCTGTCGGGGTTCTGTTAATGGGGTTGTCCGGGCATTTTATATTGATGACCTGTCCTTGGAATAGGTCATCAACATCAGATCGGTGAGGGTCCGACTGCCAGCACCCCACCTGATCATCTCACTGACTGAAAGGGTCACGGCACTGTTTCTCAAGGTTACCAATAAATAGACTTGTTTGTATTAATTGACAAAAAAATTTGGGCAAATGAATTACATTTCCCTTTTTTACCTTACGAACGGAAAATCAGTCGCTTCTTAGGCCACTGAAGTTGGGTGTTAGATGTGTAACCTGTATATATTGGGCCTTTTCTTTTTTTATTCTCTTACTTTACCTCACTAGCTTTCTGAGCGGGCAGCTCATCTTTGTGTGATGTTTGTCTTTACTTTGGTTTCAACTGTGTTTTTATTGAAAATTTAAAAAAAAATACATATAGCTTAAAGCAGCATGGAGGACCATGCAATTCACATGGTAAAACAGTAACTTTCAATAGACAAACAAGACATCAGGGAAAAGACACAGGGGGTTGAGGGGGGGGGGATAGTCGGAGCTCCACCTACAACCTAATCTAGAGATCCCTGTATCCAGTTCTTGTCCCACGGGTCCCACACCACTTTGAACCTTTCCGGTTCATTGTCAATAGAGGGCGTCATATGCTCCATTGTACGTATTTCCCTAATTCTAGTTACTAAGTCGATGTGGGAGGGAGGGGTTGTCTGTCTCCATTTCCACGCTATCAACGTCTTAGCGGAAGTTAGAAAGTGTCGAAAGAGTCGCGCTGGTGATTTCCCCAAAGACCTAGGGGGAACATTCAGGAGGTAATGAAGAGGATCTAAGGGAATATCCTGCTGCAACACCGCCAATGCCAGGTTCTTAACTTCCAACCAATACTGTTGTACCAGTGAACAGCTCCAGAAAATATGGAACAGATCCCCTCTCTGACTTCTACAACGCCAGCAATCCGACGGAATACCCGGATTGAAGCTATGCAGAAAGGCAGGGGTGTGGTACCAAAACATAAGGATTTTATATTGGTTTTCCTTATATGCAGTGCAGATGGAGGTTTTAGCTGCTTGCGACCAAATAATCTGCCATAATGAGAGAGGGATGGATTTATTCAGTAAGGCCTCCCACTTCAACATGTATCTATGCCCAGGAGGAGGGGAACCCTCCGGGGATAGCAGTATTGCATAAATGGCTGAAATAAGCCCCCTAGTGGTGGTAGCATACCGACACAACCTTTCGAAGCTTGTAGGTGTAGTGACCCGCGTGGATCTGAAAGTTTGCTGCATGTAATGTCTGACCTGAAGATAGTGAAAAAATGCAGAGGAGGGAACATTGTTGTCTTTGAAAGTATGAAAACGGGTGAAGCTCTTGCGTGTGGGGATCAACCATATCAGCCAGGTGAAATACCTCAATTCCCGTCCACAATCGGACTATTCGGGGGGTAGTGCCCCCCGGAATAGTGGGAGTGTAGAGTATCGAAGTCAAGGGCGGGCAACCCGACGCCAAATGAAAGCGGTTTTTACAGGTTTCCCACACCTCCCTTTGAAATCTCATGGGACCCAATAAAGATGCAGTCGGCATTACCAGTGGGTCACCCCATAACAGGGAGTTTGGGTGAACCGGGGCCATCCATAGCTTCTCTATTTCGGTCCATTTATTGTACGCCCTTAAAGACACCCAACTGGGTATGCGACGGAGGTGTGCCGCCCAGTAGTACTTCAGCACATCAGGGACCGATAGCCCACCCGCAGATCGACCCGATAATAAAACTGATTTCGGAATTCGATGTCTGCCGGAGTGCCATATGAACCTGAGGATAGAAGACTGCATGGCCCGCAATTCCTTCATAGGTACTGCTACCGGCAAAGTCTCAAAATAGTACAGTAATTTAGGGAGCAAGGTCATTTTGACCGCTGCTATGCGCCCAAAAAATGACATGGGAAGAGGATCCCACCTGGCCAACAGCTGACGTAGTTCTACAAACAAAGAGGGGAAATTAGCCTTGTAAACCGACGTATAGGAGGGAGTGAGTTGAACTCCTAAATAGGTCAAGGAGGTTTCCTTCCAGTTGTAGGTGTAGTTGTGTTTGAGTAGCTGGAGCTCCTGGTGTGGGACATTAAGAGGGAGCGCTTCTGTTTTAGATGTATTAGTTTTATACCCTGACAGCCTCCCATACCTACGGAGAACTGTAGTAAGGTTAGTGTCTTTACTTTGGTGTAGTTTCTTCCCCCCTGTTGCATAGTTTGGAGCACTCTGATCCATATATCTGTCTCCCGACGTCTCCCCCCCCCCCCCCCAACTGAAGCCAAAGATTCACGGCCCTGGCTAGACATTTCCAGTCCCTTTGTCCTAATGATTAGTGAGAGTCTCGGCTCGTGAACCCTCAATAACATCTTCTGTTGTCTCATTTAAAGGTGCACAAATGCTTTAAATATTAAACCTAATTAATCCCTTAACAATAATCCCTTAATAATTTGTAAGTATTGCCCAGTGTATCCACGAGATCTGCGGCATGGCACAGCTTTTATACAGGCTACTGCTGCAACAGCCGGAATCGGAGATAACACCGATCCTGGCAGCTTAACACCTTAGATTCCGCAGTCAATAGCGAACGCTACATCTAAAGTGCGTGACAGAGGGAGGGTGCTTACTTTGTCAGTCCAGCATCAGTCAGTGGCAGCCGGAGGCCTGTTAGATTAACGCTGACTGACAATAATGCTTTGGAATATGAAGTATTCCAAAGAATTATGTAAGCGATCAAAGGATCGCTCCTTCAAGTCCCCTAGTGGGACAAAAAAAAAAGTGCAATTATATTTAATGAAATTTAGTAAAAATTAAAAAAAAAATGTTTCCCCCTCAAAATAATAAATAAAACACTTTTTTAATGAAAAAAATATTATTTGTTTTTTAAAATGATTTACCATAAAATAAGATGCATATTAGGTATCACCGCAATCGTAACGACCCATAGAATAAAGATAACCTATTAATACTGCACGGCGCATAATGTAAAAAGAAATAATAATAAAAATGGCGGATTTTCTGTTTATTTCCCATTTTCTCTAAAAAGAAAATGTAAATGAATTAGTCAATAAATTATATGTACCCCGGAATGGTACCAAAAAAAAAAACCCGACAACTGATTCCGCAAAAAAACAAGCTCTCATGTGGTTACATCGTCGGAAAAATAAAAAAAAAGTGTGGCTCTCAGAATGCGGCGTCACAAAAATGATTTTTTCCCATAAAACAAGTTTTTATTGTGCAAAAGTGCTAAAACGGAAAAAGACCTAAACATATTTGGTATCGCCGCATTCGTACCAACCTCTAGAATAAGGGCAATATAATATTTTTACCGCTCAGTAAACAGGAAACAATAAAAGGGGAAAACAATGATGTAATTGCAAGTTTTCTTGCATTTTCTTCCAAAAAAAGCTAATTAATTATATGTACCCAAAAATGGTGCCATTGAAAAATACAACTCGTTCCACAAAAAGCAAGCCCTCGTACAGCTACATCGACTAAGAAAATAAAAAAAGTTGCGAAGAATACACCGTTTTAGTTTTAATCGGTCACTTCAAACTGAAGGTTTATAATAATAATAAACAAATTTTTCTTTTTCAAACGTCACCTGTAGCGTTGGTCAATTTATGTATAGAATTGTTGGAATTTTGATTTCTTTCTTTCCCAGTTGATCTTTTAACTGAATAGCCGGGTCATGTGAGGATTCTACAGTAGATTTTAGTGTATCGCAAGTGACTGGGTGCTTGCGATACTTTGCTACAGTCTTTTATATAGTGTTGTCAGGCAGCATGTCCCTAGCAACCAGTCCGTCTCAGATTACTCAGGCCTTCAGCTCAAAGGGGAATTGACACTGAACTAGAGGCGGAAAAGGGCCACGGGATCCGACCGTCTTTTTATATTTTTACTATAACATTAATCAGGATTTGAAACAATAAATTAAGGGGAGAACCTTTTTAATGGCCATTCGCATCCACCATCTTCTGACATGTCACTGAGACCCATCAATAAATAACAGTGGTTGGACCCCTTGAGCCAAAAATGAAGAGTGAAGCACAGTGGCCCATTTGGCTTCTTTCTACATCCGACAGAAAACCCGTGGCGTGGCGTAACCGTCTCATTAATTTCAGTGGGAACTTTATCCGCTTTTCTTGGAGGTACTTAAAGTGAAGCCAGTGGGGCATGGATCCTGGCAGAAGATCACATGACCCATCTAGTCTGCCCTTATTTTATTTTTTTCTTAGGATGGGTATATGATTCTCTAAAGCATGTGTCATTTCACTTACTGTTGATTTTCCAACCACATCTGCTGGAAGTTTGTTCCAAGCATCTACTACTCCTTCAGTAAAATACTATTTTCTGACATTGCTTCTGATCTTCCTCCCAACTAACGTGATCTTATTATCAGTGGAGGTCTAAGCTCATGGATATCCACAGATAACATCTTCTGACATGTCTTAAAGGTGCACATACCCATTAAAGGAGTTCTCTGGGAATTAAACATCGATGGCCTATCCTCAGGATAGACTATCAATGTTTGATTGGTAGGGGTCGCACCTCAGGGACCCCTGCCGATTGACACAAGAAAAGGGCCATGGCACTACTGTGAGCACTGCGCCTCTTATAGACACAGTGGCTCATCCATACGAGTGGCTGTTCCTGGTACTGCAGTTGGCTCTCATTCAAGTGAGTGGGAAGAGCTGCCGCTTGTATGAACGAGTTGTCTGTTGCCTGTGTAAATAATGAAGGGGATGCGGCAGGAGCGCCATGACCCCTAATTGTGCTGGAAAACCTGGTTCCAGAAAGTCAGACCCCTGCTGAAGATACACAGTCAATGTTTAGGTCCTGGAGAACCCCATTAAATAGGACCTGTCAGCTCTCCTAACATGTATGTTTTAGCACATACTTGTATTCCCCATAGAATCCCAATTCTGCGTCGTATTTTCTTACAACTCTGTGCCGTTCCTCTGTTATTCCTCCTAGAAATTTATAAATACATTGATAACTGGGTGTTACCATTCCCTTTGTCCAAAAAGGGGGGTCTCTACATAGTGTGAGAATGTGAGCACTGATTGGACAGTGTCAGACTGTGTAGGGACACCCCCCCCCCCCCAACTGGTAACAACTCATTCAGAATTTTGTAGGAGGAATAACAGAGGAACGGTATAATGCAGAGTTCTAAGAAAAGATGCTCCAGAATTGTTATTTCAAGGAGAATACAATTATTTACGAAAGCAGACCTGTCCGGAGAGGTGACCTGTAGCAGTGGTCCGTTAACGTGTAGTAGTATTATACGTTTTTATTGGCGTGTTTTATATATTCAACCTTATGTTTTGGTTTTCATGTCTCATATATACAAACAGTATAATTTAAAAATGTAATCTCAGAATAACACATTCTGAAAATGAAGCCACCACACTGGTAAATGAGGTACTAAGTGTATGCGCGTAATGATCGTTTTCATTACTGTGCTAGCAATAAGGCATATGTGCAATCTCTGCTATTTGCATATGAGTAATCATGTTTAATTTCAGTGTTTTGTTTTGATTGCAGGTGGGAAATTATGGTCCTACTTAAGTAAGTTTTTAAGCAGGAGCACAGAAGGAAGCTTTGATGTCCCACTGGCTAAAAGTTCTAATTCGAATGAAGATCTTCTGAAAAGCCTAGCTCCATGTCCAAGAAATAGCGTGGAGTCTAGGGCAAGCAGTAGCGGAAACAGACTTTCCATACAGCCTCTACAAGGTAGCCTTACCCTAAGTTCTCAGGATGATAGCAGCACTCAAGACGAAGAAGGCAGGGAAAGTCCATTGAAGTGGGCAGATTCGGCCTCCAGCTCCGAAGAAGAATGTACCACAAGCTATTTAACATTGTGCAAAGAATATGGACAGGAACAAATTGAGCCTGAAACAATAAGTATTGACCCTTTGCTTAAACTTGGAGATGGGGGCAGTGCCAAAGACTTAGATCTAATGCAAAAGCCTCTTCCAACGGACCCTTTCGACAAAGTGAGCTCTGAGCTCAACTATGATGAGTTCAAACCATTAAATGAACATGGTGATCAGGAGATAGTTGGACACACAGGGATGTCCGACACCTTGAGCCAATCCAGGAACAGCCCAATGGAATTTTTTAGGATAGATAGCAAGGAAAGTGCTAGTGACTTGCTCGGGATGGATTTTGTCGATAAGGGATATAACCTAAAACCTGAGAATTTCAAAACATTTTCTCCCTTCCAAGATGATGAGGTTGACCTGGAAAACCGAAGCCTAGATGTTGATAAGCCAAGTTTAAGCACTCATGACACCATGAGCCATGGATCTAATGACTCCGTCCCTGTTATTTCCTTTAAGGAGGCTGCTCTTGATGACGTAAGCAGCATCGATGAAGGAAGGCCGGATCTGCTGGTCAACTTGCCTGGTACTCAACCAGTAGATACTGAGCAAAGCTCCAAGAATGTTTACATAGAAAGCGATGTTATGGACTCTAAGCTGCTGGAAACCCCCGATGTCCTACAAATAAAAAGTAGTATCGATAAAATAATTGAACCTCAAGATAACCTCCAAGTGGTTGGAGAACATTCATCTCAGGTCCTATCCCAAAGCATTACTCTATGCCCGATCAGTGTTGACAACGTTGGCCTACAGTCTACTGGTCTTAGTGGTTCTGATAAAGTCTGCAGCTTAAAACCCTCCGACCCTCTATTGGTTAATTCATCATCTTCCTCCATATCTCCCAACTCCTCTATTTTGGAAACTTCCCAGATAGACCAAGTTTCAGAAGCCAACAAACACGGTGACCCTTGTGATACTCAACAGTCATCCCAATCTGGACTTTCCGAAGAGTTGTCCACCAACCTCATGCAACTTCAAATTAGAATCGAGGACACTGATGATTGCAGTAGGCGGCGAGATCTACGGGAAGACGGCGAGATACATAAGATATTTCAGGAACTCGATGCCAAATTGTCAGAAGCATCACACTTCTTTATTCCCGAGTCCTGCATTCGGAGATGGGCCGCTGAAATCGTTGTAGCTCTTGACGTTCTCCACCGAGAAGGAATTGTGTGTCGGGATTTGAACCCAAACAACATCTTATTGAATGATAGAGGTCGGGAACTTTTGCAAATGCATTTCTTTTTATTCCGATGTTGCTTCCAATTAACTGAGTAGGCGTTTTATCTTGTAATTAGTATCTTCATTTCCTGTCTCCAGCTTCATTATCAGCGCTGCAAATTCACCCACTGTAATAGCTTCTAGTACTTAATGATGCCATTATTCTTAATGATACTGTTTTTAGCTAGAAAGGAGAGTAATTACAGTTCACTTGTACAGAAAATGGATGGGAAACATGTTTTGATTTCTCCTGTCATTTTGTTTTTAGGACACATTCAGCTAACATATTTTAGCAGGTGGACGGAGGTTGAAGATTCGTGCGACAGCGATGCGGTGGAAAGAATGTACTGTGCCCCAGGTTAGATCAATCACCTCGAGCGTTTCACTTGAAAAGTAGATTAGCAGCTTTCATTTCCTCCGCCTGCAGCTCGTGTAACATACTTTTATTGGACGTGCAAGTTAATGCATGGCCTGAAATTCACACTAATTTCTGTCCTGTCATGTCATATCGTAGATATGGCGAATAATTGAGGCCTTCTTGATGGGTAAATAGTCTTTTTTTTGGACGCTGCTTCATGTCATTCTGTTATTTAGATATGTAGTTGTTAACCAGACGTATATTCATGGCTGCCCACCATGTTCACTGGATATAAGGGGTTAAAAGGAAATGACTAAAGAGGATGTACAAAAATTGCTTATTTTTACCGTAAAAAATGGTCAATGGAGCTAGTGACAGGTCCCCTTTAAGAGGAGGTTGTCCCGTTTAGAAAATCCATTTCCATGTACCCTATTAGGGAATTCTGAGATAATAAAGGGGGGTCCTCTGTTCAGGATCCTCATCTCTTGGCCAGAGTGTAGACTGGTTGCAAAGAGCGTCTCTCGCTCTGGAGGATCTGTCCTGTCCTGCATTACACAGACAAGCCGTTGATATGAATGAGCACTGTGTAATGCTTAATTCCCCCTGTGGTGGCGCTGCAGGGAATTTAAACACTTAGGCCTCTTGCACAAGACCGTAGCCATGTGCACGGACAGCTGCGAAGTGTCATCTGTGGGCCGCCCGCAAGTCATGGACCGTGCACACATTGATTTCAACTCATACCTGGACCGTATAATGACTTGTTCCTATTTTTCTGCAGTTTGGGTGTCCGGCCAATGCATGGACTGTGGAAACCACGGTCGTGTGCATGGGCCCATAGAAATAAATGGGTCCGCAATTTACCTGCAGATTTGCGGGTGAATTGCGGCTTCAAAAACACATTCGTGTGCATGGGACCTTACTGACAGATTTCCCCACAGATCGCAGCTGATCGCGCGTGGTCCAAGCAGGAGGACATCGTGTGATCGGTTTATTGTTAAGGGATCCTTCTAACAAGTAGAAATTATTATCTCCTTATATATAATGTACAGTCACCTCCTTATAACATAGAGGGAGGATTATCTCCTTATATATAATGTACAGTCACCTCCTTATAACATAGAGGGAGGATTATCTCCTTATATATAATATACAGTCACCTCCTTATAACAGAGGGGGGATTATCTCCTTATATATAATGTACAGTCACCTCCTTATAACATAGAGGGGGGATTATCTCCTTATATATAATATACAGTCACCTCCTTATAACATAGAGGGAGGATTATCTCCTTATATATAATGTACAGTCACCTCCTTATAACATAGAGGGAGGATTATCTCCTTATATATAATATACAGTCACCTCCTTATAACATAGAGGGAGGATTATCTCCTTATATATAATGTACAGTCACCTCCTTATAACAGAGGGGGGATTATCTCCTTATATATAATGTACAGTCACCTCCTTATAACAGAGGGGGGGATTATCTCCTTATATATAATGTACAGTCACCTCCTTATAACATAGAGGGAGGATTATCTCCTTATATATAATGTACAGTCACCTCCTTATAATATAGAGGGAGGATTATCTCCTTATATATAATGTACAGCCACCTCCTTATATATAATGTACAGTCACCTCCTTATAACATAGAGGGAGGATTATCTCCTTATATATAATATACAGTCACCTCCTTATAACATAGAGGGAGGATTATCTCCTTATATATAATGTACAGTCACCTCCTTATAACATAGAGGGAGGATTATCTCCTTATATATAATGTACAGTCACCTCCTTATAACAGAGGGGGGATTATCTCCTTATATATAATGTACAGTCACCTCCTTATAATATAGAGGGAGGATTATCTCCTTATATATAATGTACAGTCACCTCCTTATAATATAGAGGGAGGATTATCTCCTTATATATAATGTACAGTCACCTCCTTATAACATAGGGGGATGATTGTACATTATATATAAAGAGATAATTCCCCCTCTATATTATAAGGAGGTGACTGTACATTATATATAAGGAGATAATCCTCCCTCTATGTTATAAGGAGGTGACTGTACATTATATATAAGGAGATAATCCTCCCTCTATATTATAAGGAGGTGACTGTACATTATATATAAGGAGATAATCCTCCCTCTATATTATAAGGAGGTGACTGCACATTATATATAAGGAGATAATCCTCCCTCTATATTATAAGGAGGTGACTGTACATTATATATAAGGAGGTGACTGTACATTATATATAAGGAGATAATCCTCCCTCTATGTTATAAGGAGGTGACTGTACATTATATATAAGGAGATAATCCTCCCTCTATATTATAAGGAGGTGACTGTACATTATATATAAGGAGATAATCCTCCCTCTATATTATAAGGAGGTGACTGTACATTATATATAAGGAGATAATCCTCCCTCTATATTATAAGGAGGTGACTGTACATTATATATAAGGAGATAATCCCCCCTCTGTTATAATGAGGTGACTGTACATTATATATAAGGAGATAATCCTCCCTCTATGTTATAAGGAGGTGACTGTACATTATATATAAGGAGATAATCCTCCCTCTATGTTATAAGGAGGTGACTGTACATTATATATAAGGAGATAATCCTCCCTCTATGTTATAAGGAGGTGACTGTACATTATATATAAGGAGATAATCCTCCCTCTATGTTATAAGGAGGTGACTGTACATTATATATAAGGAGATAATCCTCCCTCTATATTATAAGGAGGTGACTGTACATTATATATAAGGAGATAATCCTCCCTCTATGTTATAAGGAGGTGACTGTACATTATATATAAGGAGATAGTCACCTCCTTATAATATAGAGGGGGGATTATTTCCTTATATATAATGTACAGTCACCTCCTTATATATAATGTACAGTCACCTCCTTATATATAATGTACAGTCACCTCCTTATAACAGGGATGGATGATCTTTTTCCTGCTTCTTCCATCCCAAATCTCTTTTTTTCTATACTAACCTATGCCATAGATTGAGATATAGAAGAGGATTCATGTACTGTGTAGTTTCTGATGATTCCTCAGGACTGACAGGGGACAGCTGGACAAATGCCCCAGGGACTTGTCTTTATAGATGGGATCCACCAGTCTATACCATGGACTTTCCATCTGTCTGCTATCTGTACCATCACTTAGCAGAAAGGCTCATACGTACTGGTACCCGCATCACATAGGGGTTGGTAATATACATAAAATCACATGCATGTACTGTACGGATATAAGTATAGATTACAATGGGCTATATCTTCGGTTCTCCACAATTTCATCCAGTTGATACAGTGGTGCATAGAGATGGGTGTACAATGTCTACCACGGTCAGGCCTAATACACTTCCCAGGGTCTCTCCTTCTCGCTAGGTAACCTATAGACTGTTCTCTGGTGATTTCCGTCAATTCTTATTAGATATACATGTATTCTCCTGCACGTTTAGATTTCTATGTGCCCCCTCTCTTGTAGTTATCTGCATATATTAGGCTATCCATTCTGCCTGCACTACCATTCATTCAATGCACTAGTTTTCTTTTACCAGCACTGATCCTGAGTTACAACCTGTATTGTACTCCAGAGCTATATTCACAATTCTGCTAGCTGCTATTGGAACCAGTCAACATGCTTGTCATCCTTCGTATGGATTAGCTATTTCATAGGGCAAAAATAAAGGTATACCGGTCCAACGGAGGCCAAAAGGACACTCTTTTGGCTTTGGTCGTGTGAATGGAGTCCTGGAGCTTTTCTCGCCGTTTATGGCAAACGTAGGCTCCAAACATGATGTGAACAGAGTCTTATCTGACCTCCTATAATGCTGTAGGACAGTCCATGTCTTCCTATATCAAAGTACATTGCAGGGTCCAGTATAAAGAGAATATAAATCACCAGAATATACTCAGTGCAGACACCGAGCCCGCAAGGAATACTGAGAGAATTCAGCTCTGAAGCCTGATAAATTGTTAATGCAGCTTTAGAGTACAATACAGGCTGGAATTAGGGACCAGTACAAGACAAGTGATGCAATGTAGTTACAAAGTTATGTAGATTTTTTCACTAAAAAAGTAAACTAAACTATTTATTAATTAATTGAAAGACAAAGTGTGAAGAAAGCCAAGTCAATGAGCTATTGGTCGGTATACATTTCTAAACAAATCCGGCATAGCGATCACGGGTCAGTCCTAAATAGAAGCCATGACACTAGTGTGAACAGAGCCTAAGCTGTCACACATTGGTCTCATAACTTTGTTTTTGCTCCTGCTTGTAAATTGATTGATTCTGATAACATTGCATTGGGGAATTACAAGTCGTTTAATTTCATTGTCCACTCTCTCCCCACCTGCCACCTGCCACGACAAGGTGACCTCTATGAGGTGGGAACCTACTCTGCACATACACCCAGAACTGGGACTGAGCCTACATATATACCTGGGGATGGTAGGATCCAGCATTAAACTAATTAAAATCACCCAGGGTAGAATGGTAGGAGTGCAAGAACAAAAATGGGGGCAGTCACTAACCCCACATATATGGATCACATAAACAACGCAAAAGTGTGAACAGGACATTCCAACTAAATGAAACAATTGTAAGTAGATTTAGCAGTAGTGCATATTTATTTATATTTAGTGGCTTAGGTTACATTAGTGTTCGCAGTGTGCTCTCGCCATTTTCTTGTGTGCTGTATAAATTTGCAGTCACAGGCGTTCTTGCACCTGTATACACGTTTTGTTTGATGTTGTTGGAATGTCCTGTTCAAACTTTTGTGTTGTTTGTGTGATCCATATATTTGGGGTCAGTGACTGCCTCCATTTTTGATCTTGCCTTCCTCCCATTCTGCCCTGGGTGAATTTAATTAGTTTAATGCTGGTTTCTACCATCTCCAAGTAAGCTTAATCCCAGTTCTGGGCGTATGTGCAGCGTAGGTTCCCACCCCATAGAGGTCGCCTTGTTGTGTCTTGTGGGCTCACACAATTTGATCAAAATGTGCGCTAAGAACCTCCTTATTGTAAGTAGATTTAGCAGTAATGCATATTTATTTATATTTAGCAGCTTAGGTGGCATTAGTGTTCGCAGCGTGCTGTTTTTATTTTCTTGTGTGCTGTATATCTATCTATCTATCTATCTATCTATCTATCTATCTATCTATCTATCTATCTATCTATCTATCTATCTATCTATCTCTCTATCCGGGGCCGGCCTTAGGGGTGTGCAACCCATTGCACAGGGCGCGTCACTCCAGCAGGTGGAAGGAGGCTGGCTCCCTTCCCCTGCTTGTCTCAGAAGCGCCCAGGCGCCGCCTTTCTGCCAAGGCGCTTCTTCACTTAGTGGCATCGTAGGCTGGTAGCGGCAACAACGGGCATGAGGGCACCTGTGCCGCCCGTTGGGACAGCCCCCCCATATGGCCGGCGGTGCTGCTAGCAGCTGCTGCGGCTGCTGCAGTGTTAGCACCGCCACTATAGCAGAGCAGAGAGGTATCTCCCTGCTCTGCTATCTACTAGCGCCACTGTCTCTCCCTGAAGGAGCGGAATCCTCGTGCGGCCGGGGATTCCACCCCTGGACAGAGCGCTTGATGTCTCTGTCCATATATGAACAGTGACATCAGGGGCAACTCCTGAGGCGGAATTACCGTCCACAGCCTTTTCCGACTCTGACCGGGGATTCCACTCCAGGAGAAGTCCTTGACGTCACTGTCCATAAACGGACAGAGACGTCGGGCTTCTCCTGGAGTGGAATCCCCGACGCTGTGACGGGGAATTCCACTCTAGGAGAAGCCAGTGACGTCACTATCCATAAATGGACACAGACAACAGGGGCTTCTCCTGGAGTGGAATCCCCGGTCACAGTGTCGGCAACGCTGTGGACGGGGATTCCGCTTAAAGAGTTGCCCCTGATGTCACTGTTCATATATGACCAGAGACATCAAGCGGAGCGCTCCAGGAGCGGAATCCCCTGCCACAGGTGGATTCTGCTCCTTCAGGGAGTTACAATGCTGCTATCTACAGGAAGGGGGGGTGCTATCCACAACGGCGCTCTGGGCTGTGTGGCACTACCTACAAGGGGGCTGTGTGGCACTACCTACAAGGGTGCTGTGTGTCACTACCTATAAGGGTGCTGTGTGCCACTACCTATAAGGGTGCTGTGTGCCACTACCTACAAGGGTGCTGTGTGCCACTACCTACAAGGGTGCTGTGTGCCACTACCTATAAGGGTGCTGTATGCCACTACCTATAAGGGTGCTGTGTGCCACTACCTATAAGGGTGCTGTGTGGCACTACCTACAGGGTGCTCTGTGGAACTATATGCAAGGGGTCTGTGTGACACTACCTACAAGGGGTCTGTGTGGCACTACCTACAAGGGGTCTGTGTGTCACTACCTACAAGGGGTCTGTGTGGCACTACCTACAAGGGGTCTGTGTGGCACTACCTACAAGGGGTCTGTGTGGCACTACCTACAAGGGGTCTGTGTGGCACTACCTACAAGGGGTCTGTGTGGCACTACCTACAAGGGGTCTGTGTGGCACTACCTACAAGGGGTCTGTTTTGCACTACCTACAAGGGGGCTGTGTGGCACTATCTACAAGGGGACCGTGTGGCACAATCTACAGGGGGCTATGTGGAACTATCTACAGGGGGAATCTGTGAGTGGGGGGCTGATGGTCATTTTACTGTGAGTGGGGGACTGATGGTCTTCAAGTGGTTTCCACCTCTGACCTTCAATTGAAATTAATAGGAGGCAGAAAATACCTGCGGCGCTCGTTTGGTGATTTTTTTCCTGCGTCGTGTGCATTAGCTTCAACAGCTTAAAAAAACACAAAGAACAAACGTTAAGTAACGCTGTCAGTTCAAAATCTGCTTCAACATTCCTAAAGGAATTTTGAGGCAGATTTTTTTTGCCTTACAAAAAGCGCTGTGTGAACATACCCTACGAGTGTAGTGCTTGTGTTTAGCTGTTTTCTGTCTTTCTCGAAACAATTTTTGATAGGGGTGCCCTGAGGAATTTTTTTTTTCCAGTGGTGCTTCCAGTCCGAAAAGTTCGGAAAACTCTGTACTAAGTTACAGGATCACGGCGGCCTACGCAAGGATCCCGTCGTGGAGCAGCTCAGTTTGTTGTGGAAACGGGGGCCTAGGTGAGTACAATTTTTTGTTTGTTTGGGGGCACTGTCTACAAGGGGGAGGTGGGGGAATATATGGCACGATCTACAAGGAGGAGGTGGGGTGATGTATGGCCCTGTCTACAAGGAGGAGGTGGGGTGATGTATGGCCCTGTCTACAAGGAGGAGGTGGGGTGATGTATGGCCCTGTCTACAAGGAGGAGGTGGGGTGATGTATGGCCCTGTCTACAAGGAGGAGGTGGGGTGATGTTTGGCCCTGTCTACAATGAGGAGGTGGGGTGATGTTTGGCCCTGTCTACAAGGAGGAGGTGGGGTGATGTTTGGCCCTGTCTACAAGGAGGTGGTGGTGGATTATGGCACTGTCTACAGGGAGGCTGTATGGCACAATCCACATGAGGGCACTATCCACAAGGGGGGGGGGCTGTGTGTGGCAGCCAGGAGAGAGGGGCATTATACTGTGTGGGGCCACTAAGCGGACATTATACTGTGTAGGGGAACTACAGGGGGCAATATACTGTGTGGGCACAATTAGAGGACAAAATACTGTGTCCTTGAAGGGGTTCTAATATATTATATTATTAAATATTATTATTATACTGTATGGGGGGCACTAAAGGGGCATTATACTGTGTGGGGGCACTATATAGGGCATTATACTTTTTTTATGGGGCACTCTTTTTATGATGGGGTGGGGCACCGAAAGATAATTTTGCACGGGGCGCCATCTATCCTAAGACTGGCCATCTATCTATCTATCTATCTATCTATCTATCTATCTATCTATCTATCTATCTATCTATCTATCTATCTATCTATCTATCTATCTATCTATCTCATATCTATCTATCTATCTATCTCATATCTATCTATCTATCTATCTCATATCTATCTATCTATCTCATATCTATCTATCTATCTATCTATCTATCTATCTATCTATCTATCTATCTATCTATCTATCTATCTATCTATCTATCTATCTATCGCAGCAGCATTCTACATGAATATATGGATTATTATAAATTGCATATCTGCTATATTTACTATACTTATAAATGTGAGGTTCTTAGTCCACATTTTGATCAAATTGTGTGAGTCCACCTGCCGTAACAAGGTGTTTGCAAACATTAAACTGTATACCTGTACAATACGAGACTCGCCTCTCTCTTGGGCCTCGGTCTACACTATGTATTTGTGGTAGGTGGAATTCAGCTTTATTCTATACAAATTTTAAGCAGCCTTGAACAGAGGGAATTAGTGCACAACCATGATGGAGGCAGTCATCACCTCCAACAGTACAATGCAAAAGACAAAGTCAGCACCTTCTAACAAAGCAAAATAAATGGGCAGGTGTGAGACTGAGGTGACTGCGAACCCAAAGATGCAGCAGCAACCTGGGGGCAATAAGATAAATGTGAAGATGGGCCCGCACCATGTGATCAAAATGTGCACCAGGAACCTCACATTTATAAGTACAGTTTATATAGCGGTAAAAAATAAATAAATATATATATATAGTAGTAATAAAAAATAAATAAAAGATCTTTCTTCTTGCTCTGAGACCTCTCCCACAGCTGCCCAGCAGGTGGCACTCCGTTACCAACTTTCCCCCCTTCTGTTATTTCATTGTCTAAGAAAGTTTTTTTTTCTTAGTCCGGCATGCAGTGGAGTTGTCACCAGAAGTTCATCCTCCCCATTTACACAGCATTCAAAGGGCTTGAAGTCCCATGTTATCCTCTGGTGTGTTGGAGGCGAGGCTCATGCAAAAATCTATAGCCTCCGACTTTAAAGTCCTGCCTGAGACTTACTTTGATGAATATCCAACCCAAATCATTCTGCCCAACCATGATCACTTCATTTTTATTTATTTTTTGTGTTCCCAAAAACCACAAGGGAAAACGAGAACTTATAAATGATTCACTGTCTCTAAAATTGGTGTCACAGCTTGAAAAGAACGGCTTTGTATAGATGCCAGAAATTTGCACCTTACACATGAAAAAGTCACAAACAAGAGGTAGTGATGTGACACAGCGTTAGGTACAATCGCGCCAATGACAGCCCTGGTGTTTGGTAAATAAATAGATGAGAGATTATTAGCGGTTTGACGTTTCCGGGTGGGGGGGGGGGGCAGGAGTAAAGTTTATCAGTAATTTAGGATGAAAATCATTCACTTCTGTTCAAACAAGCCTTTGCTCCGCGTCACCCCCTGGGACCTCTTATCTCACATTTCTCTCCAAAACATCATCCACCTGCCCTCCACTTTCTAATTATTGCAATATATCTTTTATCTGCTGGTCACATGCCCTCGCTATTTGGCGTTCGGTTTGAAGAAAAAAAAAATCCAGAAGCATCCACTTTACACAACAGACAGAGAGTTGAAAAAAGTTCCATATGAGCGGGGAGGGCCGGGATTTGACCTGATCTATAAATAAGTGATCATTTTCCATCAAAGTGCAAAACATGACGTGTCGTTCTAATGGAAGGGAATTACCACTACTGAGCTCATCACTTAAAGGGCAAGTAGCACAGGATCGGGGAGATTTTTTTATTCTTTGACAGTCTTCGATCACTTCTTGATCCGGAACCGTGATGCAATTTGGCAAAGCACCAGATTCAACCTTCTACCTAGTTACTCCATCAATTATAAGAAAGCTCCGTTTACTTCATACTAGGGGACCCTGGACCTCTACTTTTATTTCGAAATGTATCTCGATTGGATAGTGACGTTTTCTCTACTTGGGATCTTGCCATCGCTGTTATTCAAACCCCACCGCTAACCTGTTGACGTTTTCTTATTGGTTAATAAAGGAGTTCCCCACTTTAAGAACTTTTTGTTGATTATTAGTGTTAAGATCTGGAATCCACTCAGTTGAGATCTTCCCATTGGTCGATTATAGATTTGTCCACCCCCTCAGTGGAGAGAGAGCCCATTAGTTCCTCATTGCCCTCCCATGGGCAAACGAGCGTTCAGAGAGCGCTCGTTCCCGATCATTGCAGGGCATCGATCAGCCGATGAATAAGCAAATGCTCGTTCATCGGCTTATTGTATCGTTTATGCAGCACAAAAAATTATCGTTGTCGGCAACACATCCAGTGTAAACAGAGAGACGTGCTGCCGACATGATGATAATGTATGGGGGTGAGCGATCAGAGTAACGAGCGCTCATCCCCATACTAGCTCCTTGTGAAAGGAGCAAACAAGTGCTGATCAACGAGCTGTCTCGTTGATCGACGCTCGTTTACACGGCCCACGTCGGGTCGTGTAAGAAGACTCTTACTGACATCTTACTACTTTACTGCGTGGAGCAAATGGACATCTTATAATATCTAATAATATATTATAAACAATCTATAGATTTGTCCACCCGCTCAGTGGAGAACCCCCATTAGTTCATTATTGGCCTCCCCCTAGTTTGGATCTCCCACTGAGTTTCCCAAGGGATTTATGAGCATGGAGTTGGGGAGACGACCACTTACTGATCTCTTACTTTTTTACTGTTTCATAGAGCAAATGGACTTCGTAAAAGAGGTCTGTCAATTGCATGTGCCTGAAACCCTTCACCCTTACCTGTGGTTGGAGCTAGAGCCACCACATACATATCAGGATGTGTTTAAGGTATCTCGCCCAGCCAGCCAAAACCCTACTCTACTGATGAGGAGAAAAAACTCTGAAATTGTCTACAAATCGATCGGACAATGGCTTACAGTATAGCTTCCTGTACGTGGCACTAGAGCGAGAGTATTCTTCCTTCTGGAGGAGTGCTAATTTGCATTTTTTTCCCAGAGAGCATTGCCTGCAGGACTCCCTACGGCTGGTGGATCTCCGCAAGGAGAATCAGTACCTTCCAAGAGCAAAAACGGAAGGGTCTATTTAATGCAGCCCAATAGGTCAAGTGTTACAGGTTGTATTGTATTTATTTTGGCTTTGTGTCTCATGATCAAATGCCGTTTGTAACCCTCAAGATTAAGAAATCTGTAGTCATCGGCGTTGTGTCATAGAGCCCTCCTGTGAGTCTTATATTTGAAATCTCAGGTCATTGCTACCAGTTCTGTCCTTGATAAATGGTTCATTGGAGCCACCGCTTGTAAAACATTAATTGACAAACATACAGCTGATCTGTTTGGAATCCGTGTTTTCTGTGAAGTATTAAAACTCTATCATTTAGAGAAGATGTAGGCAGAAAAGTAATATCCATAGGCAGATACTAAGTGGGAATTATAAGATATCTAATTATATAATAATCATTGTGATAAATCAGACAGCAGAGCATACATTGAAATAGATCTGTTAAACTTCCTTTATCCCATTTACCCCTATAATAAAAACCATTGAATTGTATAAAGAATTTAAAGGGGTTATGAGGGGACTAAAAATTATTATCAGTGTAGTCTCTGCAGTATATGAATACATTCGCTAATATACATTCCAGTCCCCCCGTCGAGCTGATTCTGAGCTTTTCATAGATTTTTATAGCGCTGCCGGGGTACCGGAAGGCTAGTTGCACATTCTACTTTGATGGTGATACAACTCTTCGTCATGTGACCAACCCCCGCTGTACTTCATGTACAGTAGTGAATCAACTACAGAGTCCAGCGGGTCCGGTCACATGACGAAGAGTCGTATCATCATCAAAGAACACTGCAAAATCTATGAAAAGCTCATCATTAGCGCGACGGGGGACTGAAATGTATATTTGTGAGTGTACTCCCATACTGCAGTGACTACACTGCTAAATATATTTGCTTCCCATATAACCTCTTTAACATTGTGTCTTCATTTTAGTTTCATTAATTCGATTTAAAGGGATATTCCCATCTTATGCACTCATGCTATAGCAGTATTCGGCTCTTTCCGCAACTCTCATACAGTTTATTAGAGGGGGCCTCGTGCAAGCACAGTCTTTTCTTCGTTGTACTCTATGCAGGATGCGGTGACCGTTAATCGTGAACGGGGGTCATAAATAAATAAAATGAGAATATCCATTTAAGTCTGTAGATAAAAAAGCCCACGAAAAATTTTTTTTTTAAGTGTTGTAGCTATTTATGTTTTGTTTCTAAAAACTGCCATATTGGAGGCACACACTTTCCTTCCTGCATTTTGTATGTAGACAGTGCAGCAAGGTGTGTGTGCGCTTTATGGCAGCTGCAATAAATGGGAGTTAATTGACAGAGAAATGTAGAAGATTATTGCAGTCTATAGGAAGTGTTGTAGAGCAGCATCTCCCCCAAAAACCAGGGAGTGAGAGTGTTAAGGGCCTTTTACACTGGGCGATTATCGGACAGACAAGCGTTCATAGAACGCTCGTTGCCGATAATTACCCTGTGTAAGCAGGGCAGCGATCAGCAGATCAACGAGCAAATACTCGTTCATCTACTGATCATATAGTTTTAAAAAAGTAAAATATCATCATTGTCGGCAGCACATCTTGGTGTGTAAACCGGGAGATGTGCTGTCAACATGATGATAATATACGGGGACGAGCGATGGGAGTTACGACCGCTTGTCCCCATCCATAGCTCCTTGTGACAGGAGCAAACGTGCGCCGATCAACATGTCTCGTTGATCGGCGCTCAATGCACCGGCCAAAATCGGCCGGTGTAATAGGGCCTTTAGCAGTAGAATAAAACTTTAATTAATTCCTCCACACTCTGCTGAACCTGTCCCAGTCTACACAGCAAAGCTGAGAAGTGAGCTTCAGAAAGGTCAGCTTCTTGTGTGTGCTCTAGTGGGCAGTGTAAAAACGGCAATGTTTCATGTTTTTTTTATGTATGGATATTCACATAAAAAAAAAACTCCACCATCGTAAATTAAAACCGTATATGTTTATAATTAAAACTTGCTTTTAAATAATGTCATTTTCGGATTTTACATTCCATCTGATTTATCTAGGTTTCTTACACAGACAACGTATAATGGGTGACAGCTGTTTATGCAGTCATCACGTGCCCTCATTTGCATTGAGAATTGTCCCTAAATGCATTATTTATGGGATTGAATTATAAGGCCATGATATTTTTTCTAATGTCTAGTCTGGTTGGGTTTTTCACTAGAAGAACTCTGTTTCCCTTCACTGCTATGTGGGTAAAGGAGGGTGACAACCGTTCCGGGCAGCATGGAGGCTCCACTTTGTGTGGCAATTTTCCTTATTTTGATATCCATAAAATTCTTATTTTCAGAGATGGGAGGTATTGCAGAGGAGACGGAAGCCTGTGACTGGTGGAGCCTCGGTGCCCTTCTCTTTGAGCTTCTCACTAGGAAGGTATGTCCAGGTTTGATTGGTTTGTTACATTTTACACTCTGCTGCATCGCTGCGACCCGAGAGCGCCGATCCTGGCCATTTAATTAGATGCTGTAGTCAATAGTGGCCCTGGCAACTAAGCGGTAAGAGAGAGGGAGGGGGGGGGCTCCCTATGCTTCTTTTGTCACCCCATTGGTGCACTTGCGACGCGATTGCAAGATGCCAATTGGTTTAATGGAGCCCCCCAGGTCTGCCATCTTTAAACTCCTATTAGGCCCAGGGCCTAATAGGATGCCTGTTAATGTTACAGAAGAACATAATACATATGTATTGCAGTGTATTATATCCGCAATCAAGTCATCGCATGGTCAAGTCCCTTAGTGAGTCTAACAAAATGTAGAAAAAGTTAAAAAGCGAGTTAAAAAATATCTAAAAAAAATAACCCCACAAAATAAACTATTTAAAAAAATGCTTGACTATATCCAAGTAAATATATATAATCTGTGGTTTTATTTCACCAGGTTTAGAGCCATGCGACGTTCCAGTTTCATCATGAAAAAAGTTTCATGGTGGAACTGAAACGTCACTTGGCTCTAAACCTGGGGAAATAAAATCACAGATTTTTTTACTGGATCTTGCTGGAGTGCCTTAAAGACAATGGCAGAATATTTCTTGTTCAGCCCACCTCCGAAAAAATTGCATAAAAAGAGATCAAATAGTTGTATGCACCCCATAACATTACCAATGAAAACTACAACACGTGTTGCAAAAATAAACCCTCGCACAGCTCCATCGGCGTAAAATTATTTAAAAAAAAATAATAATGTGTTTTGTTATGCAAAAGTAATAAAACTTAAAACAAATATACATAAATTTGGTCTCTATCGCTGTAATGGTAATGACCCGCAGAACGAAGTTAACATGTCAGTAATACCACACGGTGTGCGCCGTAGAAACGAAAACCCCAAAAACTATTGCGAAATTGCCGGATTTTCATTCCCCTCAAAAAAACAAAGTGGTGGCAATTAAAAAATACAACTTGTCCTGCAAAAGACAAGCCCTTGTCAACAGAAAATGTAAGAAAAATTGCTGTTGCCTCAAGGCCGAGTGTAGCCATGTTCTCAACAGGGTTAAAAGAAAAGCAGATCTATCAACAGCAGCCTGTTGACTGTTTCCAGGTGATCCATTTTACCCAAACGTTTTCATTAAAATTCTAAAAGAGTCAGCCATTGAGAGCTTGGATCCTCCACCTTCTTCCACCAGGTAGGATTCACATACATGATTAAAGGTCTTCATCTGTTTTGAGTCCGTTATTGGTTTTTATTACCACATGTAAATTCTGTCCTGGACATTTCGCTTCCAATTTACATTTCTGCTTCATACCGTTAAAGACACATTCATTGTATTTTGCCTCTTTTCATGTATATAAATTCATGCTTCCTGGAAATCATCAGCAAGATCTTTTTAACAGATCTCATTGTGTCATTATTTGTGTTCTCTTATGGCTTGTCTGCATGCACATAAGGGGTAGTCGCAACTAGACTAGGCTCTTCGAATAAAGCTACATTGACAATCAGTTGACCTCTACGGGCCCGGCTTCTCTAAGGCCTCATGCACAAGACCGTATTTATGCGGCCGCAATTTATCTGCATTTTTGCGGAAAAATTGCGGACCCATTCTTTTCCATGGCCCCATGCTCACGACCTTGATTTACACAGATCGGTGCCGGGGCCGCAAATCCAGACAGTAAAATCTCAGGACAAGCCATTTTATGGTCCAGATTTGCAGATTCACCAATACTGGTGAATTGAGTGGATCCGTGAGTCCGGATGACACACGGATGCACAACAAGGGTTTTTGCGGTCTGATAGACCACAACGGACCCGTGGTTTTGTGGACTGCAAAACCAATACGGTCGTGTGCATAAGGCCTAACGACCAGACATGGGAAAGGTAATTTTATATGGCACCCATGAAGCCACTCTTTTAATCTCTCTACACTCTAATAGAGGAGGGGTCCCCAGTGAGGGCTCCCCTTTGTGACGTCCATCTGTGCTAATAGGGCATATATAAAGGGATTGTCCAGTTGAAATAACCACCTCTAATGAGCCAGAGGGTATTAAGGTCATAATGAGTCAGTTTAACCCATTCACAACAGGGCATAGTTATTCATATTGTATACTGCAAATATAAGATCAGATCTGTTAACAGCAGTTTGCTGATGGTTTCCTGATATTAACAAGGCATTTTTTTTCTTCACTGTATAAACAAATTGGAAAATTACTGAAAACCATAAACCATATAGCCAGTGCTAATCAATGGCGGAGCTTCAGTTTCAATCCATTCTGAATTTATTGTGGACAGGGTAGAAGTTCAGATAAAATAAAATAAACCCGCACTAACATTACAGTTGTCTTCCATAATATGGAAACGTGGGGCATATTCAATGACCCAGTATTATGAAAGCCGCTCCGCATCACACGGTTAAATAATAGTGCTTGGAAGGCAGGTAGAATAATGCATAGGAAGCGTCTTATGTTACACTTCAGATTTCAGCTGTACAAGCAACTTCCCTGCTATTCTGGGTGACCACTAATATATAGGGACGGAAGATGAAAGTTAAGGTTATCAGATTTATGATGCTTACAACTTCAGTTTTCTATTTTGGTGCATATTTTTGTCCTAGCCTGGCTAAACATGTATGTGGGCAAGCGTCCATCCCGGGCATTGCCAACATTTACTTGTACAGTGGTGTAATAAAATAGGGAGGATATAAGCAGCGACAATAGTGCAGTTTGAAATAATGTTTCAGTGTGTGTGTGTATATATGTATATGTGTATATACATAGGTAGATATGAGAGAGATAGATGATGAATAAATAGATATAAGATAGATAGAGATTTAGGTAAATAGATGGCTATGGGATAGATATTAGATAGATTGATGGGTATTGGATAGATAGATAGATAGATATGAGATAGATAGATAGATAGATAGATAGATAGATAGATAGATATGAGATAGATAGATATGAGATAGATAGATATGAGATAGATAGATAGATATGAGATAGATAGATAGATAGATAGATATTAGATAGATATGAGATAGATATGAGATAGATATGAGATAGATATGAGAGATAGATAGATAGATAGATATTAGATAGATAGATATGAGATAGATAGATATGAGATAGATATGAGATAGATAGATATGAGATAGATAGATATGAGATAGATAGATATGAGATAGATAGATATGAGATAGATATGAGATAGATATGAGATAGATATGAGATAGATATGAGATAGATAGATATGAGATAGATAGATAGATAGATAGATATGAGATATATAGATAGATAGATAGATATGAGATAGATAGATATGAGATAGATAGATAGATATTAGATAGATAGATATGAGATAGATAGATATGAGATAGATAGATATGAGATAGATAGATATGAGATAGATAGATATGAGATAGATAGATATGAGATAGATAGATATGAGATCGATAGATATGAGATAGATAGATAGATAGATATGAGATAGATAGATAGATATGAGATAGATAGATAGATAGATATGAGATAGATAGATAGATATGAGATAGATAGATAGATATGAGATAGATAGATATGAGATAGATAGATATGTGATCGATAGATATGAGATAGATAGATAGATAGATAGATATGAGATAGATAGATAGATAGATATGAGATAGATAGATAGATAGATATGAGATAGATAAATAGATATTAGAGAGATAGATATGAGAGATGAATAGATAGATAAATAGATATTAGAAATATATTTAAGGACAATTGCTGAAAGTATTGTTTTATACAGTTTGTGAGTGGTAATACTTTTTGCTTAACCCCTGCAGGCGCTGGTTGATTGCCACCCAGCAGGAATCAGCACCCACACATCCCTCAACATGCCAGAATATGTGTCCAAGGAGTCCCGGTCACTTGTACAGCAGGTAATGATACCACAGACTGGTGGAGATGAATGTATAATGTGCCTTATATCCAAGGGTGGGATTCTAATTTTTAACAACAGGTTCCCTGTTTTTCGGACGAAGACATGCAGGGGTGGGGTGGGGATGGGTTCATGGTGTTTTGCGGTATAGCGCCACATACCCCCTACATTAAAGTGGACTCTAAATAAAGAAATTCCCTGTCCAGAATGTTTTAGTGTCGATTGCCACACTATTTATATAATTACATAAACGTACAGACCTACCCACACATTATATTAAACTCACCCAATACGTATAGGCCTATATGCGCACATTCAATATCCTATGCGTGCTCAGCCCATTTAGTTAGGCTGTGCACATGAGAAGGGTGGAGGACAGTGCGGCGTGCGCAATAACCCGCGACAACTCTCCCGGCTAATGCACAGATACGGTGCTCAGTACATATATACAGCTCCAGAACCAAGCTCAGTACATATACACAGCACCAGAACAAAGCTTAGCACATATATACAACACCAGAACCAAGCTTAGTACATATACACAGCACCAGAACCAAGCTCAGTACATATACACAGCACCAGAACAAAGCTCAGTACATATATACAGCACCAGTACAGAGCTCAGTACATATATACAACACCAGAACCAAGCTCAGTACATATACACAGCACCAGAACAAAGCTCAGTACATATATACAGCACCAGAACAAAGCTCAGTACATATATACAACACCAGAACAAAGCTCAGTAAATATACACAGCACCATGAACAAAGCTCAGTACATATATACAGCACCAGAACAAAGCTCAGTACATATATATATATATATATATATATATATATATGTGTTTTGAGGTTGGTTGTTCTGACCTATATGTACTGAGCTTTGTTCAGGTGCTGTGTATATGTACTGATCTTGGGTCTGGTGCTGTATATATGTACTAAGCTTTGTTGTGGTGCTGTATTTAAATGCAGAGCTTAGTTCTGGAGTTGTATATATGTTTTGAGCTTCTCTTTAGTGCTGTATATATATATTGAGCTTGGTTGTTATGATGAATATAACTCCAGAACCAAGCTCTATACATAACGCCACATGGGGCCCTATCTACAGGGAACGCCACATGGGGCCCTATCTACAGGGAACGCCACATGGGGCCCTATCTACAGGGAACGCCACATGGCGCCCTATCTACAGGGAACGCCACATGGCGCCCTATCTACAGGGACCGCCACATGGGGTTCTATCTACAGTAACCGCCACAGGGGTCTCTATCTACAGTGACCGCCACAGGGGTCTCTATCTACAGAAAACGCCACAGGGGACCCTATCTACAGGGAATGCCGCATGGGGCCCTATGTGGCGTTACCCTGTAGATAGGGCCCCCTGTGGCGTTCCCTGTAGATAAGGGCCTCCTGAGGCGTTCCCTGTAGATAAGGGCCCCTATATAGTCCCCTGTAGTTAGTTCCCTATATAGTCTTCTGTAGTTCTAGTTCCCTGTATAGTGCCCACAGTAGAAGGAAAAAAAACAAATTTTCTTACCTGTCCCGTTGCCGCGCCATCCTCCAGCGACGTCAGTACTCCTCCATCGGAAAGATGCAGCGGCGCGATGACGATGACTGCATCATCACTGAAGTGCCGAATGGCGAGGCATCGTGTGCCTCGCCAGGACAGCGCTAGTCAACGCAATTGTATCCGCGTCCTAAGGACATGGATACAGCTGTCATTTTAACAACCGGTTCGGGAGAACCTGGCGAACCGGCCGGATCCCACCCCTGCTTATATCATAACATACGTAATGTGATATTAACTGGATAGTACACAGCATATACATCTATTACTCATAGAATAATAACAATTCTGCAGCAACTTTTTGTAGAACTCAGCATTGTTCCAATCCTCTGTTATTCCTCCTTGAAATGTATAAATAAATTGACAACTGGGTGTTACCAGTTTCCTTGTCAACAGCACCGATCAGACAATATCCGACTGTTTAGTGACACTTCATTCTAGTGATTTGGTTGGGAACACATCTCATGGTCCTCTACCAGTAGCTAGATCCAAGAGTCTCTCACCCTGGCACGTCACCACATCACGCAGACAGCCAAGTGAATTCAATGGGCACTATGTAATACTTCACTTTTCCTGTGGAGGAGCTACAGAAAATATTGAACATCTGCTACCCGGTCCCATTACGGATTGCAGCTGATCACTGTAGGTCTCAGCAGCTGCCTTGCTCTTTTAAAGAGACATCCCTCTAAATTTGTGCTGATAGGTGGATATTAGGTATAATAATATTGTTATTATATTTTTTTGTAATAACGTCAGCGTTCATAAAGTTTCACCAAATAAAGTTTATTGTACTGTTTATATACTGTGTGTGTGTGTGTGTGTGTGTGTGTATATATATATATATATATATATATATATATATATATATACACAATATACTCTGTGTATCATTTCCTCCCAGTTTACAAGATCTCTGCTTGCAGTTAGTCAATAGAAACCTTCACTGGATACAAATCTGTCCTGGTCATGTGATGGACACACAGGTTCACAGGTCGTTACAAGACACAGCTCTGATCGTTGTACTGTATCGATACCAGCACCAGTGTGTCCATCACATGATCACGATAGATTTGTTTCTACTGGAAGTAAACAATGAAAGTTACTATTGAATAACAGCAAGTAGAGATCTTGAAAACGATGCGAAATTGATACATAAGGTATATTGGAAAATTGCATAACTTTTTGTACGAAATTATATAAAGATGAAACTTTATTTGCGGAAACTGGAAAATAATAATGTGGGTTCACCACGGTGGGACCTGCCATGTCCAGTCCACGGATTTGAAGAATTTTTGCAGCAATTGAGATTCTTATAAAGAATGCATGATATCGTCTTGCGTTACATTGTCACATTTTGCGGAGACCGTTGATCCTCATTACCCAGCGGCTCATTATTCCGCACAGACCGCTGCTTATGTGGAATTCGGCATCAATTGAACGGTTGACGTCGGCGAATCAAACACATGGATGTGATAATAGTTTCTCCAGCTTTGCTTATTTTTGAACAGCTGGTTTGGAGATACTTCCCGCCCCCAGTGAAATGCGTCGGCTCACTGATGAAATATTAAAAAAGCTAATGTTGTCAAACGCCGGGCCCATCTGACACTGAACTTCTGAAGACGCAGCCGCCATTTCAGGTGCCTTTAACCGGAGTCAGCAATTTGCTCCAGATCTTGGCTCGCTCGTTTTTACATGTTGACAGGACTGGCGTCGGAAAGAGAGAAAGAAGTGCAAAGAATTCCCTCTGCTTTTCTGCCTAGAGCAGGTTTTTGGCTTGGTAGATGAGCATCGGGGGTGGGGGGCAGGGGGTTCTGATGATCTGCGTTCGTTCCCCTATTAGAAATAGGATCATTTCCGACATCTGTGTTTTACAAATTCTCTCTGATGGCAGCCTTGTCTCATTTTGTCTGCCTCGCACTTGTCAAAATACATCCTCCTCTTTGCACATCACATCTGAGACCCTGGCGTTCTGTTCTAAGGGAGATCCAAGGACAGGGGCTCCCCGGAGATCACCGTGCAGGAGGTAGCACAGCGCTGTCTACTAGAAGGGCAATTATGTAAGGTGCGTTTTTTGACTTTTACAGAAATTAAACTTCAAAAGCAATGAGCGTTGTGTTTTTATTAAGGGACTTAGTTCTCGCTGTACCGCTTATCCAAGTGCGATATTTGGGTGGTAAAATATGTGGCATTGCTGGATGCCCGGAAGGATTCTGCTACATTAGATATATTGTATTTTATTGGCATTTCCAATATCTCCTATAACACTCTCTTAAAGTGACAGTACACTTTTATGGATCTTCAAGGCATGTCGGTAGCGGACATTGGTGGTGGTCCGTAAGCTGGGAATCAAATTATCGCTAAAATGAAAGGATGCCGTACCCTTCTGCTGTTTTAAAGGGGTTGTCTAATCTCAACAACCTGTTTCCATATGCCTCAATGGGGCAAATGGACATCATATGCCTGTGGGCTTTACTGCTCAGGACCCCCTTCTATTAGCCAATGGGTGAACCATTAACAAAGAGCTGCCCTTCCTATGGTGGACCCGGCCTGGTCATGTACTGCATGTTGGTTGCTCATTTGAATGGCTGGCATGTAGTTTTATATTTCCCCAGCAGAGGCCGCTGTAGGGAAAAGGTGTGATCAGATGTATCAAAAACCTGGAGTCCCATATTACTTCATATAAAGGCATGTTTGCTGTTCAGGATTCTAGGAAAGCTGGGTAAAATCCCCTGTGCAGTATGGGAGTCACCATATTGGATGTGACCCACTTTCCTCAGTGAAATAATAGCTGCAAAAAGTAGCAAATATTAAAGGGGACCTGCCACCTCTTCTGACATGTCTGTTTTAGTAAATACTTGTATTCCTCATAAAATTATCTTTTTGGACATCTTTTCTTAGAGCTCTGCGTTGTACTGTTCCTCTGTTATTCCTCCTAGAAATTTATAAATAAATTGGCAACTGGGTGTTACCATTCAACTTGTAAAAGGGGCGTGTCCCTACACAGTCTTACTCTGTCAGCACTGATTGGACATGGTCAGTCTATGTAGGGACACACCCCCAACTGGTAACACCCAGTTGTCAATTTATTCATTCATTTCTAGGAGGAATAACAGAGGAACAGCATAATGTAGAGTTTTAAGAAAGGATTCTCCAGAATTGTTATCTCATGGGAAAAACAATTATTGACTAGAGCAGACAGGTCAGAAGAGCTGACAGCTCCTTTTGAAGACTTCAGACAATAAATTATATTTACTAGTGTTTGGTTTTTATTATTTTTGCCATTTAAAAATTACATTTGTAAACTTTTTACCCACCCCCCCCCTCCCGACGCCGCTCCGGTCTGGTAAACAACCTTGTATCGCTGTATGGTTTGTAGCTCCTTGTACTTCAATGTGGCGGAGACACAGGGGTTAGAGTATAAGTTGTTGTTTCTTGGCCCCTGCCTTTTGTCTGGGGCTCTAGTCTTTGACATTTCGTCTATGAAGGCCACCGGTCTGAGGTCAACACCGGTACAATGTGTCTGGAGAATCCTTGACTGCCACCTGTGCTGGAGGACCAGAAGTAATAAACACAGGGAAAGCAGTCTCATAAATTAACCTCTTGACCCTCCATGACCTTGCCACTTCATTACACCTCATAAGACCCTTACAAGTGCCCACCGGGGAGATGCAGGATTGTCGCTTGTTGTTTATCCGAGGACGCCAGCAGTCAACGTCTCAGGAAGTCTTCAGCCGGAAAGGGAAAGGCTCTAGTGGTGGCCTGCGAGCAGCTCGTCTGTTTTTCCTTTCCTTTTCCATTTACAAATGTCACAGACACATCCAGAGGGAATGTCTGGTTAGGCAGTGGGGGAAATGTGTGCCAGCCTTGCCCGATATACAGGGCCGATGATTTTATTTTCATGCTCTTTAACTTTTCCTTTGCCTTGTCGTGGAAGATGAAGACAAATGATGATCAAATATTTGTGGTGTTTGTCTATCTATAAGCCCTATTATACGGGCCAATTATCGAGCAAGCAAGCTTTTATATGTCCGTTTTATTAAGTATCCGGAATATTCCAGATGTATAGTGAAACGGGCATATAAAGGAACTCGTTCATCGGCTGATCGTAACGTTTATGCAGCATTAAATATTATCGTTGTCGGCAGCGCATCTCCATGTGTAAACAGCGAGACGCTCTGCCGACATGATGATAATGGAGAACGAGCGATTGTAGTAACGAGCGCTCGTCCCCATATACAGCTCCTTGTGAAAGGAGCAAACGATCGCTGATCAACAAACTGTTTCGTTGATCGGCGCTCGTGTACACGGCCATGTCAGGCCATGTAAGAGGTCCCTTAGTCTCATATCTATCTATGTCTCTCATTATCTATCTATCTATCTATCTATCTATCTATCTATCTATCTATCTATCTATCTATCTATCTATCTATCTATCTATCTATCTATCTATCTATCTCATATCTATCTATCTATCTATCTATCTATCTATCTATCTATCTATCTATCTATCTATCTATCTATCTATCTATCTATCTATCTCTCCTATCTATCTATCTATCTATCTATCTATCTATCTATCTATCTATCTATCTATCTATCTATCTATCTATCTATCTATCTATCTATCTATCTATCTATCTATCTATCTATCTATCTATCTATCTTATGAGATAGAAAACACAAAGGAGAGCAGCACTTACAGGCTCATAGGGTGCAAGCCTTAGGACCCCGATCTCTGGTCCCACATATGTAGAAAGCAAAGGAAGGCAGAACTTGACAGCAAGAGGTTTCAAGTGAAAAATAGCATTGTATTCACCCATTATCAGTGCAATGTTTCAGCCTCAGCATGGGCCATTCTCATGATAGATAGATAGATAGATAGATAGATAGATAGATAGATAGATATGAGAGAAGGATAGATATTAGATAGATAGATAGATATGAGATAGATAGATAGATAGATAGATAGATAGATATTAGATAGATAGATAGATATGAGATAGATAGATATGAGATAGATAGATAGATATGAGATAGATATGAGATAGATAGATAGATATGAGATAGATAGATAGATAGATATGAGATAGATAGATAGATAGATAGATAGATAGATATGAGATAGATAGATAGATATGAGATATAGATAGATAGATAGATAGATAGATAGATATGAGATAGATAGATAGATAGATATGAGATAGATAGATAGATAGATATGAGATAGATAGATAGATAGATAGATAGATATGAGATAGATAGATATGAGATAGATAGATAGATATGAGATAGATAGATAGATAGATATGAGATAGATAGATAGATATGAGATATAGATAGATAGATAGATAGATAGATAGATAGATATGAGATAGATAGATAGATAGATAGATAGATATGAGATAGATAGATAGATAGATAGATATGAGATAGATAGATAGATATGAGATAGATAGATAGATATGAGATAGATAGATAGATATGAGATAGATAGATAGATAGATAGATAGATAGATAGATAGATAGATAGATAGATAGATAGATATGAGATAGATAGATAGATATGAGATAGATAGATATGAGATAGATAGATAGATAGATAGATAGATATGAGATAGATAGATATGAGATAGATAGATATGAGATAGATAGATAGATAGATAGATAGATATGAGATAGATAGATAGATAGATAGATATGAGATAGATAGATAGATAGATAGATATGAGATAGATAGATATGAGATAGATAGATAGATATGAGATTTATTATCTTTTAGAATAATTTGTTTCTGATCTCTTTGTACAGTAAGTATAAGGCCGGTAGGGTAAAGTTTATTACTGTATTTGATTAAATGATCAGACTATAAATCTGGAAGTTTCTGCAGAATGTGAATTGATGGTAAAACTAACATGACGTCACTCTCTATTTATAATATTTCTTTTGTTGTGAATGATTTTTGTACTTGTTCTCTATAGACTTTGTCTTCCTGACGGTTTGATAGTTCAGTATCTGTATTCTCTGCTTCGTACGGTCGTCTTCACCTTCAATAACCAATTATTACATTTCTCTAATAAGCGCTCCTTTAATTCTCACATTGTCTTTCAGCTCTTGCAGTTTAACCCTTCGGAGCGTCTGGGAGCCGGGGTCGCTGGTGTTGAAGACATCAAATCTCATCCTTTCTTTAATGGTGTGGACTGGGAAGAGTTTACTAGATGAATTTACATTTTTACAAACCTTGGAAGAAAGCGCTTCTTCTATTTTATGCACTGCCATGATGAACCCGAGACATGGGACCGTGAGACGAAGAGAAACGTATATGTGTGGCCACCAACGGTTATGTTAATCAGCGGCCTCACAGCCATTGGGGAACCATGGACCAAAATAATGTCCATGATCAATAACAGCGCAAGATTTCTTCCTACAGATAATATGGCATTCCCCAAAATATTGGATGTCAACAGACAACGACCTGGCCATGGTGGGATGACATGCATGTTATGTGAAGAGGAATAAATGCAGAGGGAAGCACAAGCATAAGATGACAGACTTAGCAGAGTGTTATGTATAGATGTAGCAGAGCTGAGTTGGTCATGTATGTTGATAACACTACTTAGCTAACTTTAGATACCCTATTAGAGCACACGGAGGTAATAAAGGGTTTCTTGCTCTGAAGTTCCCGTCGCAGCCAGGCATGACAAAGATACCCCATTTGTTTTTAACGTTCATCATGTAATGCTTCATTTTATTTCAGACGTAGATGAATTTCTAGCGGCCTCTTCCCTCGTCTCTAAAAATTGATCACCGGGGGTCTAACAAAAGGGGCCACCCATGATCAAATTGTCATCTTAGGAAGCAGCCTCCGAGCAACTCCTTTAAACCTAACCACATCCTTTAAGGTTTATCCAGGCCCAGATCCATACATAGAGGTGACGTTGGTGTCTTGTACTGTAGCTCGGACCATTTAAGTGAATGGCGCTGAGCTGCAGTACCAGGCACGGACACATTAACATGTGCGGCGCTGTGCTTGGATAAATAATTCAAGCCTCTTCGTTCTGCTGATCGGTGGCGATCCAGGGATCAATGATACATTGATGGCCTATTCTAAGAATAGGCCATCAATTAAAATTCCTGGACAAATTTAGCTCTGCTAAATCCTGATGGGTTTTAAGTAAAAAAAAAAGCTATAAAATATTTAATAATCTCAGAATAAAGGCATTTATTGGGCGAGTTCTGCTGTTTGTTGTACGTCGGGTCTCTTCTTACCTTCGAACCTTATACTGGAGACCTTTGGATGAACCGCTCGATTACTCCTCTGTGTACGGCAGATTGAGCACCAGAGTTTAAGGATTTTTATTCTCACTTTGTGTATTCTTAATCTTCCTTCACCTCCGTGTACCGGCTTTAAATTGGTTGATCGCATGCTAACCAGCGTTCCCATTTCCATACATTTGCAGGTTCCTTATGTCCGGAAATAGAGAATATTATGTCGAGGGAAACTATTTGGCTTCATTGTCTTCACTTGCTGAGCAATGTTATTTTTAAAAACTCCAGGTAGGACATTTTTGGCAGATTATGTCTCCGATAAATATACCTACACCGTGTAGGATTGTGGCGTTTAAAGACTCTACAAGGTCTATGTTCTGCATTCTCTTCCTCCATATTCCAGACACATAGCATTTGTGTACTTGTGTGCCTCGGGGTTCATTAGATATTCTTACAATCTGTGGTCGCCCTAGGAGTTCCCGAAGGAGAACTGGAGAGAGTGCCGGTGACTGAGAGAAGAACTCGCCCCCTCCACAGAATTTATACAAGATTAGCATAAATGATCAGTAGAGTATTTCACATGTGGTCCATACATATTATTTTGCTGCTGATATAATATATGCTGCTTTATATCGCTGTTTACATGCAGATATATATCCTCATAACTTTATATATGTAAAATATCTATAATGCCCATTCTCCTGACTTGTCTGTTTTAGTAAATACTTGCATTCCCCATGAAAGAACAATTCTGGCAAATCTTTTCTTGGATCTCTGCATTGTGTCATTCCTCTATTATGCCTCCTGGAAATCTGTGAATAAATACTGGGTGATACCATTCACCTTGTTAGTAGAGTATGCCCCTATACAGTCTGACACTGTTACTCACCATGCCTGGATCCAGCGACAAGTTTTGCCGAGTGGCCATGGCTCTTGTCGATGGCAGCATCACGTTGCTAGGCTAGACGCCCCTTCCTCTGGTCCCATCTTTAGCTTTGGCCCTGCTGGATCCGGCTACGGCTCACCTCTTCACCGTGGGTTGCTGAAGCAAGGGTCACCCACTGATGACGTCCGGCCTGGCGTCCTATTTAAAGGTGACTCAACCGGTCATGCCTTCCCTGCAGATCAAGGTACATCCCTTGTTTGGCTATTGTTCCTCTTGTTTTTTTACTCTGACCTCTGCCTTTTTCCTGCATTATGCTCCTTTCTCACCCTTTGGATTTGTTTCTTGTTCTGCTCTTTGTATTGACTACTGACATGACTCCTGACTCCGTTTTGTCTCATCCTCCATCTTGCTTCTTCCTGACTACTCATTTGTTGACAACCCCTAGCTATGTTCCTGACTCCGCTACAGCGCACATGCTGCAAATCAGTGACTATTCTAAGCACCGCGACCCCACCAGTGAGGGTCCATATGTTCTTGCGGGGGTTAAGGGTGAAAGAATCGGTTTCCTTAGACACCACACTCCAGCCTAGCCAGCACCGATTGGACAGTGTCATATCGTGCAGGGACAATGACAAGGGAGAAGGTAATTTTTAGGTGTCAATTTATTCATACATTTCCAGGAGGAGGAATAGAGTCACGTCACAATGCAAAGTCCTGAGAAAAACTTCCCCAGAGTTTTTATCCTATTGGGAATACAAGTATTTACTGAAATAGACCGGTCAGGAGAGCTGACAATTGTTTCTTAACATGTCGCATCCTGGCCAAGGATTTATTAGAAGACCTAAACTCCACTTGAATCCAAAATCATCCGCTGTTTCAGAATTATTCAAATGAGATTTGGGTCAGTGGTGGAAGAGAATTTAAAACGTCATTGGATGTTCTGGATGCGGCCTGCGGTGGACCTTTTTAGGAATGGTTTTTATATTTACTGAAATGTTGGATGTTTACAACATCCAATACTTTGGAAAATCTGCTAATCAAGCTGGTCTGGAATCTTAGGGGTAATAAGAGTTACCCACTTCATGACAGAAATATAGACATATGATAAAATTCTGGATAAGGGTAGTCACCACTAGGGGGAGCTTAGGTGCAAACTGCGTACTGTTTATACATTGAACTCAATAATATAACAGTATGCAGTAAGCTCCCTCTAGTGGCAGCTGTCAAAATTTTGCAGGGAATTTGGAGCTGTGTATCACAAAACTGAGCTCTAAGCCCCTAGTAAATATATTTAGTGCAGTTTCTTTCTGTAGGGCTGTAGCCCCCCTAATGCTCTGGTCCCTAAAGCAGTCCCCGAATGGTCAGTCGGCCCCAGGTAGTACGTTTCTATGTTGTGTTTGGCCATTATCAGAAAGGACATTGCTCACTAGCTACCCCCATACCAGCATGCAGTGAAATCTATGACTATCCTAACCGTTACATGGGAAATTCTAATATGTTGGCTCAAAGGGAAACCTGATCACATATTTTCCTTTTGCAAAAATCCCCATTGCTCTTCTTTCCTCCTTTGTTTTCACGTGCTCCATGACAAGCGCACGACTGCAATAACACTGCACGCTGTACAGGTCACTGGTATCATTGAACAGAGTGCGGTCTTACATGACATCACTGCTCTCCAGCCTCCTGCTCATCTGTCTCATAACAGGATGTCCCACAGGTAAGCCACAGGAACAGCGTCCTGAATGCCACTTTTAGGAAATATCTGTTTGCTCGGGCCCCCGTTGTAATAAAACTTCCTTCCACCATTTCTCTGACTGTCACTCTTAAGCCATGCCTGTCAGGTGGGGTCCTGAATTCCCACATCTCCAGATGAACCTGAGAGTTGTGCTTCAAAGTCAATTCTGCAAAGTTTGAGGGAAGGGGGGTGTCAACATGTGGATTTGGAAATTCCAAAACGGAATCCAATCGGCTTCTGCATTGTTGTGCAAAGATTTATTGGAGTAGAGGTTTACATCTGGTTCATAGATAAAAGGGATTCTGAACAATATTATTTTCTAAATTACATTTAAAGGGGTTTTCCCATGAGGGACATTTATGACATATTCACAGGTTATGGGACCCGAACCTATCTCTATTCTATCTGGGGCCCCCTAAACCTTGTTTTAGCTTATTGCGCTCACACTGCCCCCCGGCCACTTACTGATTACATGGTCGGGAGTTAAGTAACTCGCTGAGCTACTCTGTATCTGCAACTCCCGACCATGTAATCAGTAAGTGGCCGGGGAGCAGTGTGAGCACAAAAAGCTAGAACGGGATTTTAGGGGGCCCCCTTTAGAGATAGGTGTGCGGGTCCCTGAGGTGGGACCCGCATCTATCTGACATTTATGACATATTCTTACAGGACAGAAAGAGGACACATCAGTTAATAACAGCTCTCTGTATACGTCTTGCCTTCATCTCTGTAGAAGAGGATTGCAGAGTCCTAGCTATGACTACTTGGGAAAATGGGAGCACTACTTTGACCGGTAGGGGAAAGGGGGCCCGTGCTATAAATACCGGGGAAAGGTGAGACCTGCTGTAACTACTGGAAAAATGAGTGGACCCTGATATGACTACTGAGGAAAGAGGGTGTCCCTGCTTTGACTACTGGGGAACTAACGGTTATGATGGAAAGGCGGAGCTATGGCTATAGGAGGACAGTTGCTGTGACTAATGGGGGATCAGTGCTTACACATCCCGGTTGCTGTGTGTTTCATTCTTTTATGGTGACCAATAGCTTTGACCTTTACTCTGGTAAAGTGTTACGTTCACATTATTGGTTAGAGATATAAGAAGACATACATATAAAATGTGGCCTTAGGTTGGTTATTACTGGCATGGATTGGGCGCATCTACTGGCTGACTGGTTACCATGGCCTACGCGTATGATCTTATTTCCCCCGGTATTTTCAGCTATTTGCTTTTGTCGAATATTTACTTTCCTTTGTTACATAAAACGAAAAGTTATTTCCTTTATTTACAGCATCTGAATTATCTCTTTGTATCTTGGAAAAACATCACTGTTTATCCCACTGGAAAAAAAAAAGAACATTTTGAAGAAAATTAAACTAGAGTTATACTTATTGGCAGCGGGGCATTATTTTCGACAGGCGGTTTAATTATTTCATTTGCATATGTAAATACAGACAAAATAACAGCTGTGCAAGCAAATCCTGAGCCCATACGGCCTTGTAGCAGCAAAATATTGACTACCAGGACTATGCCTGGATATTGGTGTGATAAATACAGTGACGGGCCGGCACTGGGCATCTGTCGGGGTTCACTGTTGCTTTGTCCACACCAGTCTTAACGATTGTGTAGATAATGCATCGCTGGAGAGGGAATGTAATGTAAGTGACGATGTAAATATTAAAGAGTGTATGGGAAATATTTAATATATGGAAATTTAAGAGAAGAGAATTTGTGACCTAAGAGAATAGCAGGTTTTAGGGACCCTTTTACCACCACCCAAGTCCGTATGTAACATAGAGGCAGATCATTCTGCTGCTCTGGGGTACCAGGTTGCCCACTCCTGGTTAGTCCCATCTCCTTTGCTAGTATCGCATCATGTGCAGCTGCCTCAATAACGGACGTAATGTGCTCGTGTGAATCCAGCCTAATGACCAACCTAAGGCCACGAGGGTTAAAGCTCAAGGTGCCCAGGCCATTAGGGCCAGTGATGTGCCCTCCAGTAGTGGCAGATGATGCGCTGTGTGACCAAACAGGTTGCACACCTTCAAGCCCTCTTGGACACGACCGAGTGCCACTCTGGCCGTTTTTCATGGCATCCGAGTGGCGTCCTATAGTTTTCACAGACCCATTCACTTTAGTGGGTGAATCGGGTCCGTGAAAACTGACCCGACTCTCCGATCCATGGAAAGATAGAACATGTCCTATCTTTCCACAGATCACGGACGGGACTTGGGCGGCACACACAGTCGTGTACATTAGGGCTAAGTCCTCTGTTCCACTATTTAGCTTTATACATCTCTTATTCAGGTCAAAACGGGCATAGACGTTAGACTTTCTGTGGGATTTAGTGTAGTACAGGGGTAGCCAGCAAACTCTTTGGGGAGCCAATATAATGGTTAGCAGTCATTCAGGAACCTCAATCACAGAAGTATGTGCCAGAGCAAATTTTTCACGTCGGACACACCCATTGCTATGCCTGCAATGCCAACCCTGGCTGTAATCTCAAAACAATACTGTGTCACCCCCGCCAAGTGCCCATACAAGTGTTCGAAGGACGTCCCTGAACTGGGTCAAATACTCATGTAGATTCCCCCCCCCTACAGATACATAGTACAGCCCAATTCCAGCACAATAAAAGCATCTTAACAAACTTGCCCACACCATTATAAAAAATGACCAACGAACAGTGCCTGCCACGTAGCCGTGCCCATAGAATATTTCCAATCAGATAACAGTGCCCATAGAAAAGTTACTGCTATGGCTCTGCCAATTAAAATGTGCCACCCATAACAATGCCTATAAATCAGCATTGGAGAAGCATGTTGAGCAGAACCGATGTATGAATGATCACATCAGGGGACTGTATCCTGGACATTTGGATGGGGTTAGGCAGTCAGATGCGGCATGCAGTCTCTATGCGTGTAGTGCATAGAGCAGCCCCCCTTATAAATAGTGCGCCCTGTAGAATTTGCCATACAGGCCATCTGTATACTGTGCGTCTGTAGCCCCGCCTATAGACAGTGTCACACCCCATTTGTAGATAGTGCCCCTACCTGCCCCTCGTAGATAGTGCCATACAGCCCCTGTAGATATCGCTATAAAGCCCCCACTGTATATAGCGCTATACAGCTCCCACTGTATATAGTGCCACACAGCCCCCCTCCCTTGTATATACTGCCACACACCCCCACCCCTTTAGTAGATAGTGCAACACAGCCCCCACTTAGTAGATAGTGCCACACACAGACCCCTGTAGATTGCACCACACTCAGCCCCCTGTAGATAGAGCCACAGCCCTCCCCTTGTAAATAGTTCCATACAGTTCCCCCATGTGTATTAGTCCCACACAGCTCCCCTTGTGTATAGTGCCACACAGCCCCCCCTTGTGTATAGTGCCACACAGCCCCCCTTTGTGTATAGTTCCACACAGCCCCCCCTTGTGTATAGTGCCACAAGGCAATGGCGCATCCGAGAAAGTTGTATCAACCAGGGAGATGTCACTCAAACATGGTAAGGTGGGTTTGGATGCAGGACTATGTGACTTAAGGATAGCGGCACCGCCATATGACCCTTTAATGAGTAATTAGCATATAGCGTGCACCGTTTTAAAAGTGGATTTTAAAGATTTTGCTGCATCTGAAAAAAACATACAAGGGAATGTTTGGAAATATTGTCATGTCATGTATTACTGCATGGTGGCGGTTCAAGGGGTTAAAACTACCAGACCGGTTCCCATGAAATATACAATGAATTGACAACAATTCCATCTGCTCTGCAATTTTGTTATTATAAATATATCCTATATAATTACAGATCCAGAACCAAGCTCTGACATATATTACAGTGCCACTACCAAGCTCATTACATAAATACAGCACTAGAACCAAGCTCAGTACATATATACAGCACCAGAACAAAGATCAGCACATATATACAGCACTAGAACCAAGCTCCGTACATAGAGTACTAGAACCAAGCCCATACATATATACAGCACCAGAACCAACCTCAGTACATAAATACAGCACCAGAACCAACCTCCGTACATAAATACAGCACTAGAACCAAGCTCAGTACATAAATACATCCCCAGAACCAAGCTCATTACTCATTAGTGCTAACCACTGAACCACCGTGTTGCCCTACATATAGCTTCCCCTATAGATAGTGCTCCACGTATAGCCTACCTCTATAGATAGTGTCTCACATATAGCTCCCCCTGTATATAGTGTCCCACATATAGCCTACCCCTATAGAAAGTGCCCTAAAAATAGCTCCCCTATAGATAGTGCTCTACGTATAACCCACCCCTGTATAGTGTCTCACATATAGCTCCCCCTGTATAATCTGCCCCACATATAGAACCCCCTGTAGATAGTGCCCACATATAGAACCCCCCTGTAGATAGTGGCCCACATATAGACCCCCCTGTATATAGGGGCCCTCATATAGACCCCCCTGTATCTAGTGGCCCACATATAGACCCCCGTGTATATAGTGGCCCACATCCCCACATATAGACCCCCCTGTAGATAGTGCCCCACATATAGACCCCCCTGTAGACAGTGCCCCACATATAGACCCCTCTTTATAGTGGCCCACATATAGACGACCCCACCTGTAGATAGAGCCCCCACTATAGGTAATGCCACTCACAGTTTTATTAGGAAAAAAAACCAACACTTTACATACTCACATGATCCCGTTCCCGCGCAGTCCGATGGCAATGCAGACCTCTCTTCTGAGCAGGTCTTCTGGAGCTGAACGACGTCAGGGCAGAATGACTTGCCCCGTTAATCAGCGCCTTTCAAGCACGGAAGCGGTGCGATGACGTAATTGCGTCGTTGAAAGGCGCTGATTGGCGGCGCAAGTCATTTTGCCCCGCCAATCAGCGTCATTGTAAGGCACTGAATGGTCGGGCACTCAGCGCTAATGCATTTATTTGTACCTGCGTGCTATAGACGTAGGTACAATTACTGCAAGACGGGGTGGCTATCGGCTCCGGTGCTAGTGACACCTACGGGCATGAGAGGGCCTGTGTCGACCGGCCCATGCTTGTTGGAGGCTCGGTGGTGCGGGCCCTGTAGTAGCAGCGCTACCGCTGTAGCAGCCATAACGGCTGCTAGCGGCGCCACCGGGCATATGGGGGGTGTCGGCTGGCGGCACGGGCCCCCTCAAGCCGCGGGCCCCGTAGGGGCCGCTACGGCTGCTACCGCGGTAGTTATGCCACTATCAGTTATCAGCCTGTATCCAGTCCGCTGTTGCTATTTGTGGTAAGCCTGTACCTGCCTGTATTTTGTCCCCTGTTGCTATCAGTTTTCTGCCAGTATCCATCTACCCACTCCCTGCCTGTGTCCAGCTACCCGTTACCTGCCTGTGACCAGTGACTCGCTGTGAGACTCCATCCTTCAAGATACCATCTGCCAGTACTTGTTTCTTGTCTGTTTGACCAGCAGCTACTCCGCCGGGACCACCTCAAGAGGTAGCGACCTGGTAGCTTCCCCGCAGCGAAGACAAGAGCCCTGTATAGGGGTAAAAGGGTGAAGACCGGGGGGGTCTACTTAGATAACACCCTTCGAGGTGGCCCTAAGCCAAACCGGTGGAGTAGCCCAGTGGGCCCAAACCTGCTGGTCGTTACAGCTACTACTGTTCTCTAGTGTATTATTTAATTTAGGCAGCTGTCTGGCAATGTTATTTGGGGACTGTATGGTAATTTGGGGACTGTATGCTTGTATTATTTGGGCACTATATGTTAAATCATAAAAGGGGGGCTTCAACAGAAGGTACTTCACAGGGCAGCATGCAACCTAAGCCCAGCACTAAATGCGATGATCCACTGAGCTGGCATTGGAAGCATCGTGCAGCGTCAAATACTAATATGGAGACTGTATAATGATCACACAGAGTGCCGACTAGTTTAACCCCTTTTTGGCCACCTTAGTATTGGTGCGCTTTAAAATGGACATTAAATACAAGGATGGGCAACGTTATGGGGAAGGATTAGATCTTCTCATAACTATGAAATAAAGGGTGTTCTGTCTTTGTAGTGTTTTTGGCAAGTACTAGCCTTATCTTGTGATAGACATGTATGCAGGGTGGAGATCCCCTAATTTTACAGGTACCTGGTTCTCTAAGGTGCGTAAATTGTATTTACTTAACTGACCGTAAAAAGGGCTCAGAGCGCCAAGATGTCAGTTATTAAGTAAATAAAATGCACAATGCCATGGTAATAAGGAATTGACAAAACGGGAAGTCGCACTTGGCAGATTGTTTAGAAAGTGATTTCATGTTGTATCCCAAGGACAATATATATAGGAAGTTAAACTAGCAGCGACTTCCTCTTGTACAGGATTTATGAGGTGATAATAATTAAGTTATTAAAACAAAGTGCAAAAGACATTGTCTCTGAGGGTTCATTACAAGTGGGGCATTACTTCAAGGAAGAGAACGCAAATCATAATGACTTGAATGGTTTTATTGAGTCGCAATGGGATTTACCTGAAAGTTTACAATAAATTAATTCACACTTGTCACGTTAGGCTTAAAAGGGATTTTATAAGATTAGAAATTAAAAGTGCTTCTTTTTTTTTTTTTGCTAGACATAGCGCCTCCCTTGTCCATGGGGTATGTCTGGTATTGCAGCTCAGCCCCATTCAAGTGAATCCAGACACAATGAATGGGCATGAGTGTTACTGTTTCTGGAGAAAAAAAGCAGACCCCTTTCTGTATAGTGTCATTGTACACTTCTATGAATGCCAGAGAAATCTGTATGCAGCCACTTAGGCCTCGTGCACACAGCCGTGCCTGTATTCACTGCCCGTGATTACAAAGTATGGGAGCACGGTCCGTAAAAAGCAAAGATAGGACATGTCCTATATTTTGCGGTGGCTTTCTATGGCCCGGACACCTTCCCTGACACCTTGACCATGGACACCCTGTGAAGCCACCAACTTTACAGGTAAGTTCAGGGATATAGTATGCCAGTGACAGGCGCTCTTGGGGGAATTTTTGGAAGGCGATCTCAGGAGATCTGTGTCAGGCACTGTACAGCCTAAATTCTTAATCTGTGGTACGGGAACCATATGGGGTACATGCTGCACCCATAACCCCTCGACCCAAACCCCCTCAGCTGTAAATCGACATGGAGCATCACCTCTGTACCTTGGTCACATCCTGCAGCTACCAGCTTCACAGGTCAGTTCAGGGATGTGGTATGCCAGTGGCAAGCACTCTGGGTAGCATCAGTGGCGGGCACTCTGGGGGGCATGGCAAGATTTTTGTTCCTTTGTTCTCAACCTGTGGTACGTGTACCAAAGGCGGCACATGCCATGCTTCTAGGAGGTACTTGAAAGATAGCCTCGGGGATATTTTGATGTAATTTGTTGGAGTAGGGGGCACTTGGCTTTGTAACATTGTGAAACTGCTTTAGGGGGATCTATGCCAGGCACACTGGGGGCATCTTATAGTGGGGCGTTGCTAGCAGTGCAGTTCCCCAATATGTTACGTAAAGTAGCTGACAGGTGATGATTCACTTATATGGGTTTCTTACTCCGGCTTGCATGGTCAACATGCCGTACTAGAATATGTCCATTCCTGTATCGGATAGCGAGTGTACGCTTCCATTAGGTTTATTATGGATATTTCTGCCTCCTGAGCAGAATGACCAGTAGACATTATGTCTTATAGGAGGGCTATACTGATAAGGTCACTTTGGAAGCCTTTAACAAGTCTGAACATAAAGACCTAAGTATTTACTTACAGTCCAAGAAAATCAGCACATTAATGCTTGTAGAGCTACAGACTGCAGATCCAGTAGTGTACCCAAGACAGGCCATAGGCTGCAGAGCCAGTAGTGTACCCAAGACAGGCCATAGACTGTGCCAGTAGTGTATCCAAGACAGGCCATAGACTGTGCCAGTAGTGTACCCAAGACAGGCCATAGGCTGCAGAGCCAGTAGTGTACCCAAGACAGGCCATAGGCTGCAGAGCCAGTAGTGTACCCAAGACAGGCCATAGGCTGCAGAGCCAGTAGTGTACCCAAGACAGGCCATAGGCTGCAGAGCCAGTAGTGTACCTAAGACAGGCCATAGACTGTGCCAGTAGTGTACCCAAGACAGGCCATAGGCTGCAGAGCCAGTAGTGTGCCCAATATAGGCAATAGATAGGCCGTGGAGCAGTACTTTAGCTCAAGCCAGTTGATCGGCTGCAGAGCCCATTGAGGAGTACCATTCTATCTGGACCTTGGACAGGGTGCAGTGTTGATCAGCAATCTGACTAATCTATCTGTGGCTGTTAGATCACAGTGCCATAAATGTTCTTCCTAAATAAATAAAAGGCATCAGGCGAGGGAAGACACGGCCAATGTCACTTCTGATCCTCTAGATCAGTGAAGCGGCAGGACAGGTGTGCCACATTGAGATGGTTAAAGGGGTTTTCCCACCAGGGACATTGATTATAAATATCAGATAGATGCGGGTCCAATCTCTGGGACCTGCACCTATTTCTAGAACGGGGCCCCCTAAACCCTGTTCTGCCTTCTTCTGCTCTCGCTACCTCCCGCCACTTCCTGACTTTAGGGTCGGGAGTTACGGAAACAGCGTAGCTCTCTGAGCTACGCTATTTCCGTAAGTCCCATAGTAGTGAATGGCAGTTACGGAAGCAGCGTAATATGCGAGCTACACTGTTTGCGTAACTACTATTCAGTACCACGGGAGTTATGGAAACAGCGTAGCTCAGTGATCTATGCTGTTTCCTTCTTCATGGTCAGAATTCACCTGCTTTAGCAGCAACACAGACCGGTAGAACGGGTTTAGGGGGCTCTGTTCTAGGGATAGGTGCGGGTCCCAGAGGTGGGGCCTGCATCTATCTGACATTTATGACATATCCTGTGGATATGTCATAAATGTCCTTGGTGGGAAAACCCCTTTAATCAGTCCTTATTGGGTGTCTACACAGAAGCCTTTTGGAATTTGTGTCTTGAGTTGTCAGGATCACTGGGCTTAGATTTTACTTCTCTATTGTTGGTTCAATGGTTTGTGCAGTACTTTGTTTTTGCATATTAAATGAATGGTAATAATTGTTTTTAAATGTTTTCGCTTTTATTATTATTATTAATAATTTAGTGCTTTGTTTTTGCATATCATGCAGATGTTAATAGTTTGTTTTGTTTTAAAAAAAAAAAAAAGGTTTTTAATATATATAATTTTTTTATTATGTTATTTTGAAGATGACAACAGTGGGATGGGTGGAGAAAGGGTACCGTAATTGAAGGGAAGGGGTAGCAGATTATCATAATCACATATAAAGAACAGATCTTATGTCCTCTCTGGCCTGCAATCTATGGGAATTCTTAATAGATTTTCTGCCTTCCCTTCTATTGAGATCTTTTTATATATATATATATATATATATATATATATATATATATATATATATATATATATATATATATACACATACACAGTGAAGGAAATAAGTATTTGATCCCTTGCCGATTTTGTAGGTTTGCCCACTGTCAAAGTCATGAACAGTCTAGAATTTTTAGGCTAGGTTAATTTTACCAGTGAGAGATAGATTATATTTAAAAAAAAAACAGAAAATCACATAGTCCAAATTATATATATTTATTTGCATTGTGCACAGAGAAATAAGTATTTGATCCCCTACCAACCATTAAGAGTTCAGCCTCCTCCAGACCAGTTACACGCTCCAAATCAACTCGGTGCCTGCATTAAAGACAGCTCTTACATGGTCACCTGTATAAGAGACTCCTGTCCACAGACTCAATGAATCAGTCTGACTCTAACCTCTACAACATGGGCAAGACCAAAGAGCTTTCTAAGGATGTCAGGGACAAGATCATAGACCTGCACAAGGCTGGAATGGACTACAAAACCATAAGTAAGACGCTGGGTGAGAAGGAGACAACTGTTGGTGCAATAGTAAGAAAATGGAAGACATACAAAATGACTGTCAATCGACATCGATCTGGGGCTCCATGCAAAATCTCACCTCGTGGGGTATCCTTGATCCTGAGGAAGGTGAGAGCTCAGCCGAAAACTACACGGGGGGAACTTGTTAATGATCTCAAGGCAGCTGGGACCACAGTCACCAAGAAAACCATTGGTAACACATTACGCCGTAATGGATTCAAATCCTGCAGTTCCCGCAAGGTCCCACTGCTCAAGAAGGCACATGTACAGGCCCGTCTGAAGTTTGCAAATGATTCTGAGAGTGATTGGGAGAAGGTGCTGTGGTCAGATGAGACTAAAATTGAGCTCTTTTTCATTAACTCAGCTTGCCGTGTTTGGAGGAAGAGAAATTCTGCCTATGACCCAAAGAACACCGTCCCCACTGTCAAGCATGGAGGTGGAAACATTATGTTTTGGGGGTGTTTCTCTGCTAAGGGCACAGGACTACTTCACCGCATCAATGGGAGAATGGATGGAGCCATGTACCGTCAAATCCTGAGTGACAACCTCCTTCCCTCCACCAGGACATTAAAAATGGCTCGTGGCTGGGTCTTCCAGCACGACAATGACCCGAAACATACAGCCAAGGCAACAAAGGAGTGGCTCAAAAAGAAGCACATTAAGGTCATGGAGTGGCCTAGCCAGTCTCCAGACCTTAATCCCATCGAAAACTTATGGAGGGAGCTGAAGATCCGAGTTGCCAACGACAGCCTCGAAATCTTAATGATTTACAGATGATCTGCAAGGAGGAGTGGGCCAAAATTCCATCTAACGTGTGCAAACCTCATCATCAACTACAGAAAACGTCTGACTGCTGTGCTTGCCAACAAGGGTTCTGCCACCAAGTATTAAGTCTTGTTTGCCAAAGGGATCAAATACTTATTTCTCTGTGCACAATGCAAATAAATATATATAATTTGGACTATGTGATTTTCTTTTTTTTTTTTAATCTAATCTATCTCTCACTGGTAAAATTAACCTAGCCTAAAAATTCTAGACTGTTCATGTCTTTGACAGTGGGCAAACTTACAAAATCAGCAAGGGATCAAATACTTATTTCCTTCACTGTATATATACTCGCTGAGAGGGACAAAAATTATATACAAAATTAGACAAGGTCTTAGCAAGGAAATACATCAAAGCCATTTTTAACTTGAGGAATTTATCCTTCCTTACACACCTTTATAAACCTTATTACGGAACTATGGAATGTTTCTGATAATTAATATTCAATTATTAGAAATACTCAGGAATTTTATTTTTATTATTAATATGCAGGGCTAAATAATGGGTGGTGGAGCCAATGGGCAAAAAAAATTTGTGATGCCCCCATCTCACCCACCTGAGCCCAATGACATCCATATATAACGGTCACAGCAAGCAGGGGAAACAGTTCAGTGCCAGGGCCCCTTCTACCACAGGCCCCATAGCAGTAGCATGCCCTGCGGCTCCATGGTAGTTAGATTCCTTGGATGAAAACCCAGAGGCACCTGTAGTTTTTAAGGCTAAACATAAAAGAAGGGAAATAGTGTGAAACTTACATGAGCATATCATGAAGAAATCTACCCACTCACCATTGTAAGGGTCTGTTCACGCGGCATGGTCAAATCGTGTTTTATTGACGCGATTACCACAAAATCGACGCAAAATACTAATTCACAGCAATAAACCGCAATGTCCTCTAGTGATTTATATTAGTTGTTATCCTATTAATAGTGCGGCTGTTTATACTTGCAACTACATAAACTTCTGCTTCTCCATCAGTCACATTATCTTATAATGATTTCCTAATATTTTTGCACTAGATACATATGAATTACACACACATGAATAGTGAGGTAAACATACCTCCGCACAGCGAGGCCCTTGGCACAATGAAAGTAGCTGCTGGGTAAAGTTGGCATAAACTGAATGTGGTGTATAAGAGAAAAGTAACACTAATAATCCCTTTCTGTAGTAAATCTATCCCGATAATTACCACACACTGTAGGATCATGGGAGCCGGTCACACAGTCGGACGTTTATCACAAAGTGAGTGATCCTGGAATATCGCCAATGTCCAATGATAAAGCTCCAGAAATCATGGAGGAAATGTAACGTGGAAATGATCGCCATCCACCAGGGACACACTATAAAGTTCCACCTGTCTTCTAGATTGACTGAATCCCCCCAACCACCCCCTTCCACGTGTGTGTCCTACCTCCCTGGACAGGAGATTCAGAATGCCCCCCGCCACACTTGGTCGGTACGGTTCAGCAGCATGATAACTATTGGATAGACAATCGTACGTGTCATTGCCCCATGTGGCTCCCCTTTCCCCTCCAATCCCTATTTATAACACAGTCCTCCACCCCGATCCCCTCTACATATGTAATGATCTCAATGCAGAGTTGGCCTTGCTCCTCTCTCAGCTCCATAATTCCCCGGCACATAAAGCATTATCAATAGCTTGGACACATTGTCCAATTGGTTGTATAAAGAGATTTAAAGAGGGCCTGTTTTGGTTTGTGGCATTATTGGGGCAATTTCGTTGTCCGTGGCATTTTCTTTCAATACGCAGCGTGCTCTGGGTGTGGCATTTTTTCAGATGTTTTTCCCATAGAGTTCTCTATAGCAGTTCAAAAACGCCTAAAAAAAAGCATGAACAAAATGACACCAAATGAAAAATGCCATCAAAAACCCACACTAAAAACATCGTAAAAAATGCATGTCACATTTTAATAACACTAGCGTTTTTAGAAGCGTTTTTTGATGCAATTTAAATTGCCAGAAAAAAATCTGTGTATGAAAAGGACCATAAACTGACATGGGCAGGAACCGCTCAGAACTATAGGTCGCTCCTATAGTGAGGTCCTCTAAATGGATGCAAATCATCTATAGTGTATAATGGTTTTGCTTGTATAGTTCAATTCCTGGACTTTGCCCTGCCCCTCTCACAGCCAGCCTGAATAATTCTCACCCCCCCTCTAGAGGAAAAGTAGTTCCTTTTTATAGTCCTTATAGGTTACAACCAGATTGCTCCTGATTTTTAGGAATAATTCTGATGATAACATTACATTAGGGAATTGGTATTTATGGGTTTCTCTAATGGAATTGTTATACTTGATCTCAGAAGACTGTTGGGGGCAGAGGTGTAACGTAAAGGGATTTTCTAACAAACACATGTATCCCCTATTCACAGAATGATCGCTGTGGTCTGACCGCTGGGACCCCAGCGATGAGGAGAACGGGGGGCCGAAATCCCCCGAAGAGCTCCATAAAAACGCTGCTCTGTTGCGCTTGCTCGGCCAGCACTCCATTCATTTATATGGGACTTCCGGGACCGCTGTCTCCGGCAGCTCCATATAAATTAATGGAGTGCCGGTCGAGCATGTGCACAAGCGCTATATTCTCATGGAGCACTAAAGGGGACTTTCAGTCCCCCATTCTCCTCATCGCTGGGGGTCCCAGCGGTCAGCGATTACACATGTATTCTCCATCCTGTAGATAGGGGATACATGTGTGTGTGGATGAAAAGCTCTTTAATGCTCCTAGGCCCCAATGCAAATTCTGTAAAAGCGTCTATGAGCATTAAGTTACACCAGTGCCCACAGCTATCTTGTGCCTTTATGGGATTAGGCAGATGGACAGGAAGCCCCACAGGACCCATGTGAGACTGCAACCTCTGCACCCCCTATAGTTTAGGATTAGGGCAGAGGTGTGTCCTGGGCCTAAAGGAAAAATCGGTAGAATGGCGCCTCACCTACCAAAGAGCTTTTATAATACCTGTTTTCTTATGTAGCAGAAGAGTCTTTCGGCCCCCTTCATGCTCCAGGGCCCAGATGCGACTACTACCTCCGCACCCCCTAAAGTTACACCTCTGGAACGAGAGTCCAGTTACAAACTGCAAAAGGCCCTGGAGCGAAGTTATGCATTTGCCGAAGTAAATATGAGCCATAACCGGCAAGATGCAGAAAAGTCTTACCGGTAATTAAAAGACATGAATGAGAACAATACATGGACATACGCCCATAAAAACAGGATTATTTTTTTCTTTAGATAGATGGAAGTCCATCTGATGGACAGGTGGCAGGCCGCTGGTCAGATGGGTCATTGGTTTTAGGAGCCCAAGGAAGGAAGTGACAGTGACCGTGTCCAGGAAGACGACAATAAAGAATGTAAATGACATGACTCAAGGTTTACTGAATTGTCTCCTAAACAATGAGAGGAACATGTGGATGGAGGAAGCACAGGAGAGAAAGTGAGAGGAACGTAGGGAGGAGGAGAACAACACTCCATAGTGAGTCAAGTTCAAACACATTATGTCATGACGTAACCTGAAAAGAATCAGTTCTGAGAGAGTGAACCCATTACCATGCCTCCTGGAGACCCACATGAAGCGGTTTTCCTACTATAGTAAGTGATGACATATTGCTAGGATATACCATCACTTACTGATCATTGAGGGTCCAACAGCCAGGACCCGACCGATCCTCAGAATGAAGAAGCAACAGGGCTGGCTTATCGCTGCGGTTCCTTTGCTGATTTTTTTATTACATCCACTGTTCTCATGATCAGTGGTAGTCCCAGAGGTCAGACCCCCACCGATCATAATGTTATGGAAGGTTAAAAGGGGTCCTCTAACTATATTTTCTAAAAATCTGATTAATAAAGCCGTAAGGATGTGTATTTTTGGAAAATCATGTAATGCCACTCGTTCTGCTTTCTTCAATTCAGTGGAACAATGAGTTTCGGAAACTCAGGGGGCTTTAGGTGCTTCTCATTAGCATAGGAACATGGATGGGAAGTATATTGGCTGGCAACGTGGCTAGCGCTTGTATGTTTAACACTTATGGAGTCGCAGTGACTGAACGCTATGGGGTCAATGCGACAGTGAATTATAATAGGCCATTAATGTGTGGTTGGTGAGGGTACCACCCACAGTACACCTGCTTGTAAGCAAAATGTATCCGGCCAAAACCCCTGTTTTACCGCATGGGCCAAAAATAGTTCCATGGTGGATTAATGTCACAATTACTTGGGGCCTTGGTAGCAGGACAAATTGTGGGGCAGCTGACGAGGTAAAAACATACCTTTACCTATTTCATTGTGGCTTCAGAGTCGTATCTAGGCATTTCTCATCCGGGGCAATGGTTCAGTTTGCTGCCCTAGCCCAGGCTAAATCAGAGTACATTGGTTACCCCCTCCCCCCGGGACCAAGCACCTGGGGCAAATACCCCACCAGCATCCCCTATCTACACCCCTGGAGGCTCGGGGGGGGGGAGCAGCAAAGAACATATGGCAGCGTAGACCTGAGTGTATCTGTTGGCTGATATTACATTCAGGAACATAAAGAAATGAATATTGTAAAGATGATGAAGACTTGAACTTTTACTTTTGTTGGATATAAGTGCTACTTGACTTTGCAATTAAAAGGTAAAACATCGATGTAATGTCTGAGAATAAAACCAATCCATCCTTGGCTACGAGTGAAAAGAAATCTGCTTAAAGCCATCACATTCCTTGTTAAAAAAAAAAATTCTTGTTTCATGTTCCATGTAGCCGTGTCTGGCAAAATGACTAGTTCTTGGGCTGTCGGGGGCCTAAAGGCATGGCACTCTTAGAAAGGGACCACACAATCACTACAAATATTGAGACTCAATCCTCTCATGGAAGGCCATGTGTTTGGCATAGGCAGCTCATGATAACAGCTTGCTCTATAAAGGTGACACTTTTTCCTGAAAGCTTCAGAATTATATAAAAAAATTTGGAGTCAGGCAGCATCAGATTCATGGAGCGAGTGCCGTGTGCTGGAAATGATTGCCGCTCACAATCCCAGAATCCTGAATTAGAGGAAAGAATTAGACTTTTGCTGCAGGAAGGAAAACAAGTGAGATAAATAACAGTTTATCAAGCAGTCGAGTGCAAGAAATAGATCCAGATTTGCAGAAAACTAGGCCAGAATCCTATGTTTATCTGTACAGACATAGACGTAGTGTCTGCGCAAAGCTGGTTTTATAGAAAATAGGATCCTGGGCAACAAGCAAAGTAGTGATGATGGATGGTTTTCGTCATTGTCCTAGTGGCCTTGTGTGATGAAATGGTTAATTGTAAATTCCCTGGGGTCTAGTGCAGAGAAAGGGTCAATGGTAAATTTAGGTCACTCTTGGGAGTCCCGTTCTAGGGAAAGGGAGGCCTTGGCAATTGCCCAGTTTGCCATCCCCTAAAACCAGCCCTGCCTGCTACACTTATATAAAGCTAGCTGATGCTCAATGACAAATGTGTTTGTCATTCCGACGTTCTTGTTGTCTGCTTTGGACAATCCCTTTTTGTTAAGACTCTCAATGATAAGCTGATTACAGGTTGTTCTGATTCTGGGATCCCCAGTGATCAGCTGTAATCTCTGAGGGAACCTGGCAGCAAGTCTTTAATTTCCCTGCAGCGCCGCCACAGGGGAAATGAAGCATTACCAGGTTCCTATTAAAAACAATTGTCTGTCCATGTAATGTCCATGGACATGCCGAGTTCTCCAGAGTGAGACACACTCTTTGCAGCCTCACTCCACCCTGACTGAGGGATGAGGGTTTGAAATGGAGGACCCTGTTTTATTAAGGCCCCATGCACACGACCGTGTTCGGTCCGTGATATACGGTCCGCATGTAGGCCGCATGTCCCGGACTGAACACAGTGCTGCAAGCCGGTCTCCTAGCATCATACTTATCTATGACGCTAGGTGTCACTGCCTCTCCGCGGAACTACTGTCCCACTCTGTAATCATGTTTTCAGCACGGGACAGTATTCTCGCGGTGTGGCAGGGACTCCTAGCGTCATAGATAAGTATGATGCTAGGAGACCGGCTTGCTGCACTGTGTTCGGGCTGGGACATGCAGACCGTATATCACGGACCGAACACGTTCGTGTGCATGGGGCCTAAGGCTTCGTTCACACCATAGGTTTCCGTTTGCATCACCATTGATTTAATTGGTGACGGATCCAGTGCAAATGTTTTCCGTTTGTCACCGTTGTGTAAGGGTTCCGTAGTTTTGACGGAATGAATGGCGCAGTCGACTACTGTATTGATTCCATCAAAACGACGGAACCCTTACACAACAGTGACAAACGGAAAACATTTGCACTGGATCCGTCACCATCTAAATCAATGGTCATGCAAACGGAAACGTATGGTTTCCGTTTGTTTCAGTTTGGATTCCGTTCATGGGATCCCCTGACGGAAAGCTCAGACGAAACCCATGAACGGAGTCCCAACGCAGATGTGAACGAAGCCTAACTCAAGAATTCCAAAATACAGTGTTTCAAAATGGATTATCTAAGGCTACGTTCCCACTGAACAGGTCTATAGGGTATAATGGGCTCAAGGTACAGTATGCTAAAATAGTGTCCTTATGGCATACATTCTATTTTGCTTTCCCGACTACGACTACAATTTTCAATACAGAGGGATCCTGCAAAACAAGTGTACTGCGTGGTATACAGTACATGATTTAACAATGGAAAAAATGTCATATAGTTGCATATGTTGGGGGCCACACATTTGGCACATACATTAGGAGATTTTTCTGGTGGATACAATGAACATGCACCACAAACACTTAGGGTATGTTCACACGCAAAACGAAAAACATCTGTAAAATACGGAGCTGTTTTCCCTTGAAGCCGCTTTTAAAGCATCAATCGTTTTTTGATGCGTTTTTACAGACGTTTTTGGAGCTGTTTTTCTATTAATACAATGAAAAACGGCTCCAAAAACGGCTCAAGAAATTCCATGCACTTCCTTTTATGGGGCGTTTTTTTACGTGCCGTTTTTCAAATGGCCGCGCAAAAAAACGCCCCGTCCGAACGAAATGCTGTTTTTCCCATTGAAATCAATGGCCAGATGTTCGGATGCGTTCAGTTTCCGTTTTTCTGACGTTTTTCGGGGCGTTTACAGACCGAAAAACTGCTGACAATAAGCCGTGTGAACATACCCTATTCTCTAAATGCTATGTCTGGTATTGCAGCTCAGCCCTATTCATATGAGTGGGTCTAAGCTGCAATACCTGACACAACCCATAGACCAGAGTAGCGCTGTTTCGGTTAAAAAAAACGGACACTTTTTTCTAACCTCATAAAACCGTGTTAACATTATAAACGTGTTACATCTGACTGACATGATATGCTGGGCAGTTCAGCAGTTACTAATGAATGGCAGGTTGTCAGAACCTTCTGCAGCCGTTGTGCATGTACAGTATGGAAAATGTTCTTGCTAATGTATTTTCCTTATGTAATTAATCACAAGTTAGAATAATCTTTTTCACAGGAAATAATAGACTTGTGTTGCCAGTGTTCTCGTAATGGATCAGCCGCTCTCGTGATCAATTAAGTGTTGGAATATCCCTTTCAAGTGCTGCTCCCCGATGCTCCACCATGTGTAGTGGCCGTGTATGTGTTTGACTTGGCTCACATGCTAATTCAGAGTTACTGGTAAATTAGACAGTCAGGTTAAGTTAGGTGATGATATCACTGAACCTGCGGCTGCCGGGCCGGACCCTGATGCCTATACATCGTCCTCTCAAATTCTTGGCACAATCTTTGGAAACAGCAGATCCAAAAAGCCCCGTCTCTCTTTCCTCTAATGGAAAGTTGTACTTAACCTTTGCAATCCGAAAGGAATAGGGTGGTGGCAGCAGAGGAATTTATCTAAACATTTTCAACCGTGATGACCCCTATCACATGCACACACAAATAATGAAATACTATGCTCCATTCATCTGCTAGGGCTGATAAACAGACTTTTACTACAGAGCTCTAGGCAACGAGACATAAACTTACGAAGCCGCTTTCCTAATGAGACCAAACTGATGACTGAACTGTACAGCGATACAATGTAGTGTACTATTTATTATTAATGGACATTTAAAGGGGATAAGAAGTTCTGCAATTTTCTAATATTCTTAGTCTATCCATTCCTCACGGTTTTCAAGAATGCTTCTTGCTGTCATACAATCGGATGCTTCGTTATTTGCTTCCAGAGGATTAAATTCTGTCCTGGTCATGAGATAGTCATGGAGGTGCATGGGTTACTAAAGACATGCTTACTCAACTTCATTGTAAAGACTTGTTGTTAGGCAGTGTGTCCCTAGCAACCAGACTGTCAAACATGACCAGAGATGTAAATTAAAGCTCTTGGGCCCCAATGAAAAATCTGTTACAGAGCCACCCATCTACCATGGGCCATTTATTATAATACTTATGTCTTGTTATGTGGCAAACAGACCTTTGGGCCCGCTGATGCACCAGGTGCATCTGCTACCTCTGTACCCCTTGTAGTCCCTGGACATGACTTGGCTTAAATGTGTTGTCAAGGCATGGACAACTGACGACCTAGCCACAGGATAGGTCATCAGTATATGATCGGTGGGGGTCTGACACCCAGACGCCGCACCAATCCACTTCTCTGGCTGCCTCCAGGCGCCGGATCTTATGCAGCGTGTGCTGTATTCGGAAGCATATGGCTCCCACCACTGTATAGTGGGCGTGCTTCAGAACAGAAACTCTGCTCCTGTTTAATTGAATACTGCAGCTCGGATGCTATTCTGTGACCAGAGTCATCTGCTTCTGGCATGGACATCCAGTGCCTGGAGGAAGGCAGAGCAGCTAATCGGTGTGGGGTCAGGGTGTCGGACCCCCACCGATCATATACCAATGACCTATCCTGTGGATAGGTCATCAGTTGTCTGAGCCTGAAAAAGCCCTTTAAAGCTGGATCGGCAGAGTACTAACATAGGAGGTAACAGCAGCTTGTCACATCATGGCAGTCCTTATATCAGGCTGCAGTATTAATCAGATTCTTTACGTCATTTCGAGAAAATGTAAAAAAATTTAATAAAAAAACAATTTGGCAAATGTCAGTGTTTTGAAAGAATTACAGCGTTCACAAAGAAAAAACATTAAAGGGGTTCTACCGGACTATAACATCGATGGCCTATAGGATAGACCATCAATAATTGATTGGTAACGGTCCAACCTCCTGGACCTCCACAGATGAGTACATTGAAGGGCCGCAGGGCTCACGCTTGGCTCAAGTGGCTCTGTTTGGTATTGCAGTTCGGCCCATTACCTAGCCCTTTAATGACCCTCACCGATCAAACATTGATGGACTATCCTAAGGACCGACCACCCCTTTCTGTTGTTTCTGTTACAGGGAACCTGTCATGGTCCATCCCTCCCATGGCAGCGATAGAAGAAGCAGCATGTGTGATACATCTACAGTAAGTCCTCATGGTATGGGGCCCTTGGACTGAGGAGACCCTGCCCAGGCTGGCTAAATACCTTATTTTAATGGGTGGTGAGAAGCTGTGCAAGGATTTCCTCTTCATTGACCCTACAACATTGGCATCAAGTGTGTGGAGAACTAACCCAAGGATCATAGATAGGGGACAAAGTCCTCCTGTCCCATGTAGTTAGGGGTCTGGTAATGTTAACTAAGGGGACCCCATTTTAAGCTTTTCTATGAGGCCCCCACACCTCTATGTACGCTCATGGAGTGCTCTATCTCCACTTTCATATTTGGTGCCAGATTTTCAGATCTGCACACCATAGGTTGCTAAGTGGGTACAATTGCGCCATCTTCAAGCCTAAGATGGTTGTGGTAAAATGTCAGATTAATCGTGACCATCTCAATGTTTCCTATGGAGGAAAAAGTTGCATGACAATTGCAAGAATTATCGCAAGTCATCCGTGACTTTTCCCCCTATAGGTAAGTATTGAGGTTGTGATAGTCACTGCGGAGCCTTAGTCTAGACATTATACATACATATTCATACGAGAGGGAGAAGAACGAGGGCTATGAGATTCCTTTGAAGGCCGGTTTAAATGGTCCACACATCATATGCATAAATATGATATTACCATAGGAAATTACAATCCATATTTCAGTCTCACAAAGAAAATGTTTGGGTAGTTCCTGTCTGTGTTACAAATGAGACCATGAAACTTGCACAAACACTATTATTATTACCCATAATTTATCTGTCTTAGAAGTCATCCAGGAAAAGAGACAAGTCTCTTACACGGCTCTTTTTTTTTTCCAACCAGTTTGACAGACAAGACGGATTCCTCATTATTATGGAAAATATAGGGTTTGGAGTAATTGCTATTTAAATATGAATGGGAGCAAATTTGGGCACAGCCTTAAGTGGCCTTCCTTTGTCAATGTATAACTTTCTTCTGAATTTCTGTGTTAATTATTGCTTATTTTTTTTTTAAACTGGTTTAATTGGCAATAAACATCTCAACTTTTTAAGCTCGTTAAAATGCAGTCACTGATATTTGATGGGAGTTTTAAAGACACAGAATTAGCTTTTCCTCTGTATGTATAACCTGTAATGATGGCAAACATCTTCCTTATTCCAAACCATTAGACTTCTCTGAAGATTTGCATTTACCTGTTTTTTTATTGCAGAATTATTAAGTCTAAGATGAGCGCTGTGAAAGTTTGTTATAAAAAATTGCATAGTGATGTGGTAATAGGGTCTGAAGACGGGACAAATCTACCCAACACCTGGTAGGGGCCCACAGGATCTACTGCCACATGAAAGGACAGAGACCATGACATATTATGCTAAGTGCACAAAAATTAAATTTTGCACAGACACTCTATAATATTTGGACAGATGTTTTGGAAGAATTTACCTTGTAGATAAACTTACCATAGTCGACAATATTAGAGCTAAGGGCCTATGGGATCATATTACTTTAGGGGTTTCTGCCCAGATATATAGATTTATCTATTGTGAATCCTCCTTGTGACAGGCACCCAAAAATGGATGGAAAATGGTCTTCTAGAGGGGTGGTCCTATCAAAGAGAGGGATATAAAAGAATTAAATGTCCATCATAGAAAAATCTGGTCTAGATCAGTGGTAATCTTCTCAAAGAGGTGGTCTTTTGGAAAGGGTTCACAGTATTTCTCTCCCTCTATCTCACCCCCTCTTTCCCCTGACTTTTTCTCTCTCACACTCCCCTTACTTTCTCTCTCTCCGCTCCCTTTTTCCTTTCTCTCTGCTCCTTTTCTTTCTTTCCGCTCCCTTTCTCACTCTCCCCGTCCCTTTTTCTTATTCTCTTCTCCCATTTTCTCTCTCCCCTTATCTTTATTTCTCTCACTCTACCCACTATTTCTTTCTCTTTTCCCCCTCTCTTTCTCTCACTCTCCTGCTCTCTTTCCCTCCCCACTTTCTCTCCCTATCTCTCACACTCTTCCTTTCTTTCTCTCCCTTTCTCTCTACCAGTCCCCTCTCTTGCTCTCTCTTACCCTCCTTCCCTCTCTCTCTCCTCCTTCCTTTATATTTCTTTCTCTATCTCTTTTCCCCACCCTCTCTGTCTCCCACTCCCTCTCTTCCTTTTCTCTCTCTCATCCGCCCCTCTCTCTGTCTCACATTACCTTTCTCTTGGTCTCCCCCTATCTTTCTCTCTGTCTCTCTCTCCCCATCTCTCTCTGTGTTTCTCCCCCTCTCTTTCTCTCTCTGTGTTTCACACTCTCTCTCTCTCTCCCTCTCTCTCTCTCTCTCTCTCTCTCTCTCTATCTATATATATATATATATATATATATATATATATATATATATACACACACACCTTTAAGGGATTGTCTGCTTTGGTCAATCCCTTTCTGTAAGAAGGGTCCCCCGATGATAAGCTGATCACAATCTGTACCCCAGTGGTCAGCTGTAGTCTGTGTCGAATTGTGAAATTATTCAGTTCTTCTGCAGCGCCACCACAGAGGGATATGAGTCATTAAACAACTCCCATATAATTCAATAGGATGTCTGTGCAATCCACTAGCAGGCCGGGTCCTCCAGATCAAGATATGATCTCTGGAGCCAACCTCCACTCAGATGATGGTTCAGAACTTCTTACTATTAACTCAGAGTTCCCCAATAGGTTATTAAAAAAAGAGGTTTTCTAAACCAGACAACTCCTTTAAGGTACTAATCTAAAAATATTCAAGATTGGCTTATCCAAACATTCGTACATCAGCGAAAAATATTTAATAAGCTGCTAGTTTCGGATGGTGATTTGATGTGGCATTGCACCATTATTATAACAACACCTTCATTATAACCCATGGGGACCAAACAACCCCATCACATTGCTGATACGGAGCTAGCCTGGATATTTCGGTCTTGGCATTTCATAGTATTTTATAGATACTGTATGTTGGGACATATGCATTATTCTCCTGTGACACATTTTTACTTCTTTGTTATTTTTTAAGATAATTCTTTTGACTTTATGTAGCCTAGACTTGATCAAATTAACTTTAGGCAGACAACAGAGGGAAATGGTTTGAGTTCCATTTGGCTACATAAGAAAACTAAGGTCTACATTAAGACAGCTTGGATGAAGGCTTGAGAACATGTCTAAGAACTGAGGCTAAGATATGATGAGGTAACTCAGAAGAATAGAATTAGGGCTATTAGGTTATCATTACAATTCATTTACTTCATGTACACCTTTAAGGTTTGTAGCAAGTTGACCTGATCCACATCTCTGAGGATCGATAGCATATTTGCTCATCTATATAAGATTTTGCAAATTTAGGTTGTTCCTCTTCTTGAGAATCAGTAGGGAAGAGAATTTTTTAACAATCGCTCTAAAACTACCTAAACTTTTCGTATTTGGTGAAGGTCCATCTCGCTTAAAACACGGAATACAGGATATACCTAGGGTCGGACTGGCTAACTAGAGTTCAAGAAGATTCTCTGGTGAGCAGAGGCTCTGACACAATAATAGACACAAGCCAGCATCAGACTGGGGTTCTTTGGGCCCACCAGAGGAGATAACTCTGAGGGCCTACCGTCCATCTATATAGAACATGTATATGTCCATTTTATCCTAGTCCTTGTTATCATTACACACACGGGACATATCATCGATAAGATCTAATAGGTTATTTGTGAATCATCCCAAAATAAATAGACCCTAGTGGCAAGTGATTGCCCCCAATTCACCTTCAAATGGGGTTGTCTTCTGCTTGACCTATAGGGCCCATTATTGTGTCAAAGCCTGGGCCCACCCCCCTGGTGGGCAGTTCGACCATTTAGAGGGGACTTTGGAGCAAATTACTTGCCACCAGGGTCTGTTTCTTATAGGGTGATTCACAAATAACCTATTAGATCTTATTGATTATAAGTCCTCTGCGTTCAATAATAAATGGACATGTACATGTTCTGTATAGTTGGAAGGTAGACCCTCAGAATAATTTCCTTTGGTGGGCCCAAGGAACCCCAGTCCATACACCTATTCAGGGTTCATCAACAGTCTAATTGTGGAATCTCCACATATGGATCGTTTCCATGTCTTTGAGTCCATAAGTCTTCTAATACTGGATCAATGTCTCCTTCATTTATTTAGTCATTTATGGTATTTCTTAAATATCAAGTGGTAAGCTATCTATCTCACCCAACAAACCCATCCAACTTGGAACAGGCCACATCTCATGCTCCAATCTCCGGTTTTGCACCGTTAAGTTCATAAGAAGAAGATGCGGGGACCATATGTGCTATTTAGTCCGTAAAACTAATGCAGTTTTCTCCATTACATTTTATGGAAGTATCTGTTGCCAGTAATAGTTGATTGCCCTTGATCCTCAAGTGTCTCTAATTTCCCACTTGTCACCTCCTGTAATAAGGGACAATTAGCCAGAGCCACATAGTCACAAATATAATTCCCCACCTTAAAAAGGAAAATGGAAGGCATAACTGCCCTGGATATTAGGCTCGGTAATGGCTTCAAGCACTTGATTGATAATGCACCGATATAGAGATTTCCTTATTTCCAGCAGAATGGAGAAAAGCTTGCCCTTTTTTCTCAACTATATCTCAGGAATGATGCATGATTCAGCCTAGTTACTGCAATATCCAAGAGCTTCACCAATTTGAAAATGTGATGACTGGGTGATAATAATGGACAATTTTGCCTACTTCAGTTCCATTAGTGCAATTACCTTGCCTTAGGTGTTTTCAGTCCGTTGTTGAGTGCGGCATTCTTGTACTGCACTGTTAGAGTAATGGGGGCTTTGTATATATTTTACATCCCGGGTATTAAGATGCAATAAAAAGTGTCATTTAATAAAATCCGGGCTCTATGTTATTGTAGAGTTTTGAGCTCTCGTGAAGTTTATTTTTTGGAGTAGATGAACAAGGGATGAATTGATGAGATCAGGAAACAGAAAAAGCTCAGTGGGTAAGATTTATTAGTACGGTCCTAAAGTTACACAGGGTAATACTAGACCAGACAGTCAGAAACTGCACCAAAATAATCTTTGTACCAAAAGAATGGGCACGTTATTAATAAATCTGGCGCATTTTAGGACTCATCTTAGCCATGCAGCTTTTTATAGACACTGTCGAGTAAGACAGAAAAGTGGTGTCAATGTCTTGCGCCAAACTTATGTGTTTTTAGTAATTTCTTACACCTTTTCTTTGAAGGTGCTGAACCGCCCTTGCCTTTTTGGCCCCGCTCTCTACGGTACTGGTCCCTAGTACTTCGCCCCCAGAATTATTTGGACAGTGACACAATCCTCATGATTTGGGCTCCGCTGCCACCACATTGGATTTGATATTAAACAACTGAGATACAATTGAAGTTTAGACTTTCAGGGTTAATTCAAGGGGTTGAACAAAAATATCCTGTGAAACGTTTAGGAATTGCCACCATTTTTCTACACAACCTCCTCATATCAGGGGCTCAAAAGTAATTGGACAGATTAACATTACCATAAATAAAATGTGGTTTTTTAAAATACTTTGTAGAGAATCCTTTGCAGGCAATGATGGCCTGAAGTCTGGACCCCATGGACATCACCACATGCCGGGTTTCCTCCTTTGTGATGCTTTGCCCGACCTTTTCTGCAGCGTCTTTAGTTGTTGCTTGTTTGTGGCTGTTTCTGCCTTAAGTTTTGTCTTAAGCAAGTGAAATGCAGCTCAATTGGGTTGAGATCTGGTGATTGACTCGGCCATTGCAGAATATTCTTCTTCTTTGCCTTATAAACTCCTGGGTTGCTTTCGCAGTAAGTTTTGTGTCATTGTCCATCTGTCCTGTGAAGCGACGTCCAATCAACCTGCTAAATCCCTGAACACTTCAGAATTCACCCAGCTGCTTCTGTCTCCAGTCACATCATCAATAAACACTAGTGACCCAGTGCCTGTGGCAGCCATGCATGCACATTCCATCACACTGCCTCCACCATGCCATCACACTGCCTCCACCATGCCATCACACTGCCTCCACCATGCCATCACACTGCCCCAACATGCCATCACATTGCCTCCACCATGCCATCACGCTGCCTCCACCATGCCATCACGCTGCCTCCACCATGCCATCACGCTGTCTCCACCATGTCTTACAGAGGATGCGCTGTGGTTTGGATCATAAGCCGTTCCAAGCCTTCTCCATACTTTCTTCCTCCCATCATTCTGGTGCAGGTTGATCTTAGTTTCATGCTGTTCCAGAACTGGGTGGCTTCTTTACATGTTGTTTGGCAAAGTCTAATCTGGCCTTTCTATTTTTGAGGCTGATTAATGGTTTGCACCTCGTGGTGAACCCTCTGTATTTGCTCTCATGAAGTCTTCTCTTTATGGTGGACTTAGATACTGATACACCCACTGCCAGGAGAATGTTCTTCACTTGGGTAGATGTTGTGAAGGGGTTTTTCTTCACCATGGAAAGGATTCTGCGATCATCCACCACCATTGTATTTTGTGGACGTCCAGACCTTTTGGAGTTCACAAGATCACCCGTGCTTTTCCAAGAATGTACCAAACTGTTGATTTGGCCACTCCTAACATTTGTGCTCTCTCTCTGATGGATTTCTTCATTTTTCTCAGCCTAACGATGGTTTGTTTCACTTGCATTGAGAGCTCCTTTGACCTCATGTTGTGGGTTCACAGCAACAGCTTCCAAATGCAAATGCTGCACCTGGAATCAACTCCAGACCTTTTACCTGCTTAATTGATGATGGATTAACGAGGGAATAACCCATGCAGCCCATTAAATAGCTTTTGAGATAATTGTCCAATTACCTTTGGTCCCTTGCAAAAGGGGCAGCTACATATTAAAGAGCTGTAATTCCTAAACCCTTCCTCAAATTAGGATGTGAATAACCTCAAATTAAAGTCTGCTGTAAAGGATCTGCCAGGCACAGCTTCTGTGTCAACGCCTATAGGTAATCAGTCTGCACCTGCTTCTATGTCTGTGAGACTGACTCCATCTTCCACCACTCAGGATGGCAGGCTTAGGAGTGGGAGAGCCTATCACAGCCTGGCCAGACGGAGCTAGCTCCCGCCCTCTGTCTATTTATACCTACCTTTCCTGTTCCTCCTTGCTTGTGATTCTTCTCGTTTGGTTTCCTGGCCCTGCTGCAGCTTCTGAACTATTTGACCCTGCTTCATATTGACCCTGGCTTACTGACTACTCTCCTGCTCTGCGTTTTGTACCTCGTACACTCCTGGTTTGACTCGGCTTGTTCACTACTCTCCTGCTCTGCGGTTGGTACCTCGTACACTCCTGGTTTGACTCGGCTCGTTCACCACTCTTGTTGCTCTCGGTGTTGCCGTGGGCAACTGCCCCATTTCCCTTAGCTTCTGTGTTCCCTTGTCTGTTTGTCTGTCGTGCACTTATTGAGCGTAGAGATCGTCGCCAAGTTGTACCCCGTCACCTAGGGCGGGTCGTTGCAAGTAGGCAGGGACTGAGTGGCGGGTAGATTAGGGCTCACTTGTCTGTTTCCCTACCCCCATCATTACATCTGCACTTTAAGCCCATATTGATTATATAACTGTATATTCAATATGTTTTGGTAAACCGCTAAAATGACAAAACTTGTGTCACTGTCCAAATAATTCTGGACCTAACTGTAATTGTAACACCATATCTATCAGGACCACATATTTTTACAATACCATTTGCAACTGTGCAGTGTTTTTGCACACCCATGGACTTCAATGGGCGGCTGCGATGTGTAAATACAAATCAATATAGGACATGCAGTGAGTTTTACGCAACGGACACACACTGCGAGAAAAACAACACGTGTGAATGCCCCATTGGAATGAATGGGTCGGTGTGCTGTGCGTGATTTCAACGCACAGCACACGGACGAGTAATACGCTCATCTGAATGAGCACTTACTTTGTACATCTCCCCCTGTAATCTTCCCCTGATGATATGTGCTGTGTATATAATGATAAGTGTACATGTTCTATATAGATAGAAGGTAGGTCCTCAGAATCATTTGCTCTGGCGGGCCCAAGGAACCCCGGTCCAACACTGGATATACCTATCCATGGTTCATCAACAGTCTAATGGTGGAATCTCAACATATGGATGGTTTCCATGTCCTTGGGTCATGGCTATACCCCAGATTGGCGCTTAATCAACTATATGCATTTGAGATAGTTGGAAGATGTGACGTGAAGGCTCCTGACTCCATACAAGGCCGGATTAAAATTGGTGGAATCCCCTGGTTAAAACATATATGAGGTACCCTTCTATTTTTGTGAAGAAGGAGAATGATACTTCCAAATAATCGTACTTTACTCAGAGCCAAAAAGAGTACAATAAATGTCCTCATAATATGGCGGCCATAAACTTTGTTAAAAATGGGAGTTTTTCTTTAATTATTCATTAGTTATTCCTTACACGTTCACTAACACTTGAGGGGTATTGCGGAAATATGTTTGGATTGTTGTATAGCAACCAGCTCTGAAGGCAGCAGGTGACTATGCTGGGTCTCCTTTCCTCTGTGGAGGGCAGAGTAGTCACCCACCAATCTGCCCAACTGCTGCTGGCTGTGGTGATGAATATTAATAATACATCACATCACCCTGTTGTTCTGTGGAAGATGGCCCCTACTAAGAAAAAACAAAGGGGCAGATATAAGATTATTCTTATTCATAATATATAATTTCGAGGTTTAGCAGTGTTATTTGCACTGCACAGCAGTTTTAACAAACCCCACTCGCTCACAGCATAAAACAAATCTATGTTCAGTGCGGATACACTGCGTTAAGTTGCGCAACGTATCCGCCCTGAACACCGCAGGGAATGCCGTCCGAAAAATCTCACCACATAGTGAGCACCGGAAATTTAAAAAAATCTTTCATACTTCCCCCCTCCCTCTTCTCTGCGCGTAGTCCAGCCTCCTGGGATGACTTTGAAGACCATTTGACCTCTGCAGCCTGTGATTGGCTGCAGCGGTCACATGGGATGAAACGTTATCCCAGGAGGCTGGACTGGAGAAGAAGCAGGGAAGTCTGGGTAAGTATAACTTTATTTATTTCTGTTTCATACTTGAGATTTTTTGCGGCGGAATCGCCTCAAATGTCGCAACACACACCACTTTGTTGTAGGTTTAAGCACCTCATTGAATTCAATGGGAAAACACGCAACAGAAGAGCTGCGATTCCGCAGCATTAATCGACACGCTGCGGTTGATGAAACCGCACCGCAGTTCAATTTAGGTGCGTTCTTTTCCGCTGTGTGGGGACGAGATTTGTTAAAACCTCACCCACACTGCTGCTACTGTAACACGCTGTGGATTTTCCGCAATGAATCCGTTGCGGAAAATCCGCAGTATTTACGTTGTGTGTGTTCATACCCTTATTGTGCCAATTTTTGCCACTGAGGACAGAAGGGCCTGGTTTTTATTTCTCCTCTCCATGACCCTTGGACCAAGTCCCCCCACAAGTTTCTAACAATGCAGTTCCTGTGTAGAGGGGAAGTCGAGCAGATGTTCTCACACCCAGTACCAAAGGAGATGAGAGCTCCCAGGGCTGGGCCCCCTCCCTCCAAGGGCCCCATAGCAGCTGTGTAGTCTTCCTCTATGGTATATAGGTACTTATTACCGAAACATTGTATATATTTTAGACTTTGGTTAATTTTTTTTCTTTGAAACACATACAGTGCCATATGTAATGGAGCGCCCTATTCTCTGTATGATTGTACCGATGTAGCCAAGTTTATCTTGGCTTTGATAACTCCCAACATGTTATCACACAACAAAAGCCATTGAGAAAGTCAAGTTAAAGTTTCTTACCTTGTGTATTTAATGCGTTAAGAGTCAAGATAAGGATGGCTACATCTGTATGTGGATCTAATGTCCTGAGACCAGTAGAATAGGGTGGATTGAATTTTCAATATTGTCCCAGTACAACTAAACAGTAGAGTCTGATATGTGTAATTACATCTTCCCCCGGTGCCGGAAAATCAATCCACAAATTGCCTTTTAATGGTTGCACTTGTAGGGAAGCCGGGTCTTTGTGTTAAGAAGAAGCCAATGTGTTTAGTTGGTCACCTAAGGGAATCCACTTATGACTCTATTACCCGCTAAATTAACAGTGATTTAGTTAGGTGTATTTATCATGAAGAGAACAGCGGATAATTAATACACAGCACTACATGCAAATTGTACCCACAGCACTTATCTCATTTTCAATTAGCAGAAATGTTGCAGCAGTACCGGCTTGTTACAGTTTTACCACGGGTTGGGTAATTAATTTCTGCAAGTGGCATATCAGACACCTGATAATGTAGATTATTAATAAATGTCACCTCAGGTATCGGTTCGTTAAAGGAGACAAATAATTGTTCAACGGTCTGCCCTATGGAAATTTATATTCACAGCTCATTGCATCATTGCGATTCTTCTTTATTGTAGACGTTAGGAAAATATTCAATGCCGTGTATTATCATCTATATACCAGTCATGGAGGGGGAGCCAAGCTCAGGTCTGGCAGGGCTGGCCCTTCCTGATGATGGGGATGCCACATTCGGCCTGGAGCCCGAGGCTTGTGACAAACATAAATCTTAATATTAATTGTATTAATTAGCATTGTGTTTGGCATTTCTGGGGCCCCAAGCAAAGTTTTGTCTGGGGGCCCTAATCAAAGACACCTGTAGAGTGTCACACACAGTGCCCTCTGTAATTACACTGCATTTTTTCTCTTCACCTTCTGACTCTCACCTTGTCCCAGGTACTAAGGATTTGGCACCAAGGGACTGCAGTGGGTGGCAGCCGGCTATCTACACTTCACCACCTCATAATAGTCTCGGAGGAGCGCCGCCATCCCCTCACCTTTTTGCTGTACTAACTCTGTAAACAGTGTCACACACACTGCCCCTGTAGAGTACAACACGCAGTGTCACCTGTAGATAGTGCCCCACACATTGACCCTGTAGATAGTGCCCCAAACAGTGCCCACTGTAGAGAGTGGCACACTCACTGCCCCCTGTAGTGTACCACATGAAGTCACCTGTAGATAGTGCCCCACACATTGCCCCTGTAGATAGTGCCACGAACAGTGCACCATGTGGAGAGCGTCAAATACAGTGCCCCCTGTAAAGAATGTCACACACAGTACCCCCTGTAGACATTCTCACACTCATTGCACCCTGTAGATAGTGCCACACACAGTCCCCCCCTCGTAGATAGTGTCACACACAGTGCCTCCTGTTGATAGTATCAGACCCTGTAGATAGTGCCCCCTGTAGACAGTTCTATGCAGGAATAGTGCCCCAAAAAATAATAAAACTTATACTAACCTAGCCCCATTACCATGCAGATACAGTTGAAAATAGTGGCGCTGTCTGGGGGGACAGACAGGGTGGTAAAGACCGCCACTGATTGTGTATCACAGCTGTTACGCTGTTATTAGGTTACTTTATGTATGAAGCTGTTGTTTGAGCACTGTTTTTTGGTATTATTTGATCACTATGGTATTGATCATGGTGGTATTTACTTTGTGTGGCGCTGCTACTTAGGCACTGTATTGAATTTTTTCAGTGGCCAACTTATGGTATGAATATAGAGGCCTGTATAATGCTGATAACTTTGCACTCAATGGTATACTGTAGTTATTCGTGCCATATATGAAAGTACACTATATGGGGGTGGCCCCAACAGAAGGTGTTGAGCAGGACACCATCCAATCTCATTCCGGCCCCTCATATTACATGAAATTTTGAGATTTGATTGGACCTCTGCTTAGATTGTTGCCTCTGATTTCCAGTAACATAAATCTCTGAGTCTTTGTCAAAGAGATATGAGGGGTTTATAGACCCTATAAATTAGTGGTGGTCCGAAATCACAGACTCCACCAATTAAATCTTATACGAATTTATGACATATCTGAAGATTATTTTGACTAGACTTTTTCCTTAAATATATAGTTACATAGTTAACTATTGAGACATTGGGGCAGATTTCTTCATTCTTTCCTAAATTTAGACTAGACAGCCCTAGACCAGACAGGCAGAGACTGCGCCAAATCTATCACAATGATGCACTTTCCTCTACCTTACGCCACCTTTTGGCTGGCATACTTTACATCAGTATTTTGCTCCATTTTTCCTGTTCCTGTTCAGAGCAGGAGATGTTTGTAGGTTCATATCTATGGGGGAGAAGATGGGGTCAACAAGCTGTGAATCTCTTTTTAAGTGTCCCAAAACAGCCACAACATTTGCTTTTATGGTGGGTACTGTTTTGGGCTTATTTATGTAAACCATATACCAGTATTGCATTGTGGAAGGGGTATAAAGATTTATTTGTTGGCCTTTGAGTCATAGGAACGGTAGCTTTTCTCAACTTTGCTATTCACTTGCAGAGCAACTCCTCTGTTGGCGACACAAGACGTATCTACCCTTATAAATATACAGAAAGTTGTACGTCCACTGAGATCAGCGCTATGTTCTATCAGGCTGAGTTCACACGGGGCGGATATGGTGTGTAAAAGCACGCAGCGTGTCCGGCCTGTGCACCACAGGGAAGTCCGCAGCGGCGGTCACATGGGTTGAAGCGACATCCCAGGAGGCCGGCCTGGAGGAAGAAACACAGACTCCTGGGTAAGTATAAGATATTTTTTTTTTTCTGAGTTTGGTTTTTTTAGCAAGAGGAATCCCTGCTAACCCACCGAAAAAAACCACTCAGAAATTGACCTGCGGTGCGGAATTTTATTCCGCAGCATGTCAATTGTATTTGCGTAAACAATTGCTATTTGTTGCGGGTTTTATTTGTTGGATGAGATTTGTTTTATCTCATCCACTTTGCTGCTACTGTATTTGCTGCGGCTAATTCCGTTGCAGAAAATCTGCAGTATTTACGCAAAGTGTGAACTGACCCATACATCTTTTCGTACACTACTAAGGTTACATAGTTACACATATAGCTACATAGTTACACAGTTACACAGTTAAACAGTTTGTACGGTTGAAAAAAGACACGTCCATCAAGTTCAACCAAGGGACTGGAAAAGGGAAGGTAAAAATTTCTACACATAGTAACTAATATTTTTTTGTTCTAGGAAATTATCTAACCCTTTTTTAAAGCATCTACTGTCCCTGCTGTGACGGCTCCTGCGGTGACTATCACAGTTCTCACTATCACAGTTCTCACAGTAAAGAAGACTTGTCGTCTCTGCAGGTTGAACCTTTTTTTCTCCAGACGGAGGAAGTGCCCCCTTGTTTTTTGAGGGGGTTTTACATGGAACAGGATTTCACCATATTTTTTGTATGTGCCATTCATATATTTATAGAAGTTAATCATGTCCCCCTTAGTCGTCTCTTTTCAAGGCTAAATAGGTTTAGTTCTTTTAATCTTTCCTCATAACTTAGAGTCTCCATGCCCCTTATTAGCTTCGTTGCTCTTCTTTGTATTTTTTCATCCTTTCTGTGAACTGGAGCCCAGAACTGAACTGCATATTCTAGATGAGGCCTCACTAATGCTTTGTAAAGTGGTAATATTACATCCCTGTCCCGTGAGTCCATGCCTCTTTTAATACACGACAATATCCTGCTGGCCTTTGAAGCAGCTGATTGACATTGCATGCTGTTATTTAGTTTATCATTTACAAGTACACCCAGATCCTTCTCATCAAGTGAATCCCCCAGTGTAGCTCCCCCTAGGACATATGATGCATGCAGGTTGTTCGTACCCAGATGCATAACTTTACATTTATCTACATTAAACTTAATTTGCCAAGTGGACGCCCAAACACTTAGTCTGTCCAAATCAGCTTGCAATTCACGAACATCTTCCATAATCTGAACTATATTACATAGCTTGTATCTTCTGCAAAAATAGAAATAGTGCTATTAATCCCATCCTCTATATCATTAATAAATAAGTTGAATAATAGTGGTCACAGCACTGAACCCTGGGGTACACCACTTATAACCGGGGACTATTCAGAGTAGGAATCATTGACCACAACTCTCTGGATACGTCCTTGAGCCAATTCTCAATCCAATTACAAACGATATTTTATAAACCTATAGTCCTTAATTTACCCATTAGATGTCTGTGAGGGACAGTGTCAAATGCTTTTGCAAAGTCCAAAAACACTATATCCACAGCGGCTCCTCTGTCTAGGCTTCTCTTCACCTCTCATATAAACACTATCCACAGCGGCCCCTCTGTCTAGGCTTCTCCTCACCTCTCATATAAACACTATATCCACAGCGGCCCCTCTGTCTAGGCTTCTCCTCACCTCTCATATAAACACTATATCCACAGTGGCCCCTCTGTCTAGGCTTCTCCTCACCTCTCATATAAACACTATATCCACAGCGGCCCCTCTGTCTAGGCTTCTCCTCACCTCTCATATAAACACTATATCCACAGCGGCCCCTCTGTCTAGGCTTCTCCTCACCTCTCATATAAACACTATATCCACAGCGGCCCCTCTGTCTAGGCTTCTGCTCACCTCTTCATAAAAACATATCAGGTTGGTTTGACAACTTCTTTCCTGACGCCTCAGTGTCTCATACACTCCCTTTGGTAGACGGTTGTGGTATCCAGTGGTATCTTCCTTCATATATTATATGCATATTGCAGCAACGCAGTAAACCTTATGCATGATGACAACGGGTGACCCTGGATCCTTGAAGATGTGACATCAACAAAATAGAATGAATGAATGAATACAGTCAGGGGTGCAGCTATAGGGGGTGCAGAAGCAGCAGTCGCACCCGAGCCCTGGTGCCTGAGGGGGCCCAATATCCCCCCACCTGCATAAGTAGACATCAGTATTATAAGTGATATATGGTGGGTGAGGGCCCTGTTATAGATTTTGCATTGGGGCCCAGGAGCTTTAAGTTACGCCTCAGAATACAGTATTATATTTTTGTATAACTTTTTCATTTTCATTGTAGCCCTTAGAAATAACTGGAAGTAGAATTCATCTTGTCATTTATTTGTTATGTAAAAAATAGAGTTAAAAAAGGAAATAAAAAAAAATGTGAAAATAAATATTAACCCTATATGAACCTTTTGAACACTTGGAATGAGAATTAATGCATGTCTGTTTTAGTTTATATTATTCCCCATAAAATAACACTTTAGGAGCATTTTTTATTAGAACTCTGTGCCTCTGTTATTCCTCCTAGAAATGTATAAATAAATTGAAAAGTGGGCAATATCATTCTCCTGGTCAATAGAGTGTGTTCCTACACAGTATGACAATGTCAGCGCTGATGGGACAGTATCAGAGTGTGTGGGGAAACACTTCATTGACAATTTATTGATACATTTCCAGGAGGAAAATCAGTGGAACAGCAGAATGCAGAAGAGATGCTCCAGAATCATTATTTTATGGGGAATACATGTATTTATTAAAACAGACAGGTCAGGCGAGCAAACTATTTAATAATATTGGGAAGCATGGTGGCTCAGGGGTTAGCACTGTTGTGTTGCAGCACTGGGGTCCTGGGTTTGAATCTGACCAACATCAGCATGGAGTTTGTATGATCTCCGCTTGTTTGGTGGGCTGCCTCCATCTACACCAGTTTCCTTCCACACACCAAAAACTTACCTATAGGGAATTTAGATTGTGAGCTCCCCCTGGGGACAGTGAGTTAAAGCTTCTGTACAGCACTGCGGAATATGTTGGCGCTATATATGCAACAGAAAAAAATAGACAGAATAAAATGAAGGGAAAAAAACACACAGATGTTACAATGTTGATGTAATAAAATCGACATAAAACTAGCATCAGATGGAAAATAAAAATAAAAAAATGTTCGAAAATAATTTTGCTGAAAATGCTAATTATAAAATATTAATTAATATATACCTCGTGTGTAAATATATATAGATAGACACTGTATATAGATATATATACAAAAAACGATTTTATGTCGTACTTCATGGTTATGTTGCTTTGCTGTCCTGTCACTCAGCTGGTTGGGTCTTTTTTATTCTGTGGGTTACTTTTGACATTTCAGCATGTGCTTTGTGTCCTTTTGTGGATTCAAGTCAATTTTGTAAAATATTATTGTTTCTAACAAAATTTTTGTACAAAATGGTATGTACAAAATGCAGAAACTTCAGAGAAAAGAAAAAATATAATGGGCAATAGAAAAGTCTAGGGACACACAGCTGAACTAGTGGGTGTAATGGGCACCAGAGTGCCGACTAGGTGGGCAAGAATTTAATTTGCCTCATATGCCTTCTCTCATAAAGTAATCCCTGCTAAACACATTTATGGGATTGAAGACCATGAAGTTCTTGCACTTAAGGAATGGAGACATTTACTTGAAGATTTCTTAGTTCCAGTTACTATCTTCACAAACCATAAAGGTCCAATTACACTGGCCGATGCAGCGAGTGCCGATCAACTAGACAGCTCCTTGATCGGCGCTTGTTTCCTCCTATCACAAGGGGCTATGGATGGGGAAGAGCGGTCGTCACTCCGATCGCTCTTCCCCATCCATTATTATCATGTCGGTAGCGCGTTTACACAGGGAGATGTGCTGCCGACAACGATAATATATTCGTTTTTTAGAACGATACGATCAGCAGATGATTGAGTATTTGCTTGTTCATCTGCTGGTTCTGCCCTGTTTACACAGGGAAATTATCGGCAACGAGCGTTCTTCTTTGAACTATCGTTTCCACGATAATTGTCCCGTGTAAAAGGGCCTTAAGAACCTCCAGTCTTTGCAATGTCTGATTGAATGCCATGCCTGCTGGTTATCTCACTTTACTCCTTAAGTGACTTATTGTCCTTACTCTGGTGGCACCTGGGAAACTATTGATTGCTTGATCTTACTGGTTGTCCCACGTAATGGAAATTTGTTGAAGCCTCTTCTATCTGTGGTCAGCGCTCCTTTTTGTCCTTCTCACACCTCTGCCTATTAGAAGCCATGTGTGGTCATACCTTTGTATAGATTTCCTAACTGACCCTTCCATGGTTGAGGTTTCCTTCTTCACTATGGTTGACCATTTTTCTTCTTCGAAATCTTTCTCCTGCTCTTGCTTTGGTTCCATCTTCCTTAACGATAAGTTTTGCTTGCAAATAATTTTCAATTGTGGATATGTTATATACATCTAGATTGTGAAGGAACTAAAAAAAAATGGTCTCTTTCACTAATTGGGATAATTGGGCACTGCCGCTCCTGTATGCAAAATTTCCCTATAACTATAGTCTCCATGTATCCACAAGTACTACTCCATTCTTTACTAAGTATGTCTGTAATCCAAATTTGCCTACTTTTCTTGTTTTTCCCATCCAAGGTACCTGCAACTGATCTCACCTCACAGAATTTTAGAGGTTTAGTTGTCCCTTGAAATCCCTTCTTTTTATCAGAAAAAAATCTGGCAAAAAGAAGAGATGAGTGGTACCTTGTTTCAATCCAGAGGTCTAGGTATCTACTTATTAAAGGACCTTCCATGAAATTATTTAATGGACCCAATTGTATGTTTGCAAAGAAGTAAATGGCCTTCAAAATGTAACTATTTCCTTCCATTAGTATGCCAAACTCTGTCCACGTTTCTTTCCTAAAACCTATGGTGTTAAATGAATTATCTTCTTCAAGACAAGTAAGTTCTTTGTCTTCTGTGAGCTCAGTGTAATGACGGGGTAGGGAGACAGACAGGTGAGCCCTAATCTACCCGCCACTCAGTCCCTGCCTACTTGCACGGCCCATCCTAGGCGACGGCGTACAACTGGGCGACGGTCCCTACGCTCTATATGTGTAATACAGACAAACAGACAAGGGTACACAGAAACTAAGGGAAATGGGGCAGTTGCCCACGGCAACACCATGATCAACAGGAGTAGTGAACGAGCCGAGTCAAACCAGGAGTGTACGAGGTACCAAACGCAGAGCAGGAGCATAGTCAGTAAAGCCAGGGTCAAAATGAAGCAAGGTCAATAATAATAGCAGGAGCAGCAGGGAAACAAGAAAGAATCAGAGGCAAAGACAAGCAGGAAATGAAAGTATAAATAGGCTGAGGACGGGAGCTAGAACCGTCTGGCCAGGCTGTGATAGGTTCTCCCACTCCTGAGCCTACCAGGAGTGGTAGCAGATCGAGTCACTCTATCAGACCTAGGAGCAGATGCAGACTGATTAACCACGGGCGTCGACACAGAAGCTGTGTCTGGCAGATCCTTTACACTCAGAGAGTCCTGAGAAGGTTGTACAACTCCTAGATTCCAAGAAGATTGAGAAAGGAATATATTTACTCATTGATTGGACCACTGTTCAGGGGCCACTGTTCTAACACCAATCTCCAAAACTAATAATGGAGTGTTCACAAGTAAATTGGTGACCGCCCATAAGTGGCGGTACTCTTACAATGCAGTGTGGGTGCAATTACCACTACAGAGTCTGCTGGTCCCTTCTTTGGCCTTTTCTTACCCACTGATCAGTTCCTATCCTGTGCTCTCTCTGGTGGCTTTGCGCTTGGATACTTGACTCTTCAATCTTCTTTGACAAGACAATTTAAAATAGGATTAGTCCCCTGGCCTTTGCCAGTGTATAGGCACAATTATAGCGTTAAATAACCTGAGAATATAACTATCTAATTAATAACCCTAATAATTGTAAAAAAAATATTTCAACGTGCCGTCCTAGATTAGACATAATATGAAAAACACAAAAACCCAAAAACATTTTCACAATTATTGCATTCCCTATGGATTATTTTGTTACCGTTTTCTATGTACTGACCTCGGTTTGTCTGTTTGCTGCCATCTCCCACCCTAGAAGACTATTCAAGACCGAGAGCTGTAACATGTCGATTTTCTGGAATTAAATAAAACATTGGTTAGAACCAGAGGGTCCATTGGATTCTGAGTGTGACTTCAGAATGGTCAGATGAGCATCTGCCAAACCCCTCTGATGGAGAAAAAATAGCATTAGATATGATCGTCTGTCTGAAAGACAACATAGATGCGCCACCACAGGGGAATTTAAGCATTACACAGTTCTCATTGAAATCCGTGGACTTTCCATGTAATGCATGGATATACAGCGTCCTTTAGAATGAGAGACGCTCTTTGTAGTGATGCTCCACGCTGGCTAATAGATGAGGGTGCTGAATGGGGTTCCCCAGTCCATTAAGTTAGATTTCCGAAATATGGGTTTTCTAAGCCAGACTGCCTCATTAGGATACTTGTGAAAATGGAAACCCAATCATGAACATCTCTAAGTTGGTAGAGTCATAATGAAACATTAAAACATAGATCCAAGATGCTTCTCAATTTTACACTTAGTAAAAGTTGGTTACCAATAATACAACAAATATTCATTTTATTTTTTGGACAAGTAAAGTGTTAAATTTCTTTTTTCAACCTTACGTTGCTACCTGTGTGAAAAAAACGAAAATGCCTGGCAGCCGAAAAGCCATTTTGGCAGGAATTTTACTAGGCGTTTCCCAATAAAGGTGGGTCTATCGTAAATCTGCTTCTAGGCATATAATTTAGCAAAAACGCAAACGTCTTTATAGCAACATATTGTTTCGAAAGCTATAATTATTCACCGGCAGGCCAAATAACGGCATTAATTTTAGTTTGGTTTGCAGAACGCTAATCAGCAAGTTCTGACAGTACCCAGGAAGGTTATTGAATTGTTTATCAACAAGACGGAAAAAAATAAATAAATACGGGATGCGCGGAAACACAAAAATATTGGTTAAATGCAATCAAATATGTTATCTAATTACAAAAACGGCAAAAAATTATCAAAAAGTTGCATGTTGAACTATTCCGCGGCACTTTTACAATCCGCATTTCCAACAAGATAGATCAAAATCTTGTATGATGAAGACATAATGTGTCATAATAATTAGAGACATAGACAAAAGAACAGCTAATCAGCATGCAAATTTATGCGCTTCTAGTGATTCAGATGAGGCAGATTCCTACCTCTCTGTCTCTTTTTTTAATTTTTTTAATTTTTTTTAAAGCTTGATTCATCTTCATTGGTAATCATCACAAGTCTGCCAAATGTTCCGTGACACTAATGTATTACAGGTCAAGAGTATCAGGGCTTCACCTATTACCCCCACAAACAATATGCTCTCCTTTCCTGTTCCCTCTTCAGGATTTTAGCAATTACTGCCAGATGTAATCAGACTTCTTGAATAGGAGCAACTGGGGCTTGTTTGTGGCTTGGATTCATTAGAAGCAGGAGGAACAAGAAAGGAATAAATTACTTAATTGCACAAAAAAAGTTGCAGCCAAAGTAATAGTGAGAGAGGCTGATTGTGTGAATGTGTATTAGACTACTCTTGGAATGGAGAATCTTCAAATAGCTGGTAGTTTGGCCTTGTAGATTCAGAGAGAGTTGGGTGTGCTCCAAAGCAGATGGTCCCATATAGCCATCCATTCTTTCCTTTGTCAGGTTTTACTGTTTATCTGATCTTGTCCGTCTATGATGCTGCTTATTCGAGATCTAACAAAAATATGCATTCATATCATATTCATTTCACCGGGTATCTCTGCGCTCAGTCTCCCCCACCTCCTCGTTTTATCTCGATGAGACGATCAAGTCGAACAAAAGCCGTCCTCTTCGTCACACAAGCTCTGATGATACCGTTAGAAAAAAACAAAGCTGAAATCACGGAAAAAGCCTGAAATGGTTTCACAGCCTGAGAACGTTGGCAATATCCCGCGCCACTTCTCCCTTTGAAGAATGTGAACTTAGTGTGACACGAAAGACGATTTTGCTCAGGTCTCTATTACCTCTCCTTCCAAGTGTTTTTATGGGGCCAGATTGGTAGGAATTGAAAATCACATTGGCTCTTAAATATGCACTCGAATGCCAAATGTTTGTCATGTTCGGAAACTTTCTTTTTTTTTTCTTCCTTCATTAGGATTCACTGTATAAAGAACTGTAGTTTGTATTCTTGGCTGTTCATAGAAATGCTCTTAGAAACTGGAATTCAATATTTGATGCAGCGTAATGCTGAGATTTGTGAGTTGGGAGATGGGTAAAAGAAAGATGAAAATCTCTGTAGCTTCTGAAGACAAGACCTTGCCGGAGGATGCTGCATCTTAGATTAGTGTGTAGACTGGGGTTCATTTTAGAGTGTTAGCTTCACATATACAGAATTCTCTAACGCTACTGATGCTCAGCTTCACAAGACGACTCCTACACAGCTTTACTGCCTTATTGGCACATAGCTCAACTGCCCCCGTTCTGCACACCTCTTGATCTCATAGCACCAGTGGTGAACACCTCCTCACCTCCACAGCATCAGTGGTGCACACCTCCTGATTATTTACAACTTCAGTGGTGCACACTCCCTCATCTCCACAGCTCCATGCTTCCCACCCCCTCATCTCCACAGCTCCATGCATCCCACCCCCTCATCTCCACAGCTCCATGCTTCCCACCCCCTCATCTCCACAGCTCCATGCTTCACACCTCCTCATCTCCACAGCTCCATGCTTCCCACCCCCTCATCTCCACAGCTCCATGCTTCCCATCTCCACAGCTCCATGGTTCACACCTCTTCATCTCCACAGCTCCATGGTTCACACCTCTTCATCTCCACAGCTCCATGGTTCACACCTCTTCATCTCCACCTCATCATCTCCACAGCTCAATGGTGTACAGCCGCTTCATCTCTTCATCTCCACAGCTCCATGGTTCACACCTCTTCATCTCCAAAGCTCCATGGTTCACACCTCTTCATCTCCACCTCATCATCTCCACAGCTCAATGGTGTACAGCCGCTCATCTCCACAGATCCAAAGGTGCCCACATTATCTCCACAGCTCTGGTGGTGCACACATCAACTCTACAGCTCCAGTGGTGCACACCTCTTCTTCTCCACAGCCCCATGGTTCACACCTCTTCATCTCCACAGCTCCATGGTTCACACCTCTTCATCTCCACAGCTCCATGGTTCACACCTCTTCATCTCCACATCTCCATGGTTCACACCTCTTCATCTCCACCTCATCATCTCCACAGCTCAATGGTGTACAGCCGCTCATCTCCACAGATCCAATGCCCACATTATCTCCACAGCTCAACTGGTGCACACCTCCTCATGTCCTTAGCCTCAGTTTTGCACCATTTGTATCTGTAGTTGCGCCAATCTGCACCTTCAAAAGACAAGATCTTGCTGGAGGATGGTACTTTTATTAGTGTGTAGACCAGGGTTAATTTTAGAGTGTTAGGTTCACATATGCAGAGTTATCAAACCCTACTGATGCTCAGCTTCACAAGCCTACTTTACTGCCTCATTGGCACAGCTTTACTGCCAAATTGGTACATAGCTCAACTGCCGTAGTTGTGCACACCTGCTGTTCTTCATAGCTTTAGTGGTGCACACCTCCTGATCTTCACAGCTTTAGTGGTGCACACTTCCTCATCTCCACAGCTCCAGTGCGGTGCACAGATCCTCATCTCCACAGCCAGAGTGATGCACGTCTCCACAGCTCCAGTATTGCACACCTTTTCTTCTCCCCAGCTCCTGTGGTGCACACTTTTTCTTCTCCGCTGCTCTAGTGGTGCACACTTACTCATCTTCACAGCTTTGTTGGTGCACACCTCATCATCTTCACGGCTCAGTGGTGTACACCTGTTCATCGCTGGTGGTGCACACATAATCTCCAGAGCTCTAGTGGTAGACAACTCATGTTCTTTGCTTCCGTTTTGCACCATTTCTTAGTGCACAGCTCATTAGATCCTCATCTCTATAGCTTTAGCATACCTCCCAACCGTCCTTTTTTTGTGTGGGTTAAATGGGCATGCAAATATTAAGAGGTATGGCTTTAGTGGTGCACAGATCTTAAGCACCATAGCCCCATTGAGCTTCCCGGCACCAATAGTCTACAGCTCCTTATTTACACAGCTTCAATTGGGCAAATATCCACATTACTGCATCCCCAGTGATGCTGACCCCCCTCCACAGACCCAATGAGCACAGCTTTACAACCCCAGTAGTGCATGTCTCCTTTCTCCATATGGGGAAGGCAAAGTAGGCGGCTGCCTAAGGTGCCATAGAAAGGGGGGGGGGGCACAATTATGTATTCTAAAAAAAGTGAAATGTCCTACTCTGCACTAGGGGAAGTGCTCATTATTGTGGGAACTTCACCTGTCAGGCGAGCGACGGAGGTGAGGGAGTACATTAAAAACCTTGCCTTATGCAACAAAAAACTTGTCCAGTCCCTGCCACTCAACCCTCCCTCTGTTTTCTGACAATTCTGGTTTTAGGACTTTAATGCAACTTCTCCAAGTGATTCTGGACAAAAAAAAACCAAGAACATTCAGGACATGGTGGATAAGTGTCATTTTAAAGGGGCTGCAGAATTTTTGAAGCCTTATTTTGATCTTGAAATGTGTAGTGAAAAAATATTATCTGCACGCAGATATACACGTTCTTCTCAATGAATTAGAATTTCATCAAAAAGTTAATTTATTTCAGTAATTCAATTCAAAAAGTGTCTCTCATATATTATATAGATTCATTACACACAGAGGGATCTATTTCCAGCATTTGTTTCTTTTAATGTTGATGATTATGGGAACAGTTAATGAAAACCCAAAATTTTGTGTCTCAGAAAATTAGAATATTATATAAGCCCAATTTCAAAAATGATTTTTAATACCGAAATGTTGTCCTACTGAAAAGTATGTCCAGTATCTGCCCTCAATACTTGGTCGGGGCTCCGACTCTTCATGACTTACTGCATCAATGCGGTATGGCATGGAGGTGATCAGCCTGTGGCACTGCTGAGGTGTTATCAATGCGGCGTGGCATGGAGGCGATCAGCCTGTGGCACTGCTGAGGTGTTATCAATGCGGCGTGGCATGGAGGTGATCAGCCTGTGGCACTGCTGAGGTGTTATAAATGCGGCGTGGCATGGAGGCGATCAGACTGTGGCACTGCTGAGGTGTTATCAATGCGGCGTGGCATGGGGGTGATCAGCCTGTGGCCCTGCTGAGGTGTTATCAATGCGGCGTGGCATGGAGGCGATCAGCCTGTGGCACTGCTGAGGTGTTATGGAAGCCCAGGTTGCTTTGATAGAGGCCTTCAGCTCATCTGCATTGTTGGGTCTGGTGTCTCTCATCTTCCTCTTGACAATACCCTATAGATTCTCTATGGGGTTTAGGTTGGGCGAGACTTCTGGCCAATCAAGCGCAGTGATAATGTGGTTATTACACCAGGTGTTGGTACTTTTGGCAGTGTGGGCAGGTGCCAAGTCCTGCTGGAAAATGAAATCAGCATCTCCATAAAGCTTGTCAGCAGAGGGAAGCATGAAGTGCTGGGAAATGTCTTGCTAGACGCTGCGCTGACTCTGGACTTGATAGAACACAGTGGACCAACGCTGCTGCTCAGTGTCAAGTCCTGTACTCAGATGAAAGTAAATTTTGCATTTTATTGGGAAATCTCGGTCCCAGAGTCTGGAGGAAGAGTGGAGAGGTATCAATCCAAGTGTCTTGCGATCCAGTGTGAAGTTTCCAGTCAATGAAGGTTTGGGGGCCGTGTCATCTGCTGGTGTTGGTGCACTGTGTTATATCAAGTCCAGAGTCAGCGCAGCGTCTAGCAGGACATTTCCCAGCACTTCATGCTTCTCTCTGCTGACGACCTTTTATAGAGATGCTGATTCCATTTTTCAGCAGGACTTGGCACCTGCCCACACTGCCAAAAGTACCAATACCTGGTGTAATAACCACAGTATAACTGCACGCGATTGGCCAGCAAACTCGCCTGACCTAAACCCCATAGAGAATCTATAGGGTATGGTCAAGAGGAAGATGAGAGACACCAGCCCCAACAATACAGACGAGCTGAAGGCCACTATCAAAGCAACCTGGGTATCCATAACACCTCGGCAGTGCCACAGGCTGATCGCCTCCATGCCACGCTGCATTGATAACACCTCAGCAGTGCCACAGGCTGATCACTTCCATGCCACGTCACATTGATAACACCTCAGCAGTGCCACAGGCTGATCGCTTCCATGCCACGCCACATTGATAACACCTCAGCAGTGCCACAGGCTGATCGCCTCCATGCCACGCCACATTTATAACACCTCAGCAGTGCTACAGGCTGATCACCTCCATGCCACGCCGCATTGATAACACCTCAGCAGTGCTACAGGTTGATCACCTCCATGCCACGCCGCATTGATAACACCTCAGCAGTGCCACAGGCTGATCGCCTCCATGCCACGCCACATTGATAACACCTCAGCAGTGCCACAGGCTGATCGCCTCCATGCCACGCCGCATTGATAACACCTCAGCAGTGCCACAGGCTGATCGCCTCCATGCCACGTCACATTGATGTAGTAATTCATGCAGAGTCGGAGCCCCGACCAAGTATTGGGTGCATATATTGTACATACTTTTTAGTAGGACAACATTTCGGTATTAAAAATCATTTTTGAAATTGGGCTTATTTAATATTCTAATTTTTTGAGAGACTAAATTTTGGGTTTTCATTAACTGTTCCCATAATCATCAACCTTAAAATAAAAAAAATGCTGGAAATAGATCACTCTGTGTGTAATGAATCTATAATATAGGAGTTTCACTTTTTGAATTGAATTACTGAAATAAATTAACCTTTTGATTATCTTCTAATTCATTGAGAAGGACTGGTATATATATAGTCTCACAATATGGGGTTAATACAAATTCGCAGAAGAGTGAAGTTACTGAGTGGTTTTTTTTGGGCGTTCCTCATATCGTATAAGTACTTGGCTTAAAATATCCTGCAATTTGGGTTTCAAATGTCATGTATTGAACCTATATGACTACTGCACCTGAATCTTATAAGTGTATATAGACTGTAGTTGCTAAAAACATGATGTCTTTCCATGGACTCTCCTGTGAGGAGAGGAATTTTTAACTCCAAAAATAAATAAAATATATATTTTTTTCAATCCAAATGAATGTCCATCTTTTTAAACTCAACCAGAAGCAGTGCAGGTCTCCAGGGAACCCACAGAATTTCTTGCAATGCGGTCACCTTACAGCATGTGGAAAAAATATTGGCTGAGAACTTTTTCGCTTTCTATTAAAAAGGTGTACAGTAAAAAATTGTGTAGTTCAATCTCCTACTTGCAATAAATATTTCACCACTAGGGGGATCATTCTGTCTTGTTTCAACTTCATCTACAAACTTTATAACCGTGAAACTTTTATTTGTATCTTTAATGATCCAAAGAGAAAAAAATTAATATCTGATGACAAGATTTTATCGCCACAAATCAAAAAGAATAATCAGCAGTAAATGTAAGTCCATGAGTTTTCCTTTTCTGTTAACACTTTAATATAGACATTTCTGTTTCTGGGAAAGCTGGGTGATAACCATTACACATTTCTTAGATTCCTGGACAGCGCTGGTCTTAGTTTATGGGGCACATTGTGGGAATATGTACTTTAGCATCTCATCCAGCACCCACACAGTGCTCATACAGTGCACAAGAGGCTCAGGCTATGTTCACACACTAAACTAAAAATGGCTGTAAAATACGGAGGGAAAACAGCTCCTGAATTTTAGCTGTTTTTTAAGCATCAAACGTTTTTTTTTATGCGTTGTTTTCCGATAGTTTTTGGAGCACTTTTTCTATTGACACAATGAAAAAACAGCTCCAAAAACAGCTGAAGAAGTGACATGCACTACTTTTTATGGGGCGTTTTTTACGCACCGTTTTTTCAAACGGCCGCGTAAAAAAACGCCCCGTCGGAAAGGAATGTCGTTTTTCCCATTGAAATCAACGAGCAGATGTTTGGAGGCATTCAGCTTCCGTTTTTTCAGCCATTTTTTTTGGCGTTTACCCTCACAGTGGTATAAATATGTGACACGATTAACTCCTCCGGTAGATAAATGAGGACACTATGCACTACACATTTATGCAGAAAAGCGTAGGAGAACTATGCCAGGGTCGGTAGCTATGTCGTATTTTGCTGTATATATAGTGATAAACCACTCTGTTATAGTAAAGGAGCCTCATTGCTGGGGTGTACACACAAGGGGTTGATAGGGATAATGCCCTCCTTTACTCCTCAATCTTTGCTGACAGCCTCCACTAGAGGGAGCTGAAGGCATATGTTTTATGCAGCTCCTGTTTACTTTAAATGATATCCTTATAAATTCAAATGCAGTCAGCTCCCCCTAGTGGTGGCTGTAAGGCCACAGATTTCTATCAGAATTCTGCCACCGATAAAGATTTATTTGGAGCTAGGTAAATAACTGAAACAAAATTAAAGTGACACTAACCGCTTAATCACCCTAGAACACCAGGGATGCACAAATTAACCACTTTACTGCCCAAGATATCTACAAATGATACCGCTACACTTTGCTGCCACTATTGTGTATGATGGCACTAAAATGGAACTGTTTATAGAAGGTACTTTGCTGGTAATATTATTTATAGGGGGTACTGTACTGGCACTACTGTCATTATATAGGTGTGGTTATTTGCATACATATAGTGGCATTATTTATGTACACAGTATGGTGGCATTAGTTATATGCACAGAATGGCAACATTATTTATGTATACAATATGGTGGCAATAGTAATGTGTACAGTATTGGGGCATTATTTATGTGTACAGTAAGGTGGCGTTAGTTATGTGTATAGTATAGGGGCATTATATATGTGTAGATTATGGTGGCATTAGTTATGTGTACAGAATTGTGCCGTTAGTTGTGTACAATATAGGGGCATTATTTATGTGTACAGTATTGGGGCATTATTTATGTGTACAGTAAGGAGACATTAGTTGTGTGTACAGTACGGGGGCGTTAGTTATGTGTATAGTATAGGGGCATTATATATGTGTAGATTATGGTGGCCTTAGTTATGTGTATAGTATAGGGGCATTATATATGTGTAGATTATGGTGGCCTTAGTTATGTGTATAGTATAGGGGCATTTTTTATGTACACAGTATGTGGCTTAGTGGAGTGTATAGTATAGGGGTATTTTATATGTGTACATTATGGCAGCATTATTTATGTGTACAGTATGGTGCCATTAGTTGTGTGTACAGTATGGCAGCATTATTTATGTGTACAGTATGGCTCCAGTAGTTATGTATACAACATTGCAGCATAATCTAAGAACAGTGTTTGTGACATTTCTTCATTTTATAGCGATGGCATTGTGTATGTGCATCTATGTGTATGTGTGTGCGGGCCACATATACATAACCAAACCTCTCCCTTGAGAAAATCCTGCATACTCCGCGGCCTCATTGTGACCCAGCTTTCCCAGTGACAGGTATAACTAAGAAACAGCTAAACAGATATTTAACAACTTATAACAGAACAGAACATTTCATGAATTTTCCCCTTCAAATCATTGAAGGCAAAGTATTCTCGAGAGCGGCAGAGGCTACAGTATAACAGAAGAGGTTAAATGTCGGAGGAACGTTTGTGACACGGTGCTGCTTAACAGCTTTTATGTTGAACACCAGATAAAAGAGTTACAGCGTGTGTATATAAATTTCTTACATCTGCCTGTTTTGCCCACGGCATGCCAACCTAGCGGCCATAGAGTTTTCCTCACTGTTCACAAACTGTGATATATTATGTCTGGTGCGGTAAAGCAGGCACGTTACAGCTCACCAGGGTATACGCTACTATAGTCTGACAACGACTACAAGGAAAAGAGCGAAGTCAACCTTCATCTTCTCCATCAGACACAGTATGAGATTGCCGAGCGGTGCTGCAACATGCTAGGACAACAGATAGAGCAGCGTTGGAATAAAGGAAATACACAATAACGATATCATACTCTCTATCAGTGACCTGCCACCTGTCGCTGATGAGAAACTACAACTCTCAGCATGCAGGGCTTCAGCTATAGTGGGTACAAAATAGCAGTCACACCCGGTTTGAGGGGGCCCAAAGGCCTCTTTGGCACATCACAAGACATCAATTTTATAAATGGCCCATGGTAGGCCTGAGGGGACCCTGGTACAAATCTTCCATTGGGGCCCACGCCTGACAGCCGCAAATCACTAATAATGGTGGAGCATGCAGGTCTACACAGGCAACAGCTATGAGGCGGCATAAAAAAGAGATCTGTGTCTAGTATGCTGTAAGCTGATCCAAATATATTATGCAGCATGTGCCATCTTGATATATTTTGGTGAAATTTAAAATGACATGTTCTTGCTTTGTACAGTGTTGTTCTTATGGCACTATTAAAAATGTGCCCCATTGTGCTGACATCACTGTTGATTGCTGATCCTTCCTGAGAGGGCTGTCCAGGGTTAGAAGAATGTGGCTGCTTTTTTTTACAAAAACAGCGCCATACCTGTCCACAGGTTGTGTGTGGTATTGCAGCTCTGCCCTATTCACTTCAATAGAGCTGCAATATCAGCCACAACACATGGACAGGTGTGGTGCTATTTCTTAAAGAAAGCAGCCATGTTTTTCTAACCCTGGAAAACCCCTTAAAGAGATTCTTATATGCTACCAATGTAGAGGTGTTCTGAGCATTTACGTAATCCTGCCACCGAGGTGGGAGACTGTTTTCACAAAGCCCTAATACGGCTGCATTTTAGGGTCCAGAATACAGACATAGCAACCGTGGTTCTATTGAAATATCCTTAGATCTTTATATAGCCTGCAATTCATGGTGCCCAATGGCCTCCAGTCTTGGTCCAGTGGTCATTTTACTCCCTAAAGGCCCAATGGTAGTTCTCAACATTATATGGAAACTATATCTAGAGGCAAAAAAACAAGCAAAAACCCAGTTAGTCAGTACTTCCTAACAAAGTGAAATAAATGGGATTATATCAAGATGTTAATAGGAATAGTATATTCAATTTGGGACTTTGCTGGGAACACCATTTTATTTTGTAATGTAAAAAGTTTCAACATTCTGTGCTGATTCATTTCTTAATATATCATTATAGTAGTTGGAGCTCCTTTTTTCTGAAACAGAGCACCAAATCTCCTGCAGAGACAGATTTAAAATAACATTCTGTTTACCTGCAGCCACCTCTAGAGGGAGATTTGGAGATTACCGCATACTAATTATGCATTGCACTCAATAATAAGACAGTATGCAGTAAGCTCCTAAGCTCCCCCTAGTGGTGGCTGCAGACAGACATAAGATTATGTTGTAAATCTATGTCCATATTTGTATCAGAATAAAAGGAAGTTTCAACTGCTATAAAGATACATTAAGAAAATAATAAGCACAGAAATGATGGTAAATGGCAGAGATTCGTTTTAGAAGAAAGAAGATACATCTTAACTTATCTTTCAGTATTGTGTTGGCCCAAAAGTGACATCAGGAGCCTTGTTGCTATGAACTGGTTTTACAATGCAATATGTGTTTTCCCCAGAATGGTAAAGCAACATCAAGTGTAAGACTTGTGTTTCAGTGGAGGCAGAATTAATAGTCAATTCAGATGAATGAAACTTGTCAACTGAGCAAAAAAACAAGAACTTCAGTGAAGTACACAACATAGCCAAAGTATGTGAACCCCTGACCATCACACCTAAATGAACTTGAATGACATCCCATTACAAAACCATTGTGGTTAATATGGAGTTGGCTCCTTTTGCGGCTATAACAACCCCTACTCTTCTAGGAAGGTTTTCTACAAGATTTTCTAGTGTCTGTGGGAATTATTGCCCATTAGTCAAAGGGCATTTGTAAGGTTGGCTGAAAAAGTCTGTCTCGCAATCAGCGTTCCAGTTCATCCAAAAGGTATTGAATAGCGTTGAGGTCAGGACTCCAGGTTCTCCACACCAAACTCCTCAGCCCATGTCTTTATGGAGCTCGCTATGTGCACAGGGGTGCAGTCATGTTGAAACAGGAAAGGGCAGAACCTCAAACTGGAACCACAAAGTTGGAATCTACAATTATTTAAAATGTCTTTGTATGTTGTAGTATCAACATTACCCTTCACTGGAAATAAGGGCCAAACCCTGAAAAACAACCCCAGACCATTACCCATCCATCAGCACATGTTACAGTAGGCACTATGCATTCTGGTAGGTAATATTCCCCTGGTATCCACCAAACCCAGATTCCTCCATCAGACTGCCAGATAGTGAGACGTGATTCATCACTCCAGAGAACACGCTGCTCCAGAGTCCAGTGACGACGTGCTTTACACGACTCCAGCAGACGCTTGGCATTGTGTATGGTGATCTTCACCTTGGAAAAACCTTTCATGAGGTTCCGGACGCAAAGTTCTGGTGCTGATGTCACTTCCAGAGGCGGTGTGAATCTCTGTAGTGAGTGATGCAACAGAGGATAGGAGATTTTTACACGCCACACACATCAGCTGACAACACCTGAACTCAAAATTTAGAAGGGGTGTCCACATACTTTTGGCCATATAGTGTACGAGGCTCTTGGTAGCTTTAAGTTTGGTGCTATTAAACTGTATCATAATGAGTTTGCATAGCTAGTTTTGTAAGGATAGTACAGGTGCTTAAAAAAGAAAACCGTAACATGAATCTGCGTTGAATCTTTCTCGCTGGCGCTCCGTACATGTGGGTTATTTATCGCTGGTGGAGGAGATGGCTTCTGATTCCTGCTATTTGTGTTTTGGAATCCTCATTTTCATACATCTGTCACTTGTCAGGGATAATCTGGTGTTAAGTTGTTGTGTTTTGTAATTAGCCGTTCTGTTACCAGCGCCTTCTGCTTCTCTCTTATACATCTTCCTGAGAGATGAAAAAGATGAAATATTCACAAGGAGCCTTTCCACAGAGCATGTTACATATTGCTCATGTCCCTATACTATGATTTTACTATTTGGCTCAACTTTTTTGATTTTAATAGATTGGCAGGAGAGCTGGGTACATTTGTCAGTAATAGTGGGTGGAGCTTAAAATATCAAAGAAACGTAAGTCTCGGTTATTAGGAAAAATCTCATAATAAATGTGTGATGAATTTAAATGCGTTTGATAAGGATTAAAGGAACACTTTGGGCAAAACTACACTGTTATTCCTAGTGTAAAGCCTGAGGGGGCGGTGCATGACACAGTGATCCAAAGAACACCACGGATAGAACCTCCCCCTCATAAAGACATCTTTCATGTGTCCTTTAAGTGTTGAAAGAATGGGTGTTAGTTGCACCCCTGAACATCTTCATCAATTGCGAAGAGATGAATGCCTTAAACATGCTGTATAAGTTAATTATCACATGTAGTGCTTTTTTGGTTCTCGCAGCCCATCTCACCACAAGATGGTCCCCCGGGATGTCATACGTCAGGTCTCCCCATTTTCATGACCGTGCAAAGAGCCACATAGACAGGAGGAAGTGACATGAGAGCCACATAAGCAGGAGGAAGTGACATGAGAGCCACATAGGCAGGAGGAAGTGACATGAGAGCCACATAGGCAGGAGGAAGTGACATGAGAGCCACATAGGCAGGAGGAAGTGACATGAGAGCCACATAAGCAGGAGGAAGTGACATGAGTGCCACATAGGCAGGAGGAAGTGACATGAGAGCCACATAGGTAGGAGGAAGTGACATGAGAGCCACATAGGCAGGAGGAAGTGACATGAGAGCCACATAGGCAGGAGAAAGTGACATGAGAGCCACATAGGCAAGAGGAAGTGACATGAGAGCCACATAGGCAAGAGGAAGTGACATGAGAGCCACATAGGCAGGAGGAAGTGACATCAGAGTCACATAGGCAGGAGGAAGTGACATGAGAGCCACATAGGCAGGAGGAAGTGACGTGAGGGCCACGTAGGCAGGAGGAAGTGACAGTAGAGCCACATAGGCAGGTGGAAGTGACATGAGCCTTCATGGCACTACTCAGGGGAGGGACTGCTGAAAAGGTGCCACCTATGAGCAATAATTAGCTAGTGGTGCACCATCCATGAACCTAGATGAGAACTTCAGAGAGGGCCCTTCTCTGACTGCAGGGGTCCAGCATTCTAACAGATATATAGTCCATGTCTGTATTTTGTTATCTCCAATTTTGGGAGGAACCCATGCTTTCCAACAGGAACCCCTTCAAGAAAGTATTAGACTTTACCACAGTGGACTTTCTTGGTGAGGGATGAGACAGGGCAAAGGTCACGGATAGCAATGATGGTACAAAGTCAAGACTAAAGGACAACCTCAGAGGTACAGTTTTAGGCTCAAGAGAGTAACTAGGGGTCAGGGTCACCAGTTATGGTGCCATAGTGCCCAGTGATGTTATATGGGAACTAATCAATAATGAATAAAACAATTAATTAGAAATATCGCCCATAGCAACTGCCAACAACTCCAAAGGTATAGAAGGCCACAAAGGGCACCATAGGGTGATACCAAACAAAACGAAAAAATAAACAAAAATTGCAAATTTAATGACGGCACAGCTCAAGTGAATACTAGTGCCTGCCACCCAGTTAGTGGAAGCTGCTATAGAGAATGCAATGGAACTGACCCCACAGATGGGAAAAGATGGCCTGGAAGTGTTGCCTATATCCGGAGTACCACGTTCTGGATATAGGCAACTTTAAAGGTGGCCATACACAATAGATAGCTAAACGTGCATGTTATTTTAAGGGTTGGGGGGCACTGCTTATCTCCCAGGACACCAGTCCAATGAGCCAGGAAAAATCCATCTTGTCCTTCCCTGGTGGTGATCTGCTGGATCCCATATACATCAGATATTTAGACACTGCTAAAATCATTGGGTTCTGCCAAGTATAGTGTCCACAACTGATTCATTCTGTTCCAATACACTGGGGTCACCATCAGATGTTGGCTGGTCATCTTATCTTATCCACAGAGTTGGACGGCTCCACCAGAGTACCAGCGGCTCCTTCGGTGGGTCCAGGCTCCTACACAATTATGAACCCCAAAGACCCAGTAGAAAACAACCCCATTTAGAGCATACACATGTTCTATATGGATGAGGGGTGGGCCCTCAGAGTCATTGTCTCTGGTGGGCCTGAGAAACCCTAGTCCAACATTGCTTGTGTAGTTTTGGAAATTGATGCATGGATTACAGTCCTGTCCAACCATAAAAGAAAAGAAGATGGTGTAAAATGTAGATCATGCGCCTACATTAATCTGGTGGAAACGGGAAGAAACGGTTCTGGCTGCATAGTCTCACAATTACACTGTTATAGAAAGTCATTCAATAAGCTGAGTGACCTTTCACACCATCACAATAATAGTCGTAACATGAAACCAATCACTCCATTTGTATTTGTCATAAATTCCTTATCTCAGCCTCCACCATGTTTACCTTACGTCGAGCGCGTCCCCTGGTTCTGTTCTTTTAAAGCCATTGAAACCGTCTTTTGTCCTCCTAGGAGACTCCACTTCCTCTTCTGTCAGAGTATTGCTGCAATCTGAAGGCCATATATTGTGTGTAATCATTATGTATGAAACATGATCTATATGTCATCTTCAAGGTTTATTGTGAGTCTTCAGAATGTCCTCTAAGCATTTTACCACCATTAGCGCCCATTATGGGATACCTTGTAAAAGATAACATGTAAGGGAAATTTCATAAACTCGTCACTTTTTGCTGTCTGCTAATGACAGGATACTGTACTTGGAGAAAGGTGCCTGCTGGAATTTTAAAAAGGGAAGTATCAATTGTTCAATATCCGTATACTGTAGGTATCGTATATCCTGACTAGTTCTATGAAGACCTTGATAAATGCTAGAGCTTTTTTCATAGCTGAGATGGGACATTTAAGGGTTCTCTGTATATGATCTATATTCTAATACACCATGATCTTCCTGGGTGGAGGGTGTATCAGAATCATTTTTCATTGTCAGTCCTCATCCCTATGTATTGTCCTAAGTTTTGAGTGAATTGGCTAAAGCAAACAATTTCCTATTAGATAAAGAGATCAAATTTTTTATAGCGGCAGTAGAGGAGTGTGTTGATCTTGTGGGAGGCAGTGACTTGTCCACTTATGTGATTATGTTCGCGAGAACAGGACTTCATGCCACAGGGGAAACAGCAAGAGATAGGCTGGCATTAAATAGATTGTAGCCAATTAGACCATAATAATAATAATAATAATAATAATAATAATAATAATAAGGACAGCAACAGGAGAGGAGTGTGTTGATCAGGTGGGAGGCAGTGACCTGTCTAGTCAGGGGTAGTGTCAAGAAATGGATGGGGACAGAATAACCTGTAGCCAATTAGGTCATGATAATAATGACAGAAGCAGGAGTGGAGTGTGCTGATCTTGTGGGAGGCAGTGACCTGTTAACTCATGGGATTATGTTAGTGAGGACAAGACTTCATGTGACAAAGGAAGTGTTGAGACATGGGTGGGGACAGAATACCCTGTAGCCAATTATATTATGGTAATACTGGTAGCAGCATGAGTAGAGGGTGCTTATCTTGTGGGAGGCAGTGACTTGCCCAGTTGTGTGATCATGTGAGTGAGAAAAGAACTTCATGCAACAAGGGAAGCATCAACAAATGGGATGATACAAAATAACCTGTAGCCAATTAGATGATGATTATGATAATTGTGGTAGTGATGATGATGATGACGACAATCATAATAATCAATCATAATAATCAATCAATCATAATAATAATAATAATCATAATCGCAGCAGGAGAGTATTGTTTTGATCTTTTGGGAGGCAGTGACCAGTTCTATTAGTGAGGACCAGGCTGCATGTAAAAGTGGCAGTGTGTGATTTGAGGGAAGGGATAGAGGTGAAGGAGCCACAATAAAGGTGTAACTTAAAGGGGTTGTCCCAAGTTGACTCAAATTTTTTTTTTTATACATTCTAAGCAGGAAATGAATTTGAAAACATTTGGTGTTAAAAAAAACTTAAAATTCATTTCCTAAGTGCCTTTTTTTTACACTTGATAACTCAGCAAGTGCTGGTTATCTTTTCTAAAAAGGGGCGTGAGCGGCTCGATGTCAATCAAGCCGCTCCGCTCTGCAGTGTGCGCGCTCCCAATGTTGCTAGATACTGTAGTTCTAGCAACATCGGGAGAATGTTCGTCTCAAGCGGGCATGGTAAGCCCGATTGAGACGAACTTACCGTGAATGTCATGAACCCTACACTACACTACACTACACTCACCCCGTTTCGGCAAGCCACTTTTCCCTCCCCCACCCTGTCACTACATTTTTGTACCCGCCGCACCGGTGCTGCATCAGCACCCGGCGAACAACTAAAAATATATAAAATAAAATAATAATCACCTAAGACGTTCTAACGGCGCTCTGAACGGTCCCGTCACTTGCCATCTTCCTTCTTCTTGGCGCCGCTCGCATTCATAGTAACAATGCGTTGTGGCGCAGATGACGTAATCATATCAGGCCCACGTGATTACTTCATCTGCGCCCACCGCTCTGTTATTGTGAATGGGAGAAGAAAAGTGACGGGACCGTTCAGCTCTTCGTGGGAACGTCTTAGGTGAGTTTATTTTTGTATGTATGTTGTTATGTATGTATGTATGTATGTATATGTTTTCTTGTATGTATGTTGTCATGTTTGTATGTATATGTGCATGTATGTTTGCATGTATGTATGTTTTCATGTATGTATGTTTGCATGTATGTATGTTTGCATATATGTATGTTTGCTTGTATGTATGTTTGCTTGTATGTTTGCTTGTATGTATGTTTGCATATTTGTATGTGTATATGTGCATGTATGTGTATATGTGCATGTATTTTTGCTTGTATGTATGTTTGCTTGTATGTATGTATGTATGCTTGCTTGTATGTATGTATGTTTGCATGTATGTATGTTTGCTTGTATGTATGTTTGCTTGTATGTATGTTTGCTTGTATGTATGTTTGCTTGTAGGTATGTATGTTTGCTTGTATGTATGTATATGTTTTCATGTATGTATGTTTGCATGTATGTATGTTTGCATATATGTATGTTTGCTTGTATGTATGTTTGCTTGTATGTATGTTTGCATGTATGTATGTTTGCATATACGTATGTTTGCTTGTATGTATGTTTGCTTGTATGTATGTATGTATGTATGTATGTATGTGTATATGTGCATGTATGTTTGCGTGTATGTATGTTTGCTTGTATGTATGTATGTATGCTTGCTTGTATGTATGTATGTATGTTTGCATGTATGTATGTTTGCTTGTATGTTTGCTTGTATGTATGTTTGCTTGTATGTATGTTTGTATGTATGTATGTATGTATGTTTGCTTGTATGTTTGCTTGTATGTATGTTTGCTTGTATGTATGTTTGCATGTATGTATGTTTGCTTGTATGTTTGCTTGTATGTATGTTTGCTTGTATGTATGTTTGCTTGTAGGTATGTATGTTTGCTTGTATGTATGTATATGTTTTCATGTATGTATGTTTGCATGTATGTATGCTTGCATATATGTATGTTTGCTTGTATGTATGTTTGCATGTATGTATGTTTGCATATACGTATGTTTGCATATACGTATGTTTGCTTGTATGTATGTTTGCTTGTATGTATGTATGTATGTTTGTATGTGTATATGTGCATGTATGTGTATATGTGCATGTATGTTTGCTTGTATGTATGTTTGCTTGTATGTATGTATGCTTGCTTGCTTGTATGTATGTATGTTTGCATGTATGTATGTTTGCTTGTATGTTTGCTTGTATGTATGTTTGCTTGTATGTATGTATGTTTGTATGTGCATGTATGTGTATATGTGCATGTATGTTTGTATGTATGTTTGTATGTATGTATGTTTTCATGTATGTATGTATGTTTGCATGTATGTATGTTTTCTTGTATGTATGTATGTTTTCTTGTATGTATGTTGTCATGTTTGTATGTTTTCATGTATGTGTTTTCATGTATGTATGTTGTCATGTTTGTATGTGTATATGTGCATGTATGTTTGCATGTATGTATGTTTTCATGTATGTATGTTTGCATGTATGTATGTATGTTGTCATGTTTGTATGTGTGTATGTTTTCATGTATGTGTTTTCATGTAGGTATGTTTGCATGTATGTATGTTTGTATGCATGTATGTTTGCATGTATGTATGTTTGCATGTATGTATGTTTGTATGTATGTTTTCATGTATGTATGTTGTCATGTTTGTATGTGTATACGTGCATGTATGTTTGCATGTTTGTTTGTATATATGTCTGTATGGCCATGTATGATACTGTCTGCTGGCGCCCTGTATCTAAGCCAACTTTGCCGCAGGCTTCTATACATGGTATAACAGTCAGTATCACACATGAAAGTGAAAGTAAGCCTACGACATGTTTTATTTCATTTTTTTTTTAAATATTTTTGATTTTTTACAGGTTTGGTGTTTGGACTACGTCGGTTTCGAGGACTACTTAGATGACGCTTTTTTTTTCATCAATAAAATGGTTAATGAGGGTTGTGTTGGGGGTGCTTTATTTCAATAAAATATTTTATCTATATTTTTGTCTTTTCTTTTCAAGTTTTATTACTATCACTTTAGTAATGGCCGCTGTCTGAGTGACAACATCCATTACTAAGGGGAGGCTTAGTGTTAGCCGGTACAGAGGCTAACACTAAACACCATTATTACCCCGGTACCCACCACCACCAGGGGTGCCGGGAAGAGCCGGGTACGATCCAGTACCCGACCATCTGTTGTGATGGTCGGGTACTGGGGCGGCCGCAGGCTGGTATTATGAGGCTGGGAAGGGCCAAAAACAGTGGACCTTCCCACCCTTGTAATGCTAGGCTGCTGCTGCTGTGTTGTATCTGGCTGGTTATAAAAATGGGGGGGACCCCACGTCATTTTTTTTTATTATTTATTTATTATTTTTATTAAAAAGACATGGGGTTCCACCCAATTTATCATAACCAGCCACAAACAACACAGTGTTATTAGCCTGGGAATGTACAAAACCAGTGGCCCCTCCCACCCGTGTAATGCCAGGCTGCTGCGGCCTTGTATATGGCTGGTTATTAAAAATGTGGGGGACCCAACGTCTATTGTTAAATTTTACTAAAAAAACGACGTGGGGGTCCCCTCCATTTTTATAACCAGCCCGATACAACACAGCAGCAGCCTAGCATTACAAGGGTGGGAAGGTCCACTGATTTTGGCCCTTCCCAGCCTCATAATACCAGCCTACGGCCGCCCCAGTACCCGACCATCACAACAGATGGTCGGGTACTGGATCGTACCAAGCTCTTCCCGGCACCCCTGGTGGTGGTGGGTACCGGGGTAATAATGGGTGGTTAGTGCTAGCCTCTGCACCGGCTAACACTAAGTACCGCCTTAATAATGGACGCTGTCAATCAGCCAACTACCATTATCTAGGAACTAATAAAGTTTGAAAAAAAAACACAAAGACAATTTTTTTTTATTGAAATAAGAAATCCCCAACAAAACCCTCGTTAACCATTTTATAAAAATTTTCAAAAAACGTAGATCTACGCAGTAGTCCAACGAATCGAAGATGTAGTCCAATCGGTACATCAAAATCTGCAACAACATAAAAAAAAAGTTAGCAATGTGAACAATACCGATACTTATGCTCACCTACACACACACAAACAACCACACACAAACATATACACAAACACATATAAACACACACCCATATATTACACAAACACACACATAAACACATATACACACACACATATACACACACACATATACACAAACACATGTACACAAACACACCCATATATACACAAACATATACACAAACATATATACACACACACACACACACACACACACACACACATATATACACACACACACACATATACACAAACACACACGTATACAAAAACACACACAAACATATACACACAAACCTATACACATATGCACAAACACACCCATATATACACAAACACACACACACATATGCATACATATGCACAAACACCCATATATACACAAACACACACATATACACACACACATATACATATACAAAAACACACAAACATATGCACAAACACACCCACATACACAAACACACACACATAAACACACAAACACACACACAAACATATACACAAACACACATATACACACAAACATATACACAAACACATGTACACAAACAAACCCACATATACACAAACATATATACACAAACACACCCATATATACACACACACACACACATACACAAACACACCCATATATACACAAACACACACACACATATACACACAAACATATACACATAAACATATGTACACAAACACACCCATATATACACAAACACATACACAAACCCACACATATACAAAAACACACACACAAACACACACACAAACACACCCATATATACATATATACACACACACAAATATACACAAACACAAAAATATACACAAACATATACACACAAATACACCCATATATACACTCACACATAAACACACACACACATATACACAAACACACCCATATATACACAGACACACACACACACACACACACACACACACACACACACACACACACACACTTACCTTTAGCGGAGCGCAGACTTCTCGCGACGGGTGCCTTCCACTTCATCTCCTTGCATCTCCTGCGCATGCGCCGAGATGCGCCGAGATGCGCGTTCATGAGTAAATGACATCCTCTGCTCCGGACGCAGAGGATGTCATTACGCATGCGCGGCCACCGCTAAAGGTAAATAGCGGTGGCCGGGAACCTAGGCAACGAGCAGGATACAAAGAGGGACCGACCGCAACTTCAATCAACGATATCAAGAAAACGACATCGCTGGACGACGGACAGGTAATTAGAATTCTTATTTTTACATGGGGGAGCTTTATAGCTCCATTTATCAACTTGGGACAACCCCTTTAAAGCTCTTGGGCCCCAAAGCATAATCTGTAACAGGGCCACCCAACTATCATGCTTTATATTTCTGGTCTCTACTCATATGAGGAAGAAGGACCATTTGGACACCTTCTTGTGCTCCAAGACCCCATGTGCGGCTGCACCCTGTAAACCCTCTAAAGTTACGCCCCTGGGCCACAAACAACATATGGTCTAAAATAGTTTTTAATTTCTGTGGCTATACAGAAGACTTTGTACATAATTTATACATCTAATTAATCAGATCATACATACTATATAATATAAGATGTCAAGTACATAATAATAACTTGTGGATTGTTTTTATCACTAAACTTTAACCAAACAACAGAACGTCAAATAAAGTTTTCATTTGCGAAATAAAGTAGAGAATCGTATACTATGCCGTAAACTGTATGCTTGGCAGGGGGAGACGTTAACTGGCCGATCTGGTCCCAGTACTGTACAAACGCACAATTTAAATTTCATAGTCTACTTACCTGCTTTCTTTATGATCTTGTATTCTGTATTTTTTTTTTGTTATTTGCTCTCCTTTGTCCCATAGCAGATCATGAACTCAGCATCTCATCAGTTTTTGGCTGGATAGAAGTGGGGTCATATATCAACCTGTCCCAGGGAACATTCTGGCAAATGTGATAGCTCTTTAATGAGTTTGTCTGGCCGTTAATTCTTCATCTGCCATGCAAAGATGCTGGTCTCTTTGTTTGGGCAACATATCAAAAGTTAACCGTGTGATTGTTGCACAAATGTCGCTAAATTCTTCTTTGGCTACCACCTTATTATTAGAATTTAACCATTTAACTAAAAAAATAAATAGAGATGTCAATTCCTGGCTTCTGAGATCCCCGCTAAATGGAAAATCAATGTAGGACTCCGTCTGCTTCTAAGAATTTTTGAAAATTGTTGAAATATGGCAAATAAAGGGTGTAAATCCTATTTCTCTTTAACGCAGAAGGGCGAATTAGACAATTGTTAATTAGTGCTGTCTCCATAACTGAACATCAAGTTACAATTTTAACTCCTGAGCCCATTTTCTTTCCCATCTATCTCTGCCCTTTCCAGTTTTGACATGCCGTCCATTTTTTATCAAATTTTTTTTCTTTGTTCTCGTCACGTTAGACAATTGTTCTCCAAACCAAGTCATCACTTCTCGATGAATTGTCGATGTATTTCTATGGACACCGGGCCGGCCCTTATAGGCAGTTCGATGGGTTGTCTTTGGAAATTAAGAGATTATACCTTGATCAGCTGGGATCTGCCCCAAGCTGCTTTTCAGCATTTATTGGGCACGACCTTCTTGCCATCAATTATGGCAAATTTACAAATGCTCCATTTTTGCCAAAAAAATGTTTCATTTCAGAACTGGAATATCAATGCAGAACACAGTAGATCAACTGTTCCATTAATATTAACTACATTTTAGAATATGACAGGAACATCCATTAATTGGCAGTGACTTTTTAACTAATGGAGTTCTATAGAGTATGGTATGCTGGATATTGCTGCAAAGTTTATGTAATTTTTTTTTTCACGTAGGTTGTGAGGTAATTCAAATATGTATATGGCACAGTACAAATGGTGTGCTGATATAACACGGAACAATTTATTGAATGCTCTTCCTACGCCTATATTTGTAAGGGTTGTCTCATCACAGAAAACACCTTTATTATAAGAGACGCTCCTGGCAAATAGTTGATTTTGCTGGAGAAAGTTGCCATCAGCTGCTCATTTCTCCTGCAGCGGCCACTACAGGTGAAATGTAGTATTACATCCAACCATTCAAATGAATGGTAATCTATGTAATGCATAATACCTATAACTCTTAAACGAACTAATAGAGTGTGGTCATGAGCAGCTTACCACCATTTATGATGTCCATATGCCCTAATAGGGCATATAAAAAGTGGTTGTCGAGGTGAGAAAATCCTCTTTAAGAAGCCATTTTAATCCTATGTGAACATTTTCCTAAGTATACTATATTATAAAGGCTATTGTTGATGTATTGAAGATATTTTACTCATCTTCAATACTTTACTTATCTTTTGGCAGTTTTTTTTTCTCCAGAAACAGCGCCACTCTTGTTCATAGGCTTTGTCTGGTAATGCAGCTTTCACTTGAAAATGGATGAACGGCAATACCAGACCGAGTCCATGGTCAAGAGTGGCACTTAAAAAAAATAAATGTATTCCTAATCTGATAAACCCCTTTACTCATATGCCTGGTGGCCAATTCTCCGCTCAACTGCAGCTAAAAAAGATCTGACTATAAAGTTTATTTAACTGTAGGTTTGGTTAATACCACTAATTCCGTGATCCGACACAATGGAGGCTTTTAAAAACAATCTTATAATGAGTTACAGCATGTTTTTTTTTTTAAAGGAACACATTTTTGCAGCTTCCCAAGTGAATTAGTGGTGGGTCATGAAATCTTCTATAGCCGGGTCTCAATTTTCGCTAAGCCTGGATTATAAGAAAGCAGAAGAATAAAGCAAAGAACACTTTATAATGCATATTCACAAAGGAAGTGGTGTAACTAAATTAATTAGGCAAGTCTTGCGTAAAGATGCAATGTAATTATATATTGGAGACAGTTAATTAGGGAGCTACTTGGAAATTTCAGTGAATACAGTATTAAAGTAATTATACATAAATACTATAACCATTAAGAGAGCATGCATAATGAAAGTAATAAGTAATTATGTAAATAATAGAATACTTGTTTTTTTTTAATATTCCCGACACCTAACAATACTTTCCTTCTTCACTTTGCAGATGTAAATGGAATCTTCTATCAGTTTAAACATTAATTTCAGACACTGTAGTTAAAGAATTGATGAACTTTCTGATCTTTTTTCATTATACTCTTACATGCGACTGAAGAGGCTGAGTCAATGGATCCACCTTGTGTAGGAACATAGAGGTGAGGCGAGCGGCTAATGATCGCCCACTTTTGCTCTGTATTTGCATAGAGAAGCTCAATGTGTTCAGAGGAACATTAGCAAATAATATATATGTATAATATATAGCCTATAGGCGGGGGCTAAGAATACCATGGAACGTAGGGTATAGATTTCTAAGGTTTCGTCAGTAAATCTATAATATAAGCTGGATCTGCCTGCAATAGGAGAAAATAATATATTTAGCTGAAACGTCATCACATATTGATTGATATGAGGAGCCCAAAGGAAGTAACAAATAGAAGCTAGGCAATGACTTAGATCATGGTTTCCCAAACTGTGGGTGGCGACTCCCTGGGGGGGTCAGGTGAAGATCTCCGAGGGGTCGCGAACCACTGACTGATGTCCCGGTTTCAACTGTATCTGCGTCCTCAGGAAGCAGATACAGTTGAAAGCAAAGCTGGAGCAAGGAGCTGACTGCTCCTTGCTCCGGCATTCATTATGTCATGAGCGCTGAGACGTGAGCGGCTCGGAGCAGACAGGCGAGGTGTAGTGACATCATCACTCCTGTCTGCGCTGAGCCACACACTGCACAGACTGGAGGAGCAGAAGGATCTCCTCCACCTGTCGTAGGAACGGGTATAGTTGAGTATGTATTTTATTAGGCACTATTGGGGCTGTGAGTTGGCAGCTATGGGGGCGTTGTACTGTGTGGGGGCAGCTGTGGGGCATTATACTTTGTGTGAGAGCTATAGGGAATTATACAGTATGGGGGCAGCTATAGGGGCATTAGACTGAGGGGGCAGCTATGGGAGCATTATACTGTGTGGGGACAGCTATAGGGGCATTACACAGTGTGGGGGCAGCTATGGGGGCATACTGTGTGGGGGCAGCTTTATGGCATTATACTTTGTAGGGAGGCACTATAGGGGCATTATATAGGGGCATTATTCTCTGTGGTGGCAGCTATAGGGGCATTATACTGTGTGCGAAACACTAAAGGGGCATTATACAGTGGGAAGGCAGCTATATGGGCATTATACTGTATGTGGGCCACTAAGGGGGCATTATACTGTGTGGGAGGCACACTGGGCTTGGGGCTCACTCAAATGTTTTTTCACCCCACTGTTCTAAACCCCTAGTGTAATGACGGGGGTGGGGAGACAGACAAGTGAGCCCTAATCTACCCACCACTCAGTCCCTGCCTACTTGCAACGACCCGCCCTAGGCGACGGGGTACAACTGGGTGACGGTCCCTACGCTCAATAAGTGCACGACAGACAAACACACAAGGGTACACAGAGCTAGGGGGAGAAAGGGGCAGTTGCCCACGGCAACACCGTGAGCAACAAGAGAAGTGAACAAGCCGAGTAAAACCAGGAGAGTACGAGGTGCCAAACGCAGAGCAGAAGAGCAGTAAACAAGCCGAGTCAAACCAGGAGTGTACGAGGTACCAAACGCAGAGCAGGAGAGTAGTCAGCAAGCCGGGGTCAATATGAAGCAAGGACAATGGTACAAGAAGCTGCAGCAGGGCCAGGAAACCAAACGAGAAGAATCACAAGCAAAGGAGGAACAGGAAAGGCAGGTATAAATAGACAGAGGGCGGGAGCTAGCTCCGTCTGGCCAGGCTGTGATAGGTTCTCCCACTCCTAAGCCTGCCACCCTGAGTGGTGGAAGATGGAGTCAGTCTCACAGACATAGAAGCAGGTGCAGACTGATTATCTATGGGCGTTAACCCCGAAGCTGTGCCTGGCAGATCCTTTACACCTAGCTATGCCTCTATTAGCCACTAATGGATGGGCCAGGTCACATGACCCACAATCAGCAGCCATAGTCGGGCCTCAGCAACGCACAGCAGCAGGATACCTTGAGTATAGGGTCTAAAGGGTGAAGACCGGGAAGGCTTCTTAGACAGCACCCTTAGAGGTGGCCCTATGCCAATCCGGTGGAGTAGCCCAGTGGGTCCACAAACCTGCTGGTCGTTACACTATCTATCTATCTATCTATCTATCTATCTATCTATCTATCTATCTATCTATCTATCTATCTATCTATCTATCTATCTATCTATCTAGCGTAGCTAAAGGCTCATGGGCCCTGGTGCAAGAATTCAGCTTGGGCCCCCCTACCCCTTCCCAACAGCACCAGACCCTTCGCACGTCTTTGCCTAACCGCCTTGCCCGACAGACCCAATGAATGCCTCCGCAGTGTAATGTTCCCCATAGCTGACCCCACAGAATAATGCCCCCACAGCTGCCCATACGCAGTATAATGCCCCCATAGCTGCCCACACACTATAATGCCCCCCATAGCTGTCCCCCCGGTATATTGCCACCCATATCTGCCCCATACAGTATAATGCCCCCATACAGTATAATGCACGTCATACAATATAATTCCCCCATACTGTATAATGCCCCCCATAGCTGCCCCATACAGTATAATGCCCCATACAGTATAATGCCCCCATACAGTATAATGCCCCCCATAGCTGTCCCATACAGTATAATGCCCCCATACAATATAATGCCCCCATAGCTGTCCCGTATCGTATAATGCCCCCATACAGTATAATGCCCACCATAGCTGCCACATACAGTATGGTGCTCTCCATAGCTGTCCCATACAGTATAATGCCCCCATACAATATAATGCCCCCATAGCTGTCCCGTATCGTATAATGCCCCATACAGTATAATGCCCACCATAGCTGCCACATACAGTATGATGCTCTCCATAGCTGTCCCGTACAGTATAATGCCCCCATACAGTATAATGCCCCCTATAGCTGCCCCATACAGTATAATCCCCTCCACACAGTATTAGGCCCCCATAACTGTCCCATACAGCATAATGCCCCCCATAGCTGTCCCATACAGCATAATGCCCCTATACAGTATAATGCCCCCTATAGCTGCCCCATACAGTATAATGCCCTCCATACAGTATTATGCCCCCATAGCTGTCCCATACAGTATAATACCCCACACAGTATAATGTCCCCCATAGCTGTCCCATACATTATAAAGCCCCCATACAGTATAATGCCCCATAGCTATCCCATACAGTATAATGCCCCCCATAGAGTATAATGCCCCCTCAGCTGTCCTATACAGTATAATGCCCCCCATATAGTATAATGCCCCCTCAGCAGCTACCATATGAGTCCCCCTCCCATACCCAGTATAATGCCCAATATGTACGTACCTAGTAGAAAAATAATAAGCACAGTCAGTTGCGACCCCTATAGCTACGCCACTGATCTATCTATCTATCTATCTATCTATCTATCTATCTATCTATCTATCTATCTATCTATCTATCTATCTATCTATCTATCTATCTCGGTCTCTCTTATTTCTAGCTATCTATAGATAGAATTCAAAGTAACTTAAATAAACACATCTAGCAATCACAAATCTAGTACTACTCGGCAGGGCGTCACATGGGCATCATTCATTTGAGAGACATTAAACTTTGTTTTGATTCATTTTACCTTCACATTTTGACAATAAGTTCATATAAAATGATCTTTTCTGCTCTGTAAACAGGGCTGATTAACATTTGTCATCCCCATTTACAATATGAAGTATCATTTATATTCTGAAGGAAAAACTAAATGTATCGTGTGCTTTTCCACCTCTTTGCCACATCCAATAGAATTTTCCAAATAGTTATGTATTGTCTAAGCGACAAGTTCACTTTAAAATATATATGCAAAAATTGCAACATTTATTGAACATCATCCAATGTTTACAAATTTCCCACTTTTTATTATTTTATGATTTTTAGTGTTTTTGGTTATTTTTTATTTTTTTTTACCAAAAATTTCAACACAATTGACTCCCCTATTTAACAGAACTAATAACGCCCTCACCTTCTAAAGTTTAAGAGAAATTAAAGTAGTGCGGAGTCGTGAAAACGTATTATGTCTAGATGCAAACCCAATTTTTTGTTTTTGGCCTTCACAAGATTACCATTATGGGAGGTAAATTTGCAGCGGGTTAGATGTCCATTACCAATCTTCAAACTGCAGACCCGCCTATTCACTTCAAAGGGAAATAAGTAAAAGTTTCCCATTGTATTTTTGTATTAGAAATTCCTTCAGACTCTTCTGTTTGGACATTTGCCTGGCATCAAGGGCCACTGCCAGGTGGCACCATTGGATGGGAAAGCTCCTGTGGACATCCTGTATAGTAGAGCAGAAGGGTTGGTGGACCATGGACCAGCACTTCTGCCCCCATCACTGAGGTTGATGTCTGCTGGTTTTCAGTGATAAATTGTGGTTTCCTGTGTGAGATTTTTACCCCAAAATTTTGAATGCAGCCTTTTTTTGTACAGGGGGAAGGAAGAGGATTTACCTTTCAGGTGACTTTTCAGAATAAGCTGTCATATTGTCATGTGTGTACAAGAAGAATAACCCTATTTCTGACCATTATATGACTTGTATTCTGCATTTTTTGTTAGCAGTTTTCCCCTCAGCAGGCACCACTCTCAATTTACTCTGTGCTAGTTGGCGGAGCCTAACTGCTATTATGTCTTCTATACATAGAAGAGGAGGATCCTGCTCTCCTATTTCTATCTACAAATTATTAAGTGGCAGCAGTAACATAGAGATTATACAGCAGTAATCAGCAGTATAGCTGTGAATCTAGCACTGGTGTAAGATATAACTCTTACCAGGGCCGGCCCTAGGATAGATGGCGCCCTGTGCGAAATGATCTTTCGGCGCCCCACCCCATCATTAAAAAAAATGCCCCATAAAAAAAATTATAATGCCCCTTTAGTGCCCCCATACAGTATAATAATAATATTTAATAATATAATATATTACAAGCCCTTCAAGGACACAGTATTTTGTCCTCTAATTGTGCCCACAGTATTATGCCACCTGTAGTATCTATACACAGTATAATGTCCGCTTAGTGGCCCCCACACAGTATAGTGCCTCCCTGTAGACAGTGCCATAATCCCCCACCTCCTTTTTGTAGATCGTGCCATACAGCCCCCCCACCTCCCCCTTGTAGACAGTGCCCCCAAACAAAAACCAAAATTGTACTCACCTAAGCCCCATTCCCATGACGAACTGAGCTGCTCCATGATGGGATCCTGTCGCCTAGTACAGAGTTTCCAGAGTTTCCCTGCTCTGATATAGTGCTGTCGCTACCGCTATAGCAGCCGCAGCGGCTGCTAGGGGCACCACCGCCCTCATGCCCAGTCTCACAGCTAGCAGTCGCTATGGCTGCTACAGCGGTAGCGACGGCCACTAAGTGAAGAAGTGCCCGGACGGAAAGGCGACTGCCTAAGGCTGACCCTGACCCGCTGGTAGTTGCAACGGCGCGGGTAAGTGGAGAAAGAGGCATTTTTCTCTAATAAGATATATTACAACGTTTCTTATATTCACTTGTACTATTGATTTATGCAAAGTTTGTTGAAAAATTAGTGACCATTTAAATGTAAAAGGGACATGCAAGTGCCAAAATAATGAATATAACATAGGTAATGGTGGGGTCTAAACATTGGGACTTGACTTGGTCTCTACTTGGCTGTTCCATATCTCCCATAGACTTTAATGGAACAAACCAATGCCTGTGCGGCCACTTCTCCTCTGGCACCTCCATTCTTAGGATATTATCGGTTGGATTTTTACCAATCAGAATTTTAAATCAAATCCTTATTTTCGGCCGACCAATTGGAAGCAGAACGCCCCCAAACATCTGCCCATTGATTTCAATGGGAAAAATGGTGCTCTGTTCCGATGGGCCGTTTTTGTACGCAGACGTTTTGAAAAACGGCAGCGTAAAAAGACGGGCACGAAAAAGAAGTGCATGTCACTTCTTGAGCCGTTTTTTGGAGCCGTATTTCATTGACTCTATAGAAAAACAGCTCCAAAAACGGCCGTAAAAAATGCGAGTTTCTTAAAAAACGCCTGAAAATCAGGAGCTGTTATCCCTTGAAAACAGCTCCATATTTTCAGACGTCTTTTGCTAAGCATGTGAACATACCTTTATCATCATGGCTATGTTGATGGCGACGGTCATAATTTTCCCACAGTCGTGTGACTTAGGGCATGTTCACACGTGGCAACATTTTTCCGCTGCAAATGTTGGTGCAGATTTGGGGGAATTACGCAACGAATCTGCAGCAACATTTGCATATTTGACAGGTGATTCAGACGTTGCAGATATCAGAGCGGACTTGCCACAGATTTCAGTTTTTGCATTGCAAAGGCTGAAATCCGCAGTGAAATTCCGCTTCTTCTCCGCAATGGAATGAGCTGCTGCGGATTGAAAATTCTGCACCGCAGCCTGATTTCCGCACAGTTATTTTCTGCAACGTCTGAACTAACTTTCCTAAAAATGTATAGAAAGAAATGAAAAAAACGGCCGCTGGAGAATTCCACTGAGGGCTGTCCGCAGCAGAATTCAACAGCAATTCCGCCACGTGTGAATGTGCCCTTAAAGTTGCTTTGGAGACCTCACCTTCATTAGTTTTCTGGGCTACCAAGTGGGTCTCACTATGCAAATTTTTTAGTTGTGCAATTTCATTGCCTTAGTCTCACTCCAATAGAGTTCAATATAGTAAATTGGTGAGCAACTGTTCCACTGATGTTTACTGGAGTGTGTATATCACACAACTACGGTACTTTTCCTTGTGAAAACAATGCCATGAACAACAACTTTTGCGTGACAGTGTAGCAGTGTCATTGAGCTGCTCATCCATTCCCCGCGTAGCCTGAGCCTAATGCTTGGTACTTGGGTTGCAGATCAAGATTGTTCATTGAGAACAGTAACATAATTACTATAATAGTAAAACGTAAAACATTCATATATTCACAAATCAATATAAGTCGAAACAATGAGGTCATACTTGTTACATGGAGCCTGACAAAGAATAGTCTGTCTGTCTGCTGAGCAGCTGGCACTTCTCCGCTCACACCTTTGAACTCTTATCAATTATCTCCAATTATCAACACTTCTTTCAATAAACATTTGGCGCTTATAAATAACTCAAGGTTATGTCCCCTTTAAGACTTGTAGAAGACCACTATGTAAGACAGGCAGCGATCGATTGTCACTTCCTTGCAGGTGGCAAATGTGACTGAGCACTTGATAGATATGATCCTTCCGTTTGATAAGAGAAGTTTAATGAGTTGGTGTTCATTACAATAATGCTTCTGCATAATAACTAAACATATAGGGGGGTCATTATATATATATATATATATATATATATATATATATATACATATATATATATATATATGTGTATATATATATATATATGTATAAATAAAAGTTTGTCACTAATTTATGCTAAAATACAGTAACGGGTGAAGAATCACTGCATAACCATTTCCGTACACCCTATTAGGGAATTCTGAGTTATTAGAGGGGAGGCCCCCTGTTCAGGATCTTCATCCCTTGGTCAGAATGGGAAGAGGTTACAAGGAATGTCTCTCTCTCGAGGACCTGTACTGTACTGCATTACAAAGACAACCCATTGATATAACTAAGAACGATGTAATGCTTTATTTTCTCTCAGGGGGCGCTGCAGGGAAATTGAGCACTTACTGCCAGGTTTCCCCAAAGATTACAACTGATCGGTGGGGTTCGAGCTCGGGGACACTTTATGATGAGCTTATTGACAAGAGACCCATCTGACAAGTAGGGATTGCCTAAAGCGGAAAACCGTTTTGAAAGCATCTTTTTCTCCATACGGAAACGTTGAGGTTTTATGATGACCGTTGCACAAGTCAGCCATAGATTAAACATTCGCTTTCTAAATGGGTCTTGTTCCTGAAGTCTCACAATGCAACTTTTTTAGTTGTGCAATTTTGTTGCCTCCGTCAGTGCCTCTACTCCGGATGCCCTCTTTAATGCCTCTGCCACTGGTACACCCAATAGCACCAGCTGAACACTTACCTTAGGGCCAGCTGGGACTATAGCACTGGTATATTGGGCGCATAGGTTTTTCGGCATACCCAAGCTGCCTAACGCAGTCAACTCTTTGCTTCCACTGTTCAGTAGTTGTGGGGGTAGGGTCTTGGGGCACTTCCGTCCCTCTGCTGAAGTTTTTCTTTCTGCCAAAATTCTGATTCTTTCCTCTTAGTAGAATAACGTAATATAGTAGTCAATCTGTACTAAAGTGTTTGTTCATCTTTTATGCTATGGGGTAATTGAGTATGCTCCTTCCTTTTTCTATATTTTAAGATGCAGGTATATATTTAGGTTGTCCTTTCGAGCTGATGACATTGTTATTAGTCGTTTAGGCTTGAACAAGACCAGCGCAAGGCCAAATGCCAATACATTTCTTCCACTTCATCTCCTACTTGAGGAATCTATGTGTTATCTTTAGTTTATTCCACTTACCCATAAAGAAGGTGATGACTTCCAGGGGTCTCGTGGGCTCCAAGCACAGGCCAGTTTCTCATTCAGACATCACTTGGCACCTTATAAGCGATATACCATGTGTGAGTGGTGCGCACATGGCCTGGCAGAACTTATGCTATAATAATTATCTTATTAGGTAAAATTGTTATATTATCTTGTACTATGTGCTTTTAATTATCCCACATTTAGCATTGTCAACTGTAAGAAAATAAATAAAAAAATCAACTAAAAGTAAAAAAAAAAAAAAGAAGTATAAGGATGAACAATGGTTTTTGTAACCCAACTCTGTTAAAGACATAATATCATATAATAATAGTAGGTGGGGCCTGGCATCATACAGCCCCTCCCTCAAGTGCTAAAATTGGTACTTATGTGGGTAACAGTTTGGCACTCTACTGTTCTTCAGCTCAGCATGGGCCTCACTGCTGATCTCAGATAAAGACAAGTGTGGGAGTGGAAGGGAATAATTAGTGAAGGTCTGGACAAGGGAGGAGGGTTGTGGTTGAAGATCCAGACAGCTTAGGATTTTTTGGTGAGCTAGGCAGCTAGGATGGAGATGAGAGTGGTTCTGGTGGTCTAGCTGGTGGAGTGGAGAGAAATTCGGGGGAGAAAAAAAGGGGACCAAGGAGTGGCACTGCTATACTAAATATTTCAAAAGCAGTAGATAGTAATATGATATTTAATAATAAAAGGCTAAGCGTTGCGACGTTGTGCCAACGCCTTCATCAGGCCATAGCTGGTGAAGTAGTGGGTACATCTTCATTATGAGATGCGACCCTTCCTCTTCATTTTAGAATCTGCCCAGAATAAATAAAATTGCATCGGTCTGGATCAAAATGATTCATCATTCTGCCAAAAAAACATTTAAATTCAGAAGAGTTTGGAATTTTAGGTTCTAGAGATTGAAATCTCCAACCAGTAAAGAAAAAAGTCCAGGTGCTTTCCGAAGTTTTGCAATCTTTGTGAAAAGTGTTGCTGGTTGTCCGACTCGACAGACCCGCTGATCGGACGTGCTTGGATCTGAGTGTCGGGGTAAGTTAGTTTAGAAAAGTGGTGGGGTTCCAGTTCTATAACTCCTAACAATAGGAACTTTTGATATGTTAGAAAATGGTAAAACTGGAAAACCCCATTAAGATTAGCGTTAAAAACCGCGATTTCTAAGACATAACAAAAAAACAATTTTATTTAAACAAACAACCTTCGGGAATGTAAGCTGTGTCCAGGGTTTGTCTTATATTAGACAGTGCCCTGTGTAACACCCAGCACACCCACCATAGGGTGCACTGTCATACAGATAATCATGCTAAATATTGTCTAATTATAAGCGCCATGCACTATGTGGCTCAAATAACCAAATAACAGTGGCATACACTGGCTAAATAACACTTTCACACAGTTGCCTAAATAACAATGCTATACAGTGCCGCCATATAATAATATACTATAGTGCCTAAGTAGCAGTGCCCCAAATTGCAAATTGGGATAAATGTGAAAAAGTTGAAAAAGTTTTAGCATTAGCCCTTAAAGTCAGTTGGATCCAGTTGACTAACTATATGCGATACCTCCCTCCGCTATTGTATAATCCAATACTAAAAATATTCTACTAACATGGAATGATGAAACTGAAATGGTAACATGAAGAAGCGCAAAGCAATTGTAAAGGAAGGAGCCATTAGTCAATCTGTTTACTGCTTACAACGAGACGGCAGAGGGTGATGAATTTTATCTCCGTGTCGTCTGTGCTTTGGTGGCCCTTAGGCTTTTGTCTACACCTGTGTATTTACAGTTATATAGATCACATTCAGATGTGTAACTTCATGGTAGTCCGCCTGGGTGACTTCAGAGAAATGTTTTTTAAAATCTAAGAGTTGTTATGAATATTAAAGTTGTTACTTTCGTTAGACAACCCCTTAAAGATGCTATATGAGGACATTGTAAGGTAATGGGAGAGGTCCTAAACCGGACCCCCTCTCTGGGTCAGATCAGATACCTGAAAAGAGCAGCTCTCATGCTCAAGCCCCCTGTATGTCCATTGAGGCCTTGATCACCGGCCTATTTTGGGCCATTAAGAAACAGCAATTTTTTTTCGTTTTTTTTTGTTGCATCATTCCAAGAGCCATAACTTTTTTATATTCCTGTTAATGTAGCTGTATAAGGTTTGTTTTTTACTGGGCGACTTGTACTTTTCTATGGCATTTTGGAGAACATATAATTCATTGATTAACTTGTATTCATTTTTTTGGTGGCGGGGGGGATAAAAAAAAAGCTAGCAATTCTACCTTTGTTTTTTGGGATTTTTTTTTACAGTGTGGTATGAATAACACATTAACTTTTTTCTACGATTTTGTTACGATTGCAGGTAAGTAGCTACATCGACTTACCTGCAAACGCCGAGGTTGCTGCAGAATCAAATGTAGCCTCTGGTGCCGATGTGTCCTCGCTCGTCTGACACGATGCAGGACCTGGGGCAGGAAGTGACGTCACAGCGTGATCTCTCGAGAACACGCTGTGTCTCTGCACTGCCAGAAGCTGGGCGTTCTGAAGAGAAGTGGATGATACTTCTCGACAGAACGCTCAGCTAGTAAAAGAAGTAAAAACGCCCCGATGTACGCACATAATACACGCCCAGTTGTATTTTTACTTTAAACACGCCCAGTTGTACTTTAGAAAGCCTCATTTGCATAAATATAAAAATGGTCATAACTTGGCCAAAAATGCTCGTTTAAAAAAAACAAAAAAAAAAAAACGTTACTCTTATCTCCATTGCAGCGCCGATCTGCTGCAATAGGAGATAGGGGTTGCAAAATCTGGTGACAGAGCCTCTTTAACTAGTGTTTGATTAATCCAGCAAGAGAAAAGAGGTTGCCCAAAATCTTTGATGTCCTCACTCTGCTCAAAAACATAGAGCTAAATAGTTACCTTTAAGTAGGTTGTCCCAGAAACAGCGCCACTCCGGTTCGTTAGCTGCGTCTGGTATTGCAGCTCAGCCCCATTCAAGGTAATACTTTTCTCTAATCTTAGACAATCCCTTTAAATTGAGCGGACAGAGAAATGTTTCCAAACTAGTGTCTCGGGAGCCCCTTGAGGCTCTCAAGCTCCCTGAAAGTGACTCCCCAGCTTTTTGGCAGTTCATATTATCACTAGAACTTGGTACCGGGCCCAAAACTATATAATTGGCAGTTAAGAATAGGGTGAGAGTCGTATTAATTGGTCATATCTTAATAGGGCACACTTATATGTCCAAATGCAGAGACTACTCGTCTTTTTTGACATATACATGCATCCTGGTGCAGGAAGGGGCTAAATCCAGGATGCAATAAGTACAAATGCCATTCCTATTGTAAAGAGAATCTATTGTCAGAAAATAATAGAAAATCTATTAAAATGACAAAAATTGTCCATGTCACTATCTATATTTAAAAAAACAAAACATCCTGCAATATTAACGTTTTCACACCAGCCACCGAACTTCACAAGTGGCTGACACTTCTGGGTTTTGTAGAGATAACTCTTCAGCTTGTGCTGCGTACACTGGGGACAGTGTGAGCCGTCATCTCCTTATCATCCGAGGGCAGGATTATAATGATAATGAACATCTCTATTATAAAGCAGGAGGCATATAACACAGAATCACACCATTGATAATAGGTGACAACACAGATCCTCCTCCCTCCTCCCTCTCCCTGCACAGTAACCTTTACATATGTCATCTGAGCATGCGCCGTAGAATTAAGTTGTTTTCTTACTAAAGTTTCTTATGTCTATTTGGCTGCTGTAAAGCAAATCTGTTTATAGCTTAGAGCAGCCGTTTAGGTAAAATGGCTGCCCCTCTATTAATGTATATTGTAAAATTAAAGAATACAGTCAGAAAATGTGTTTTCAGTATATACAGTAGTTATTATAGTTTTACATTACAAAAAATATGTTTGACAAGGGCTGAAATTGGTTTATTTTTGATTCTCCTATAGATAAGTGGCCCCTTATACGAATTATATAACAGTTATCCATTGTCTATGACCAGCTTAATATACATATTCATAAAACTTGTGTTTCTGACCGCGAGCAATAAAAAATAAACTCCGTCTCTAGTCCGGTTCGCCTGTTCCACTGGGGTTCCATCCCGCTAGGACTTGTTTTGATCGAATCAATCATCTGTCACTTGGAATCAATGACATTCACCTTTTCCCTGTCTACGAAGAACAACATGAGAACCGGTGTCATCCAGCCAAAGACATGAGGGCAGGCATGGACCACTGAGGATTTGTTTTTTGACTATGGCCCAGGTCTATGCACAGGTTGTTTTTCCAAGTCCTCTATATACCCCGAGAGATTGAATTTTTTAATTTCTATAGCCAGTTCTCGCGACTGACAATAAATCAATTACCTAAAAATGTCCGCGTATTGGATTAACCACCCGTTCCATTCTCTGTACACGTCTCACGATTGGTTAACCGGTAGACAAAAACATCCCTATCATCTGGCTACATTGACTGGCAAAATAGGCGATCCTTTATTTTTAATTTTTTTCTATTTGCTCTTGATATTTTTTTTTTCTTATCTCCAGCTCAAAGGCCAGACATATGCTCCTGATTCCGAGCGCTCTCATGAATCTTGTAGGCTTCTAGGTTTTTTTTTTTGTTTTTTTTTTAGAGATGAAGCCGAAAAAAAGACTTGATCGATTAAAATGTACCTTAGAAAAAGATACACGACATTGATGAGGGTATCAGCTGGGCACTGGCTACAGTTATGTCAAACAAAGTGTGCTAAAAAGTGCCAACTTTTCCTTTTGTGCTGCGACACTGACTGCTGCCAAAAGATATTAAAAAGCTTGCATGAACTAGGTGATGGCAGCTGTAACTATCTAAGTTATTGCCTGCCAGCTGCAATGCTGCTTCAGTGCTACTGGCTGCCTTTTTGTTTAGTTCTCTGTTTTGTGTGCCCTTCTTCTAGTGACCGATTCGGCGGAAGCAAGCAATCACCGAGTCACAGAACACTGCCACTAGCTATGGCAAAGCAGGCAGCTTAGCAGTATCAATTGAGAGCCTTTCATTGAGCAGCTGATACAAGTAATATTTCTTTTGGACAATGCCCAAACCGGCTTGTATTGGTCAATGTAATCCAAGAAGCCACATAGACGGGGGGAGAGAGGGGGTCTCACACACACATATACTCAGATACAGAATGCTGCTTTTTTAAATTTATTTTTTGTATTTTTTTGTATTTTTTTTTTCTTGTTAATCTTGGCTCCCAGCTATCTCAAACAATATAGCCAGAACCAGACCTCTGCCAATCCTGCATCTGCGCCCTTAAACCTCCAGCAAATAAGAATTATGGAGGATTGTTTGACAAGAGCTTATGATACGCACACTTTCACGGCTCATATCTGGACATAAGTTCAAAGGTGTTCAAAGATAACGTCCCTTGGATGGAATGATTTTGCAGTCGTATTTCGAGGGAAATAGATATTTCTGTAGGCTAGGAGCTTTGTAGAGATGTTCTTTCTTGCTCTTGACTTTGTGTTTGGATATATATAATAGGTTTAGACATTGTGTGGAGGACTTGGCCTGCATGGACACCACTGTAGGTAGGTTACCTCTGTTATCTCCTGCTTATGCTAATCAGTCTTGGAGCTAGAGATACGGGTGGAACATTTGCTGCCTCTGGTGGGGAAGGAATATGAAGCAGAAGGGAAATTGAGAAGGAGCGCTGCAAATGCTTCCCATTGTGTTCTAGCAGATGCACCCTCGAGATGTTTGAAATCGCACTTGGATTGCTTAGATAATGACACTTGGAACGGACAATCGAATCCTTTCCAGGCAACCGAACAATTCCAAACTTTTTCTTTTAACTACCGAGAACTTCGACTACAAGTTTGTCCTCAGGAGGAAAATAACCATCCTCCTGTACTGGCATAAATATCACGTATGCCGCGCTGTATAACAGACATTGCGGTCTCAGCGCATACACTGGCAATGCAGATGAGGTGTTTACAGGAAATGAATACATTTTTAACAAACTGTTCATTTTTATAGATTTATAATGACCGTGCCCTGACACTAGGGGTGCTAGAGAGCAATGGGCAATTTTGGGAGATGGAAATATGAATAACTAAACAAATATCATTTACCATATTCATATATATATCATACCAATTTCTTAAAGGATCCTTAGCTATTCTTACCCTCATTACATAAACAGAAGTGGATATCTGTATTTTAATAGTAATAACATTTTCATTTTTGAATGAAGCCTTGTGTTTTGATGGCTGAGGTGTAGTATACTAGGACACCATTTTGGATTACATATAAGTTAAGGCCCTATTACACAGGCCAACGATCATATGAACGCTCGTTCCCAATTATTGCCCTGTTTAATCAGGGCAACGATCAGCCGATGAACGCACAAACGCTCATTCATCGGTGGATCTGCTCTTTTATTCAGAATTAAAAATCATCGTTGTCGGCTGCACATCTTGGTGTGTAAACAGGGATATGCGCTGCTGACATTAGTAACGGGCACTCGTCCCTATACATATCCAATCATTGCTCCATGTGAAAGGAGCAACCGAGCGCCGATCAACGAGCTTTCTCATTGATCGGCCCTCATTACATGGCCCACATTGGGCCGTGTAATAGGACCCTTAGTGTTTCATTTTACTTATTTTTGTTCCTATTTTGTTCATCAGTTATCATATATAATGTACTATTTTTATTGTACAGTTTATTATGGTAATGGCTATAACAATTATGTATATATATAATTTGCAAAATGTGATATACTGTATATTTAATATATTTTATTTATATTATTATTATCATCATTATTATTTTTGTGACCATTACTTTTATTTGTCCTGGTCTAGAATAGGTGACTGGTTACCATGAGCATCTCTTCTACTTTCATTTGTTTTTCTAAATCTCCCCCATTGTCCTCCATTATGTTTTGTTATCATGGATCACGCAATAAGAAACCTGGCAAATGATGTTTAAACTTCTTCTGAATTGTTGGCACAGGATACATCTGTAATTATTATAGTGAAGATATACAGTACACCGGTCCATCAAGTTCAACCTATGATATAATTTTGCTGTTTCAATCCAAAGCAAAGTAAAAACAAGTCCCCTGGGGGTCATAGACTGACCAGGATATAAGAGGATGCATGGTTCCGAGCTCCGGGGTATATATCCTGTAAAATCTCCTGTCTCCTGCTGCATTTACCACATTTTGCTGTCTGCTGTGGGAAACGGCCCTTAGAAGACCTGTACACCTTCCTCGCTGGCCTTGCAACACCTCTGAAGCAACATGGCGCCCGGGTTGAACAATTTGCTCATACCTCTACTGCCTCCTTCCTTGTCTTGTCGGACAGAGGGAATGGTAGACCGGTGGAGGTGCTGGATGATCCCACGCTGGATACCGATGAGGCGGCTGTCTCTACTACTGACTCTATCTATGATGGTGGGGAAGTGAGGGGTCAGTCATGAAGGGAACTAGGTCTTTTTAGCTCCTCACTATATGCCCATGAGGCCCACTGCAAGGGCATACATACCATACAGGCAGACCAGTGGTTGCTATGGGGCCCTTGGAGATACCTTTTGCTACTTGGTGACAAGAAGCTGTTCCATCTTCAGAAGAGCTGCATTTTTAGTAACCAATTGGATGGGAAATTGGCCCAAGCGTCATGGAAAGGGCTTGGAGCGAGAAACAAACACTGGGCCCTTCTATCCTAGGTGGCAAAACTTGGCTTCATGATGGGGTCCCATTTTGGTCTTTGCTATGGGGCATCTTTCATCTCTGTAGACCACTGGCCCATTTTATGATATGATGTGTATATAGTAGTGAATATACTAAGTCCAGTTTTGGTGAGGACACTCTTCTATTATTTTTATTACCTACTTGAGAGATACAATCCCACTGATTTGTTCTTATACAAAAATTTTAAATGCAGTAGAAGGTAAACAAATAATTTTGATAGTCGGCAATGTGACCCAATTTATTAAGAGACACTTGTCTGCCTCCAAACTTAGCAATGACTCCCGGACTAAAGAAGTTCAATTACATAATTGTAGTAAAAGATTTGTTTTGCATAAGATAATTAACTTGGCCTAAGGTAATGTTAAGGAAAGAGCCGGTCCTCCGCTCAGAAGTGGACAGAAATCTCCCACGTAGAGCAGGTCAGGCAGAGAGCCGGGTCATTTGCAAGATGTTTTATAACAAATAATTTCTACTATTTCAGCTTATATCTACTTATAGTTCAGTAACTTTGCAAATACTTTGCTTACTCATCTTGTATTAATCTTCAGTAACATCAGGTCTTCTACTCCAGTCATACCCAGAGCTGCATTTAGAATTCTGCTGAATTCCTCTTTGCTCTCAGGTTGCATGGTCTCATCATTTCCTGATATGTTCTCTGGTGCTTCAGTGTTTGTAAATAGTATTCTCTACATATACTATATGGACAAAAGTATTGGGACACCTCCACATTACACCTAAATGAGCTTTTTTGGCATCCCATTCTAAATCCATAAACATTAATATGGAAGTTGTCCGCCCCCTTTCTAGCTAAAACATCTTCCACTCTTCTGAGAAGGCTTTCTTTCTACAAGATTTTGGAGTGTCTGTGGGAATTTGTTCCCATTCATCCAGAAGTACATTTGTGACGTCAGATATTGATGTTGGGGAGGGGGTCTGGCTCACAATTTCTGTTCTAGATCATCCCAAAGGTATTTAATGGGGTTGAGGTCAGGACTCTGTGTGGCCAGTCAAGTTCTTCCACACCAAACATACCCAATCAACCAACCAACCAACCATCCAACCAACCAACCAACCAACCAACCAACCAACCAACCAACCAACCAACCAACCAAAAAACCAACCAACCATCTCTTTATGGACCTTGTGCACAGGGACGCAGCAATGCTGGAACTGGAAAGGGCCAAACCCCAAACTGTTCCCACAAAGTTAGAAACTACAATTGTCCAAAATGTCTTGTGCTGAAGAATTAAGATTTAAGAACTAAGGGGCCGACTCATGAAAAACAACCCCATAGTATTTTCCCCCCTCCACTAAACTTTACAGCTGGCACAATGCAGTCAGGCGGGTAACCTTCTCCTGGAATTCACCAAACCCGACTTGTAGAGAAACGCGATTCATCACTCCACGGAACACGTTTCCACTGCTCCAGAGTCCAGTGGCCGCGTACTTTACACCACTACATCCGACGCTTGGCATTGTGCTTGGTGATGTAAGGCTGGCATGCAGGAGCTCGCACTTGAAGCTCCCAGGGCACAGTTTTTGTGCGGAGGTTAATACCAGAGGTTTGGAGCTCTGCAGTAATTGAGTCAGTAGAGCGTTGGCGACTTTTATGCACTATGCTCCTCAGAACTCAGCGCCCCCGCCCCGTAACTTTATGTGGTCTGTACTTCGTGGCTGAGTTGCTGCGGTTCCTAAACACTTCCACTTTACAATAATATCACTCACAGTTGATCATGGAATATGTAGGAGGAAGGAAAGTTCACAAACCAACTTGTTGCAACGGTAGCATCCAATTATAGTACCAGTAGAGTATAAGTGCATTTTGGGGTTGTGCACCGTATAGTAGTCTGATGCAGAAAAAAATTCCTGCGTATCCCACAATGTAATACATCACAATTATTTGATCTAAGCTAAGATGTAGGTAAGAGGTATGCAACTACTGATAAACTCCAAGTAGCAGAAAAAAGGAGTTTGAATGCAGCTCTGGATGTAATTAGAGATAATAAAGAATTATGCAGACCTGTGTGTTTACAATGTTTGTATACATTGGAGCTTTCATTTTTTCACCAATTATCACCAATTTTCATTAAATGCTACAAAGCTCAATATCAAATACACTTGACATAGTTGGAGGTACATTAATGCATAAAAAAGCAATTCCACCAATGTTGTCTGTTCACCAATCACCTCTAAGAATTGCACCTAAGAAAAAAGAAATATATATATATGCTAAATGGTAAAAGGGATTTTGCCCCACAAGTGCTCCAATTCCAAGTAGGAAAGTGGAAAATGTACTTTGGTCATGAACAGGGCCGGCTCCAAGTTTATGTAGGCTCTTGGGCGACACAGACTTACTGGGCCCAATTGCAGGGGAACTCACGGCTGCAGTAAAATGGCAATTTGTACCCCCTTGTAGAAGTTAGGCCCCCAGTTTATGCCCCCATATATACAGTGCCCTCTGTAGATAACGCCACAGTGCCCTTTGTAGATAGTGCCACAGTGCCCTCTGTAGATAGTGCCGCACAGCCCACTGTAGATAGTGCCACACAGCTCCCTGTAGATAGTGCCACACACCCAATGTAGATACTGCCACACACACCCCATTGTAAATAGTGCCACACCCCCCCCCCCGTAGATAGTGCCACACATCCCCTCCATGTAGATAGCGCCACTGGGGCTCCCTCTAGGAGTGGAATCCTGAGCCAGAGCATTGCCGATGCTCTGGCCGGGGATTCCTCTCCTGGAGGAGACCTTAACGTCACTGTCCAAATCTGGATAGTAACACCAGAAGCTCCTAATGAAGTGGAATCCCTGGTCAGAGCGTTGCTGACACTCTGGCCGGTGATTCCGCTGATGGAGGAGCACTTGATGTCACTGTCCATATATGCCAGGGATTCCCCTCCAGGAGGAGCCATGACGGCAGCGTAAGCACCCGGTGGCCAAGTGGGCCTCCACAAGGGCACCAGCCGCTGTCTTGAGAATGGTATGAAGGTACCAGGACCTTCTGTCACAAGGAGAAGCACGGTAGAGTCAAGCAGCTCCTGAAAGGGACTTTATTTTTATATTTGCAACGGGTCCCATTTCTCTATCTACACCTCTTCCCACCAATGTCTCCATGACTTTTCAGAACTAAAAGCGGACGTCTCATTTAAACCAGTCCTTGATCCTTCCTGTTGCCCTCTTTATTTTTCAATATCATTATTTAATTCCTGCTTATCTAAAATATTCATATCATCTAACTATTCGTCCCCTCTTCCTTATGTCTTCTATTTATTCCATCATTTTCAGACTCGTATTTGTCCATAACAAGACGTGACAAGTATTTTTTTATTTTTATTTTCTGCACAAAATCAATTTTGTAAAATCATTTTCTGTCTGATTCTTAAGTCCCGGTAATGAAGCTGTTTTCTAATACTAGGGCACAATTCTCCGGCTTCTTGCCATTCTTTATAATCAAGGTGCATTTCTAATATATTTTTCCCATTTTTATTATTCAAGGAACATTTATGTAAGGTTAAATCAGGAAGACTTAGCGGTGCTTTGTAGAAGTCGCTCAGTCCTACGAATGACAGGAGTCTATTCTTTTCCATTGCTCTTTGTAAATGTCCAGGAAATTGTCCGTCTAGAAGAATGTTTCCAAGCTAAATATAATTATCAATGTACCATGTTTACAGAAAATGCACGGAACAATAGAATTGGAAAGATTTTATTTTTATTACAAGAGCCCCGGCTAAAGATGGCGGTGCATGCATGATGGATTTGCCGAATGTAACATACTTTGTCTTTTCATTAATATCTAAATGAACTTGTTCGTTGGGTGTTCTCCGCACCAGCTGGTGCTTATGAGGGATAATGGGATTTTTGATCTAGAATTTGGTGGTCATTGTATCTATAATGGCTTGTTGCCTGTATTGCATTTTCCTATCATTGAAAGGTAATATTGCCTCCTGAATAGCAGCTTTAGCTTTTTGTTTTCAAGTTTCTATATGTATGGGAATAAAATCTACATCAATTAAGTGTTTATATCCCGAGCAGAGTGCAATAGTTGTTAGACAGCGGGAATTGTAGGTTAGGAAACAAATGGACGACTGAGCTCCGATTCTGAAATGTCAAAAGGCTTTGTAAAAGGGGGTTTATGTCTTAGAAATGTTTGTGCAGTCTTTTATCTAATGTGATAGTGGATAGGATGGCAGTGCCATGTGCAGGACGGAGTATTATGGAGCTATAGGCACTCTGTGTGCCGCCGTATGGTGCTCCGTGTAGCGCCACATTACAGGGTCATTCTCTCAGAGAAGCAATGCTCCGTAATACTGTATCCAATGAAGCATATGATTATTTGTTTTCATATAAAAGCCATAGATAGGTACAATAGGGCTCTATCAAAATCTTTGGGTGACCTATGACTTGGGAGGTTTTAACCCATTAGTGACGCCAATACGCCTTTTCACGGTGGCCAATAATGGGCTTTATTCTGATGCATACGCCTTTTCACGGCGCTGCATCAGAATAAATAAACAGAGCAGGGAGCTGTCAAATCTCCCTGCTCTCAGCTAGCTGAGGGCTGAGGGGAATCCCTGCTCGAACGGGTGAGATCGTTATCCATATCGATCTCTCCCGTTTAACCCCTCAGATCAGGCTCTCAATAGCGAGTGCCACATCTGAGTTGTTTTGGGGAAAGGGAGGGAGCTCCCTCTCATCCCACCGACACCTGTCGATCAGATCGCCGGGTGTCTGTGTATCCGATGGCAGCCGGGGGCCTAATAAAGGCCCCCAGGTCTACCTGTAGTGAATGCCTGCTAGATCATGCCAGAGGCATGACCTAGCAGATGCCTGTTCGTTTTAAACGGACAGGCAGTAATACACTGCAATACAAAAGTATTGCTGTTTATTCTAAAAGCGATCGGAGGATCGCATAGTGAAGTCCCCTAGTTATCGACTGGTAAAAAAAAAAAGTTTAATAAAATGAATAAAAAAAAATAAAAACCCACTTTTTTCCCTTACAAAATGCTTTACTATTAAAACAACAAAATAAAGTAAAAAAGTTAGAAATATTTGGTATCGCCGCGTCCGTAACGACCCCGACTATAAATCTATTACATTATTTCACCCGCACAGTGAACGCCGTAAAAAATAATATAAAAAACAATGGAAAAATTACTGTTTTTGTGAATCCTGCCTTAAAAAAAAATTGATAAAAAGTGATCAAAAAGTCGCATCTACTCCAAAATGGTACCAATAAAAACTACAAGTCGTCCCGCAAAAAAAAGAGCCCTCAAACAACTGCATCGGCGGAAAAATAAAAAAGTTATTGCTCTTCAAATATGGAGACACAAAAAAAAATAATTTTGAGAAAAAAAAGTGTTTTTACTGTGTAAAAGTAGTAAAACATACAAAATAAAAAATACAAATTTGGTATCGTTGCAATCGTAACAACCCGCTGAATAAAGTTATTGTATAATTTATACCACACGGTAAACGGCGTAGATTTAGGACGCAAAAAAGAGTGGCAAAATTTCTGGATTTTTTTCTATTCCCCCCCCTAAAAGTTAATCAATAAATTATATGTACCCCAAAATGGTGCTATTAAAAAATACAACTTGTCCCGCAAAAAGCAAGACCTTATTCAGCTATGTCGACGCAAAGATAAAAAAGTTATAGCTCTTGGAATGCGACGATGGAAAAATGTAAAAAATAGCTTGGTCATTAAGGTTTAAAATAGGCTGGTCATTAAGGGGTTAAATAAGCAAGAGCCCTTAGGCCTCAGGCACATAACCGGAGTTTTGCGGCCGCACACTATCTGTACTTGCGTCTAGTATAGGACACATTCTATCCTATGGGCCAAGGCACACGACCGTGATTTCCACGGTCCATGCGTTGTCCGGGAGCCCGGACCGCAAAAAAATTGGCCAAGTCCAGGCTCCTTAAAGTTAATGCACATCTTCTGTGTGCACGGTCCGTGATTATGGACGGACCACGGATAACACACCTCGGGCCGTCCATGCCATAATCACGGACCGTGCACACGGCTACAGTTGTGTGCATGAGGCCTCAAGTTTACTGATTATACAATGAAAAGTACTGCAACTTTCTAATACACTTAGTGTTTAAATGGCTCAATATTTTCAATAACTCTGCTTGCTGTCAGTAGATGAAAACCTTCTTGCTTAAGAGGCTGAAATCCTGTACAGATCTAATACTCACAGTTAAAAGTTGTATCAATCTAGGCAAACTTCTGTGAGCTAAATACATCAGCAGCAGCACAAATTCATCTTGTGTCGATCGTTTGCTACAATGTATCAGTGCTGGTAAAATGTAGTTTAGACTGTTTAGCTAATAGAGGATCGTCTAGACTGGATCTGGGGAGATTTTTAGGTCTATATGGGTTTTTAGCTTCTGCATGCAAACAAGTAATGCCCCAAGCTGCATAAGGCTTCGTTCACGTCTGTGTTCGGCATTTCTGTTGCTCTGCTCTGTCATGGGAAAAGAACAATGAAAATACCAGAAGCGTCATATTCGCTGCATGAGGGACACCATCGGCACCTGAAGGAACCTATTGACTTTAAGGGTTCCGTTCGGTTTCCGCCATGGTGTCTGTAGTTTTACTGAACCAAGTAGCGCAGTATGCTGCGCTATTTTGTCCATTTTTTTTGACCGGATCTGTGACGGAGGCCAACAGAGCCTCCTACGCAGATGTGAACAAAGCCTAATAATAATAATAATTTTTATTATAAAATAGGGTTTTGCCAACACAGTAATTGACAGTGTATTGCTAAGATATGCCATAGGATATGCCCTCTTACATGATCATGGGGTCCAGACCCTCAAGACCCCCATTTATTCCAAGAAGGGGCTGTGGCCCCTTCAGATTTTTTTCTTTACCGCACTGATCAGATGCTGTGTAGGGAACGGCATCACGGTCCCATTAAATTGATCTTCTGGGACTTTCATATTGATGACCTATCCTTAGGATAGATCATCAATATCAGATCAGTGGGGGTCTGAATCTTGGCACCTCTACCGATCAACAGTATAAAGGGGCCGCGGTATTCCGGTGAGCACTGTGGCCTATTCATTGTTTACTAGGCACAGCTCTGTACATTTGGTAGTGACTGTGCCTGGTACTGCAGCTCAGTCCCATTCACTTGAATAGGACTGAGCTGCAAACAGCTGCCGTACCAGACACAGCCATTACAAAATGTTTAGAGAGCCTTGTTACCAATGAAGAGGCCACAGCGCTCCTGGAAAGCCCCTTTAAGGGTTGCGAGTGGCACTATGAAGAGAAAGAAAATCAAAGAAGCACTAATTTCTGCCCACCAGGTACTGGACCTAGAGTGTACTAATGCCAACTAAGCAATGGGGACAGAAAGTACCCCTGACCACCAGGTACTGATCCCACGAGCATACATTTGAGTCCAAGTTGGTGTGTACATGTTTTGACAAGACTCTTTTGTAACTTGCTTGAAACGTAGAAGAATTAAACTTTTTAATGCCAAGGCTGCACGCCTACTTGGGATTGGTGATGATGGCTGTAGACACCTTCTATCATATGAGCAACTTTCGAGCAACTCAAGTAACATGACTATTGTCCCCTTGAGATCCTCTAAGGCTATGTTCACACGGGGTCTTTTGCCGAGTTTTTTGACGCGGAAACCGCGTCGCAAAACTCGGCAGAAACGGCCCGAGAACGCCTCCGATTGATTTCAATGGGAGGCGTCGGCGTCTTTTTCCCGCGAGGCAGTAAAACTGCCTCGCGGGAAAAAGAAGCGACATGCCCTATCTTCGGGCGCTTCCGCGTCCGACCTCCCATTGACTTCAATGGGAGGCAGGAGAAAGCGTGTTTTATGCCCGCGGCGCTCAATGGCCGCGGGCGAAAAACGGCGCGATAATTGCTATTCACACGGAGTATTTTGGGGGAGGAATATCTGCCTCAAAATTCCGTTTGGAGCTTTGAGGCAGATATTCCTCCCCCAAAATACTCCGTGTGAACATAGCCTTAGATAGAAGTTAATTACAAAAATTGCATCACAGGACTGTGGTAGATAGCAAAGAGATAGAAAGGACACACAGCGCTCCATAGGGTAATAGTTGGCGATAATAGAGATAATAGAGATACACTTACCTGGGGATGATGTGCCAAAGCCAGGCACAACACATTGGTAAAAGGTAAGTCATGAGATGGGAAAGCTAAGAAATCAGGGCAAGACGTCTCAGGGTGCTGTAGTCAATAATAAGAAGAACCTTTGACATTCAATGATGTTGATGTTGAACTATCTATCTTGGTAAAAATAATTTATTTCAGGGTTGGGCGGGTTTGTGATGCCTGTCTGACTCCACCAAAATAAAGTTGACTATTCTCACCATTGAGCTCCAAAGGCTTTTTCTTTTCTGTGAGTATAATTACCTTAGCTGTCTTGCCCTGTTTTCTTATCTATGTAACATTGGTTTTGCGGCACATAATCAGGGTTGGATTGGTCCACCAAAGTACCAGAGGATACTCCGGTGGTCTCAAGTTCCGATACAATAATGAGCCCCTAATACAAAAGAGCCCTGAAGGTCCAGCGGAAGACAATTACTTGCCTTCTGTTACCTCAGAATAATTTCCTCTGTTGAACCCAAGGTACCCTAGCCCGGGCCAGCCCAGCACATATTTGTCCCTAAGGGCTTGACTGTCTCGTGATATTTGCCCAACTTTAAAGTTATTCTACCGTGTGTTCAACATCACCATGGGCCTAAATGTGGGTTTATAGGGGCTGATATGTGCCCATAACGAGAACCTATTGACAGAATTACAGTTCGATTGGCGCTCATTTAACTCTTTTCAAGGGCTGGAGTAAACAGTATGGGAACGAACGGCCATCTATACGATCATTCGGTCGCCATACAATTTACATAATGTGATCAGCCAACAACGATGATATTCAGGGCAGCATAAAATAGGAAATCAGACGATGAAGGAGCGCTTGCTCGTACGTCGGCTGATCGGTGTCCTGTTTACACAGGGCTATGATCGGGATCGAGCGTTCGTGCGCCTAAATATTAGTTTGTATAAATGGGCCTTTACTTTTCTCTTTTTGCTGAAACATCTTAAAAATTCAGTAGGTGCTACTGCTGCTGTGGAAATATTCAATGTATAGTATATAGACTAAACATAAGTGTTCTTGAATGTGAATAAACCACCCTAAACACTCTTCGCTGAGAAAAGAAGGCTGATCTAATTGGCCTTCTGTCCTTTCCTCCGCAGACTGCTTGGTACTCTATTGTAGGTATCTGCGCTGAGTGGTTTGTGACTGTATTGGTGTCTCTTTGTTGTATGTGATGGAGCCTTCGGTGTCTGGGGAAGAATTCGACAAAGCGTCTTCCGCTTAATGGACAGCATGTGAATGATTGCTTTGTACAATGGAGATCTGTATTCTAAATGACTCGATGCTTCTTTCTTTTAAATATGGTTACAGATCAGCATCTTATATTGTCTGCAACATTGTAGCGCTAGATTGTCTTACCGCATTTAATGAAATGCGTTCATATTTTTCCGTCTCCAGCATGCGTTAGGGCTACATCAGTGTTCAAGCTTTGTCCTTGTCAAGTACAGACTTTGCAAAAATTGATTTTTAATAATAAAAGCCATGCAAAGGATTGTATTGCATATTCATTTACATTTTAAAAGAACAGACCTAATAAGTGGCTGCCATGTCAACTTCTGTGCTTACTTGATTTTGAAAGATAATTCATAGTTGGCATATATTTCCTAGGTAAGTGTGCTAAGTAATATACGTAGGACTTGGTGACCTTGCATCCACAGCAAATAATAGAAAAGTTAAGATAGAGGTTTTATTATAACTTGTAGAACAGGCGTAAGATGATAATCAAAAAGTAAAAAAATCTGCGGATAAGTGTAGGAGCATTAATTTAATATGCAGGTTCCAAAGTTTTTTCCTCTGGGCCAAACAGGCTTGCCAACCGTCCGTAAATTTACGGACAGTCCGGAAAAATGGGTGTTTTTTTTCTGCCGTCCTATCATCCGGCAGAAAAAAGCACCTCCTCTGATTTTTTTGCATTCTCCCGGAACTTCGCACTGCGCATGTGCCAAAATGTACATGCGCAGTGCAAAGGAATGGTAGGCCGCGGTCTGGCATATTTTCACATTTCACTTAACTTCTGCGGAATGTGAAAATATGCAGGCCGCTGCCAAGCGGGGTCGGTGCCAGGAGTGGACTAATCCAGTCACCTGACCTGTCACCTGATCTCACGTCAGAGCGATGAGGTCAGGTGACTCAGGTCAGGTGACTGGACTGGTCCACTCCCGGGCCGTCACCGACCCCAGTCAGAAGTGGACCTGTCACCTCCGCTGCTTCGCCGTATGACCACCTCGGCTTATCCTAACGGTGAGTCATGTTAGGCAGAGCCGAGAGTGGTAGCGGTAAGCTACCACTACTGCTCTCTGCTCCGTTTGCGCTTTGCGGTGTGGCACTAAGTACAAGGGGGGCCTGTGTGGTGCTAAGTACAAGGGGGGGCTGTGTGGCGCTATTTACAAGGGGGGTTGTGTGGCACTATTTACAAGGGGGAGCTGGGCAGCATTATTTACAAGGGGGGCTGTGTGCCGCTATCTACAAGGGGTGGCTGTGTGTGGCGCTAACTTCAAGGGGCACAAAGGGGGCACTGTTACTGATGGGAAACTTTTATTGTGGCCAGGATTGAGGGATCATTATTACTGTCTGGGGCACTGTGGATTATGAGTTTCCTTAGAGGATGGGGTATAGGAGTGGAGGGTGCTGGAAAAGCGAGAAACCAACATGTCTGTGTCAAATTCTGCAGGGATGACTCGTGGCTGGAATAAGTCGTCACTGTGGTCTGGACCAGATGGAGAACAAAAGGGAAAGTGAACGACTCTAATCAGAGGAAACATCACCTAAATTAGAGTGGGAAAGCTACAAGCGGAGCTGTGATTGGTGTGTCGTTCCTAGCACACTGCACACTTCACAGGCAATGATTTTGTAATGTGTCCGTAAAAATGTTGGTCTGTCCGTGATTTTTAGCTCAGCTGTCCAGAAATTTCTGAAGTGGAGGTTGGCAACCCTGGGGCCAAAGCTTTTCCAATCAACTAAATAAGACTATCTACCTCTGATTCTTTCGGTATTGAGCATTTCTTTTACCTTATATTTGATCTTGGGAGTAGATGATATCTCAAGAGGCCTCCGTCTCAGGCAATGACTGTTTGCAGAACACATGAGCATAGTATTTATAGAGTTCCAGAACACCCGGCAGGGGCTCAGTGCAGGAGGAAGAGCTCATTGCAACAAGAAGTTTGGTGAAACATAGACATTTCTGGAAGCATGTAGGACTAAAAGATATGATATCTCTGGACAACCAGTGAATAGCAGGCGTATTTAGACATAACCATGACAGAACCAGAAGAAGAGGACTGACAAACCACTGGATGACTTAAAAACAAATTTCTTCCTCATAAAGTGCCCCCACACAAAGAGTCAAATAAATGGTGAGAAACTAAATGGCAACTGGTAACACTTTTCCATCCACGGAAAAAGTGTAGAGTGGCTTCATGGCATGGGTTTCCATGGTCAAGCAGCTGAAAGCAAACTTTACATCAACAAGCACAATGCCAAGCGTCGGATGGAGTGGTGTAAAGCCGCCGCCACTGGACTCTGGAGCAGCGTGTTCTGTGGAGGGATGACTCACGCTTCTCTATCTGGAAGTCTGATGGATGAGTCTGGGTTTGGTGAATGCCAGAAGAACGTTATCTGCCTGACTGCATTGTGCCAACTGTAATGTTTGGTGGAGGAGGGGTAATGCTATGAGGTTGTTTTTCAGCGGTCGGCCTAGGCCCTTAGTTCCAGTGAAGGAAAATGTTAATTCATCAGCAGACCAAGACATTTTGGACATTTGTATGATTCCAACTAAAGGAGAACAGTTTGGGGTTCGGCCCTTTTCTGTTCCAGCATGCACAAGGTCCATAAAGACACGGCTGGTCGGTTGGTTGTTTGGTTGGTTGACTGGTTGGTGGGGGAGTTTGGTGTGGAAGAACTTGACTGGCCGCCCAGAGTCCTGACCTCAACCCCATCCAACACCTTTGGGATAAACTAGAACGGAGATTATGAGCCAGACCCCCTCCCCCAACATCAGTGTCTGACCTCACAAATGTTCTTCTGGATGAATGGGCAACAATTCCCACAGACACCCCAAAATCTTGTAGAAAGTCTTCCCAGAAGTGTGGAAGATGTTTTACTGCAAAGGGTCCAACTCCATATTAATGCTTATGGATTTAGAATTGGATATCATAAAAGCTCCTGTACGTGTAATGTGTAGGTATCCCAATATTTTTACATATATAGTGCATAATCCGAGGTAATCAGCCACATACTGAGCATGACCAACTGACATAGTCCTGTCCCCTCAAGATGTAACATAGTGCGCGCTCACACCACTATGGAGAGACTGGTGGCGGCAGTGGCAGTGAGACATTGGCCGCACAGATAGGTATTATAAAAGGTGTAATATGAAATAAATCAGCATAGAATGTTGGACCTAAAAATGACATGATGTTAATACGGTGGAAATTCACTTTACGTTTTAAAAGTGTCTATTTTCTCACTTGGAGGATATTGTGTTGCATCATGGAAGTAGCAATGAACATGTCAAAGACATAAATGCCAAAAAAAACATAAAAAAATCACTCCCTGAGACTAGAAACAGACAACCTCTAAATACAGCCCTGGATTTCTCAGTTCAATCCGTAGCCTGTAGAACATTTTGTGCATCTTGAGACACTACAGAGATGCACAGAAGTCGTAAATTTCTGTTTGTTAATTTTCTTCGCTATTATCTGCCAGTGCCTCCTGCTTGCAGGAATAAATCTGCTCTGACCTGCTTTCCTTGATATGTAGTTTTATGGACGGCTTATATAGCAGTTCAACAGCAGCGATTCCAAAGTATGGCCAATGGAAGGAATATAGACCCCGGCCAATTTCTGTCTGTACAGAGAATGGGAGCACAGTTGTGCCATACTGTGAGTTATAACCCTCCAGATGTCAGAATTGGGAACACAAAAGCACTCGAGTACAATAATGGCTGCTCAAGATATTAATCCAAACCTTAGCGATGCCTCAATATCCGCTCTGCAAGTCTTGGCAACCCTTCTTGCACTGTGTGCTGGGCAAAATTATACAGAACACACAATTTGCTCTGCCGTTGTATAGCGACATATTTCAAGTGAACTGTTTAATGTTTTTGCAAATGCAATTTGCAGCCTCTCCCTTGAGACAGATATTTGAGTCTATTATTTGTGTGTTTTTGTAATGAGAAGAAACATATTCATTAATCTATGTATTTAATGCCAATATTATAGCTAATCTTTAAAGTGTAACCCCCCCCCCCCCATCCCGTTTGCCGGAGGGAAGAGATTTCACATGTGAAATAGCAGTTGAGTTCTTTAGAAGGTTATATTTACATGCACTTTTTTTTTGGGGGGGGGGGGGGGGTCTCTCTTGGGATCACCCTAACCCCATTAAATTCAGATAGAAAAACCACCTACTTGCCTACTACCCAACATAAAGTACATGTCTCCACTCCTGGCAGATTGTTTAAAAAGGATCCGTTCGCTCTCCTGTCTATTTTAGTAAATACTTGTTTTCCCCATGAAGTAACAATTCTGGAGCATCTTTTCTTAGAATTCTACGTTGTGCCATTCCTCTTTTTTTCCCACAAAGAAATTTAAGAATAAATTGACTACTGGGTGTTACCAGCTGGGGCTGTGTCCCTACACAGACTGACAATGTCCAATCAGTGCTGACAGAGTCAGACTAGGTAAAGACACGCCCCTTTGACATGGAGAATGATAACACCCAGTTGTTAAATAATTCATACGTTTCTTGGAAGAATAACAGAGGAACCTAAGAACGCAGAGTTATAAGAAAATACGTTCCAGAATTGTTATCACATGGGGAATACAAGTATCTATCTATCTATCTATCTATCTATCTATCTATCTATCTATCTATCTATCTATCTATCTATCTATCTATCTATCTATCTATCTATCTATCTATCTATCTATCTATCTCATATCTATCTCATATCTATCTATCTATCTATCTATCTATCTATCTATCTATCTATCTATCTATCTATCTATCTATCTATCTATCTATCTATCTATCTATCTATCTATCTATCTATCTATCTATCTTTTTTTATATGTTATACTGTATATATATATATATATATAGACAAATCCAATACACAGGTCAGCACTCCAAGGTAAAGTGTAAAATGAGGATCCTTTATTCACCACAAGCGCAACGTTTCAGCCCTGCTCAATGGGGCCTTTCTCAAGCGATACATTTCAGTGTTAGAGTGCACATATAAATACATAATTTGTGACATCCTTGTAATCATACAATAAAATTTCAATCATGTATAAAATGTAAAACCTAGTGCAGAACAATGTGATCAAAACATCACCCTGAAGTGATTACATATTGGCATTGAAAATGCGTGCAATTAATAATAAGGGCAAATTGCCCAAATAGTTGAAAAGATTAAAAATACGATCTAATTGGCAAACTGCCAATAGAGCTAATACAGATGTAGAGTATTTCAATATAGTATACAAAATTAGTTCAATAATAATGAATGAGGCTCACCGTTGTTTGAATCCCCCTTCCTGTATCATGCTTGTTGATTATGCCGATGCTTCCGGGTGTCTTTGCGCATGCGTCAGATGGTGTGTCACTCTTTGCAAACTCAAAGTGAGTCGTGACACGCAAACACTTAAATGACACGCATCATGTGACTACTCTGTCTGTCAGAATGTCAGAAATCGTAGCGAACATGATACATTCACTATGTACTTCATAACGGTGTGTATCTAAAATGATTATCACAACTATAAAGAAGCATGCTTAATTATGCAAAAAGTATTTAGATATTAAACCCATTCATTATAAGGAACGTAATCCTCGAAAACATTTTCAAGCTAATTATATCGTGACGATGAAAAGATAGGGAAGTGAATGTAAAGCTACATTGATTTAGTCATAACATACAAAATTGACATATTGCATATAATTTTTTTTTTTACTTTTTTTTTTACTTTATTTCAGACAAATTGTGAAGACCCACCTATTATGGATCCCCTTATCCTGATCCCATGCTATAACAATAAAAAGGGTGGATGCCATGCTCCGGAATTTGGAATTTGACTTGTACTATATAGATCAAATTATATGCAATATGTCAATTTTGTATGTTATGACTAAATCAATGTAGCTTTACATTCACTTCCCTATCTTTTCATCGTCACGATATAATTAGCTTGAAAATGTTTTCGAGGATTACGTTCCTTATAATGAATGGGTTTAATATCTAAATACTTTTTGCATAATTAAGCATGCTTCTTTATAGTTGTGATAATCATTTTAGATACACACCGTTATGAAGTACATAGTGAATGTATCATGTTCGCTACGATTTCTGACATTCTGACAGACAGAGTAGTCACATGATGCGTGTCATTTAAGTGTTTGCGTGTCACGACTCACTTTGAGTTTGCAAAGAGTGACACACCATCTGACGCATGCGCAAAGACACCCGGAAGCATCGGCATAATCAACAAGCATGATACAGGAAGGGGGATTCAAACAACGGTGAGCCTGATTCATTATTATTGAACTAATTTTGTATACTATATTGAAATACTCTACATCTGTATTAGCTCTATTGGCAGTTTGCCAATTAGATCGTATTTTTAATCTTTTCAACTATTTGGGCAATTTGCCCTTATTATTAATTGCACGCATTTTCAATGCCAATATGTAATCACTTCAGGGTGATGTTTTGATCACATTGTTCTGCACTAGGTTTTACATTTTATACATGATTGAAATTTTATTGTATGATTACAAGGATGTCACAAATTATGTATTTATATGTGCACTCTAACACTGAAATGTATCGCTTGAGAAAGGCCCCATTGAGCAGGGCTGAAACGTTGCGCTTGTGGTGAATAAAGGATCCTCATTTTACACTTTACCTTGGAGTGCTGACCTGTGTATTGGATTTGTCTGTGGATTTGTGACACTGGTCGTGTGTCTGAACAGGGACTTGCACCCCACACTGGAAGAACGGTGCTGCTTTTACTCTACTAGCTTGTGTTGTTGACCGATAAAGCTTTGCACGTTTTCAAAAATGTCTACTACTAAGGATCGTCATCAAGAATCTACACAACCTGATGTCTTCTCATATACTCAAGCCGACATGGAGAGGATACTGCAAGGCTCAGTGGGAGATGCCACATTTCTATCGATTCCCTCAAGCAGAGATTCTAAAAGGAAATTTGAGTATGAAAAGAAAAGAACCATTACTATGGGTTTACATTTGTCCACCCTGACGGAATATTACAAAGTACACAGAATTCCGAGAGGTATGCGTTCTCAAATGAAACCTAATCTCTTCTTCCAGAATAGTGATTTCTGCACTAGATATATGCAAATTTCTAATAAGTATGCATTAGATATTCTATTACTGAATATTGAATATCTACAAAAAGATCTATTGTCAACTGAGGATAAAATGCAGTCTGCGGAGGCATCATTAAAAACACTGTTGAATACAGAAGAATTTGACGAGTATATGGCTAAATTCAACAACCATTTGATAAAATTTCGTTCAGAATTGGAGGAGACGAAACGTCAAAAATGGCAAAGAGATGCCGATGATTACACCAACGGAAATATTTACAATTGGCAAATTGAACAGAAAAATTTCCGGCGTTATGTTGGCAATGACAAATCCCAGAACAGACGCACACGTTTTGATGACAGGAGGGAGGAGAATTCCATCGCGGAATACAATCAACGTGCTCCAAGCAGACGCACATATGAAGATTCAAGGAGAGATGAAAATTTTACCATAGGACACATCCAAAAAGATTTTTTAGGACACACCAGGGACGAAGGGCGTCCACATATGGCCAAAGGAGGACTCGACGCGGTGGAAGAAAACATTCCAGACAACGGAAATCCCTCACAACCCAGATCACCCAGATCAGTGAGAACACGGACACAACCATTACGCAAGATGGACTTTCCACGGAAACGCTAGTGGTAAATATTTCATCCACTGTACTTACCAATGCCCAATTTACTGTACTGAACAAAGGTCTATCATTTTGCCCTACAACCAAAACTGATTGGTTCGAATTAGAACTAGATTTGTATAGATTTTACCGTACAATCAAACTTAAAACCTGGTTTGCAGAACATAGTCATACTTCTACTGATGCCAAAATTGGGGAATTAAAATTATGCAATTTTGATTTGTTTTTAAAGAGCGATTTTGTCCCATGTTGTAATTCACCGGCTATTGAAACTTTCATCACAGCCGTGAAATTGGATATTGGAACATTAAAAGAGGAATATAAAAATCAGAGATTTAAACATCCAAATATAACCAAAGAGGAGATGAAGGCTATATCTGAACTTAAAAACAATACCAAAATTACTATTAAACAAGCAGACAAAGGGGGTGCGGTAGTGGTGATGGACACTAAGGATTATGTAGATGAAATATCAGGACAACTACAGGATAGATTGGTTTATGGGGAATTAACTTCTGACCCTAAATTCAACATACAAAGACTCCTTGATAGGATCATTGATAAAGCTACACAGAACAAAATTATTGATAATGACTTAAAACAATTTCTATTGGTCAAACATCCTGTCACACCCATTATATACACACTCCCCAAGATACATAAATCCCTCAATAAACCTCCTGGCAGACCCATAGTATCTAGTATGGGTTCTGTTTTGGGAAATGTCTCTATATTCCTAGATAAAATATTGCGACAATATGCAATTGAGGCACCTTCTTACATACGTGATACTTCTGACTTTTTATTAAAAATTAGGGAGATACAGATCCCTCACACTGCCCTGCTATGCTCGTTCGACGTAGTGAGCCTCTATACGTCGATCGATCATGCGAGAGGCATGTCCTCCATTTTTAAGACTCTTCGCAACAGTGCGTATTCACAAACTTGTATTGAATTTATACTTGCCCTATTAGATCTGGTATTGCGATATAATTATTTCCTGTTCCAAGACCAATTTTTCATTCAACTAAGAGGTACGGCCATGGGTACAAACGTAGCACCCACCTATGCTAACATCTTCATGGCTGCCCTGGAGAGGGATTTCGTCTATGTGTCCCACCATTTCGGACATGTACTGAGATGGTGGAGATACATAGACGACATCTTCTTTATTTGGCTGGGGTCTGATACAGAATTAGACTCATTTCATGATTACATTAATCACATTGATCCAGACATTAAGTTTACACTAGTCAAGTCTAGTCAATCCATCGAATTTTTAGATACTACTATAACCAAATCAGACTTAAAATTGACATCAGATATCTTTACTAAAATCACAGATAGGAATAACCTTTTACGCTTTGATAGTAGCCATCCGAGAGGTCTCATTAAAGCTCTTCCATACAGTCAATTATTGAGAGTCAAAAGGATTGTGGACACTGATGAGAAAAGAGAAAAGAGGTTCGATGAAATGGGTGCAAAATTTATCTCTCGCAAATACCCCAAAAAGTTGATCCAGAAACACAGAGATAGGGTATTATTAACAGATCGAGAGACACTATTATCCACTGCAACGTCCACTCAAAGAAATAGAAATAAAAATAAAAACAATATGGTCAACAGGATACCGTTTGTGTCCACTTTCAATGAAACTAGCAATAAGGTTGCCAAAATTCTATACAAACATTGGTCCATATTGGGGAGCAATCTTAAATATGTCCCGGAATTTTCAGTACCCCCATTAATGTCTTATAAACGGTCAAAAAATCTGAAGGATAATCTGGTGAAAGCTGACATAGGTTCAAACAAAAAAGTGACACAAACCTTTCTGGGCAGGAAAAAATTGGGATGCTTTCCTTGTTTGAATTGTGTCAATTGTAAATATATGAATAAAGGTGAATCATTCATTCACCCTATAACGAATATGGAATTTAAAATTAAGCAATTTCTCACTTGCTCCTCAGATCACGTCATTTATCTGTTGCAGTGCCCCTGTGATCTCCTCTATGTAGGAGAGACAACGTTAGATTGCAAGACACGTATCAACAATCATAGACATAGTATACGTTCCAAAAGACTGGATCTACCTGTATCAAAGCACTTTGCGGAAGCTAATCACTCAGAGAAGGATTTAAGGTTTAGAATTTTGGATCATATTACGAAATTGAGACGTGGGGGTGATAGAATATCCCTTTTGAAAAAACGGGAATTAGAATGGATCTATAAGTTAAACACACTACGTCCTTATGGACTAAACGTTGATTTCAAATTGAGTGGGATTAGATAGGGGGTGGTTTGCCCTCAGTCTTGCTGGTAATTCTACATGTTAGGGAGTATGATTAGACGAGGTGCACATACTGTTATATTAACATATAAGTTTTTTTACTTTATTTCAGACAAATTGTGAAGACCCACCTATTATGGATCCCCTTATCCTGATCCCATGCTATAACAATAAAAAGGGTGGATGCCATGCTCCGGAATTTGGAATTTGACTTGTACTATATAGATCAAATTATATGCAATATGTCAATTTTGTATGTTATGACTAAATCAATGTAGCTTTACATTCACTTCCCTATCTTTTCATCGTCACGATATAATTAGCTTGAAAATGTTTTCGAGGATTACGTTCCTTATAATGAATGGGTTTAATATCTAAATACTTTTTGCATAATTAAGCATGCTTCTTTATAGTTGTGATAATCATTTTAGATACACACCGTTATGAAGTACATAGTGAATGTATCATGTTCGCTACGATTTCTGACATTCTGACAGACAGAGTAGTCACATGATGCGTGTCATTTAAGTGTTTGCGTGTCACGACTCACTTTGAGTTTGCAAAGAGTGACACACCATCTGACGCATGCGCAAAGACACCCGGAAGCATCGGCATAATCAACAAGCATGATACAGGAAGGGGGATTCAAACAACGGTGAGCCTGATTCATTATTATTGAACTAATTTTGTATACTATATTGAAATACTCTACATCTGTATTAGCTCTATTGGCAGTTTGCCAATTAGATCGTATTTTTAATCTTTTCAACTATTTGGGCAATTTGCCCTTATTATTAATTGCACGCATTTTCAATGCCAATATGTAATCACTTCAGGGTGATGTTTTGATCACATTGTTCTGCACTAGGTTTTACATTTTATACATGATTGAAATTTTATTGTATGATTACAAGGATGTCACAAATTATGTATTTATATGTGCACTCTAACACTGAAATGTATCGCTTGAGAAAGGCCCCATTGAGCAGGGCTGAAACGTTGCGCTTGTGGTGAATAAAGGATCCTCATTTTACACTTTACCTTGGAGTGCTGACCTGTGTATTGGATTTGTCTGTGGATTTGTGACACTGGTCGTGTGTCTGAACAGGGACTTGCACCCCACACTGGAAGAACGGTGCTGCTTTTACTCTACTAGCTTGTGTTGTTGACCGATAAAGCTTTGCACGTTTTCAAAAATGTCTACTACTAAGGATCGTCATCAAGAATCTACACAACCTGATGTCTTCTCATATACTCAAGCCGACATGGAGAGGATACTGCAAGGCTCAGTGGGAGATGCCACATTTCTATCGATTCCCTCAAGCAGAGATTCTAAAAGGAAATTTGAGTATGAAAAGAAAAGAACCATTACTATGGGTTTACATTTGTCCACCCTGACGGAATATTACAAAGTACACAGAATTCCGAGAGGTATGCGTTCTCAAATGAAACCTAATCTCTTCTTCCAGAATAGTGATTTCTGCACTAGATATATGCAAATTTCTAATAAGTATGCATTAGATATTCTATTACTGAATATTGAATATCTACAAAAAGATCTATTGTCAACTGAGGATAAAATGCAGTCTGCGGAGGCATCATTAAAAACACTGTTGAATACAGAAGAATTTGACGAGTATATGGCTAAATTCAACAACCATTTGATAAAATTTCGTTCAGAATTGGAGGAGACGAAACGTCAAAAATGGCAAAGAGATGCCGATGATTACACCAACGGAAATATTTACAATTGGCAAATTGAACAGAAAAATTTCCGGCGTTATGTTGGCAATGACAAATCCCAGAACAGACGCACACGTTTTGATGACAGGAGGGAGGAGAATTCCATCGCGGAATACAATCAACGTGCTCCAAGCAGACGCACATATGAAGATTCAAGGAGAGATGAAAATTTTACCATAGGACACATCCAAAAAGATTTTTTAGGACACACCAGGGACGAAGGGCGTCCACATATGGCCAAAGGAGGACTCGACGCGGTGGAAGAAAACATTCCAGACAACGGAAATCCCTCACAACCCAGATCACCCAGATCAGTGAGAACACGGACACAACCATTACGCAAGATGGACTTTCCACGGAAACGCTAGTGGTAAATATTTCATCCACTGTACTTACCAATGCCCAATTTACTGTACTGAACAAAGGTCTATCATTTTGCCCTACAACCAAAACTGATTGGTTCGAATTAGAACTAGATTTGTATAGATTTTACCGTACAATCAAACTTAAAACCTGGTTTGCAGAACATAGTCATACTTCTACTGATGCCAAAATTGGGGAATTAAAATTATGCAATTTTGATTTGTTTTTAAAGAGCGATTTTGTCCCATGTTGTAATTCACCGGCTATTGAAACTTTCATCACAGCCGTGAAATTGGATATTGGAACATTAAAAGAGGAATATAAAAATCAGAGATTTAAACATCCAAATATAACCAAAGAGGAGATGAAGGCTATATCTGAACTTAAAAACAATACCAAAATTACTATTAAACAAGCAGACAAAGGGGGTGCGGTAGTGGTGATGGACACTAAGGATTATGTAGATGAAATATCAGGACAACTACAGGATAGATTGGTTTATGGGGAATTAACTTCTGACCCTAAATTCAACATACAAAGACTCCTTGATAGGATCATTGATAAAGCTACACAGAACAAAATTATTGATAATGACTTAAAACAATTTCTATTGGTCAAACATCCTGTCACACCCATTATATACACACTCCCCAAGATACATAAATCCCTCAATAAACCTCCTGGCAGACCCATAGTATCTAGTATGGGTTCTGTTTTGGGAAATGTCTCTATATTCCTAGATAAAATATTGCGACAATATGCAATTGAGGCACCTTCTTACATACGTGATACTTCTGACTTTTTATTAAAAATTAGGGAGATACAGATCCCTCACACTGCCCTGCTATGCTCGTTCGACGTAGTGAGCCTCTATACGTCGATCGATCATGCGAGAGGCATGTCCTCCATTTTTAAGACTCTTCGCAACAGTGCGTATTCACAAACTTGTATTGAATTTATACTTGCCCTATTAGATCTGGTATTGCGATATAATTATTTCCTGTTCCAAGACCAATTTTTCATTCAACTAAGAGGTACGGCCATGGGTACAAACGTAGCACCCACCTATGCTAACATCTTCATGGCTGCCCTGGAGAGGGATTTCGTCTATGTGTCCCACCATTTCGGACATGTACTGAGATGGTGGAGATACATAGACGACATCTTCTTTATTTGGCTGGGGTCTGATACAGAATTAGACTCATTTCATGATTACATTAATCACATTGATCCAGACATTAAGTTTACACTAGTCAAGTCTAGTCAATCCATCGAATTTTTAGATACTACTATAACCAAATCAGACTTAAAATTGACATCAGATATCTTTACTAAAATCACAGATAGGAATAACCTTTTACGCTTTGATAGTAGCCATCCGAGAGGTCTCATTAAAGCTCTTCCATACAGTCAATTATTGAGAGTCAAAAGGATTGTGGACACTGATGAGAAAAGAGAAAAGAGGTTCGATGAAATGGGTGCAAAATTTATCTCTCGCAAATACCCCAAAAAGTTGATCCAGAAACACAGAGATAGGGTATTATTAACAGATCGAGAGACACTATTATCCACTGCAACGTCCACTCAAAGAAATAGAAATAAAAATAAAAACAATATGGTCAACAGGATACCGTTTGTGTCCACTTTCAATGAAACTAGCAATAAGGTTGCCAAAATTCTATACAAACATTGGTCCATATTGGGGAGCAATCTTAAATATGTCCCGGAATTTTCAGTACCCCCATTAATGTCTTATAAACGGTCAAAAAATCTGAAGGATAATCTGGTGAAAGCTGACATAGGTTCAAACAAAAAAGTGACACAAACCTTTCTGGGCAGGAAAAAATTGGGATGCTTTCCTTGTTTGAATTGTGTCAATTGTAAATATATGAATAAAGGTGAATCATTCATTCACCCTATAACGAATATGGAATTTAAAATTAAGCAATTTCTCACTTGCTCCTCAGATCACGTCATTTATCTGTTGCAGTGCCCCTGTGATCTCCTCTATGTAGGAGAGACAACGTTAGATTGCAAGACACGTATCAACAATCATAGACATAGTATACGTTCCAAAAGACTGGATCTACCTGTATCAAAGCACTTTGCGGAAGCTAATCACTCAGAGAAGGATTTAAGGTTTAGAATTTTGGATCATATTACGAAATTGAGACGTGGGGGTGATAGAATATCCCTTTTGAAAAAACGGGAATTAGAATGGATCTATAAGTTAAACACACTACGTCCTTATGGACTAAACGTTGATTTCAAATTGAGTGGGATTAGATAGGGGGTGGTTTGCCCTCAGTCTTGCTGGTAATTCTACATGTTAGGGAGTATGATTAGACGAGGTGCACATACTGTTATATTAACATATAAGTTTTTTTACTTTATTTCAGACAAATTGTGAAGACCCACCTATTATGGATCCCCTTATCCTGATCCCATGCTATAACAATAAAAAGGGTGGATGCCATGCTCCGGAATTTGGAATTTGACTTGTACTATATAGATCAAATTATATGCAATATGTCAATTTTGTATGTTATGACTAAATCAATGTAGCTTTACATTCACTTCCCTATCTTTTCATCGTCACGATATAATTAGCTTGAAAATGTTTTCGAGGATTACGTTCCTTATAATGAATGGGTTTAATATCTAAATACTTTTTGCATAATTAAGCATGCTTCTTTATAGTTGTGATAATCATTTTAGATACACACCGTTATGAAGTACATAGTGAATGTATCATGTTCGCTACGATTTCTGACATTCTGACAGACAGAGTAGTCACATGATGCGTGTCATTTAAGTGTTTGCGTGTCACGACTCACTTTGAGTTTGCAAAGAGTGACACACCATCTGACGCATGCGCAAAGACACCCGGAAGCATCGGCATAATCAACAAGCATGATACAGGAAGGGGGATTCAAACAACGGTGAGCCTGATTCATTATTATTGAACTAATTTTGTATACTATATTGAAATACTCTACATCTGTATTAGCTCTATTGGCAGTTTGCCAATTAGATCGTATTTTTAATCTTTTCAACTATTTGGGCAATTTGCCCTTATTATTAATTGCACGCATTTTCAATGCCAATATGTAATCACTTCAGGGTGATGTTTTGATCACATTGTTCTGCACTAGGTTTTACATTTTATACATGATTGAAATTTTATTGTATGATTACAAGGATGTCACAAATTATGTATTTATATGTGCACTCTAACACTGAAATGTATCGCTTGAGAAAGGCCCCATTGAGCAGGGCTGAAACGTTGCGCTTGTGGTGAATAAAGGATCCTCATTTTACACTTTACCTTGGAGTGCTGACCTGTGTATTGGATTTGTCTGTGGATTTGTGACACTGGTCGTGTGTCTGAACAGGGACTTGCACCCCACACTGGAAGAACGGTGCTGCTTTTACTCTACTAGCTTATATATATATATATATATATATATATATATATATATTGCCTGATTCTATATCAAGTAGAAATCTTGTATTTTCTTTGTTTCTAGTCTATTTTGCTGTATTGTTGAAATCAAAGGAATTATGAGCTATCCCTTAAGGTAAAGATTTAAGTCATTGTAAGACCAGCATATGTTCACTGCCTTTGCAAGGTGCCCAACTTCATTACATGACTGAAAGAATATGCGGAAGTTCTACAGTTCAAACAGAGAGAGCCCTCTGGATTATGGGAACCTCAGATAAAATCTTTTGAAGTCAGCAGAGTTGCATGTTCTTCTCTGTTGTTACACTTCTGTAGTAGACATCACATGGAGAATAGTGTTATGATGTGGAGCATATGTAAATGCCTGTACTGCTTTGTCATCATCATGGAAACTAATTTAATGTCATTTATTATTTGTTATTTTTGATTTTGTACATGTGTGGCCTTAGACCAGGGCCCAGGGTCTCAAACTCGGTCGGGTAAGTGGGCCACATATAGAAAAAATGTGAAGTTGACGGGCCTTTCAAATTTGATACAATACAAAATTATTGTTAATCAATTAGTTATTTGAACTACTATAACAATACTACATTACTATAATAATACTACATTACTATAACTATACTACATTACTATAATAATACTACATTACTATAACTATACTACATTACTATAATAATACTACATTACTATAATACTACATTACTATAATACTACATTACTATAATAATACTACATTACTATAATATTACATTACTATAACAATACTACATTACTATAACAATACTACATTACTATAATACTACATTACTATACTACTACATTACTATAATAATACTACATTACTATAATACTACATTACTATAATACTACATTACTATAATAATACTACATTACTATAATACTACATTACTATAATACTACATTACTATAATAATACTACATTACTATAATAATACTACATTACTATAACAATACTACATTACTATAATAATAATACATTACTACAATAATACTACATTACTATAATAATACTACATTACTATAATACTACATTACTATAATACTACATTACTATAATAATACTACATTACTATAATACTACATTACTATAATACTACATTACTATAATAATACTACATTACTATAATACTACATTACTATAATAATACTACATTACTATAATACTACATTACTATAACAATACTACATTACTATAACTATACTACATTACTATAATAATACTACATTACTATAACAATACTACATTACTATAACAATACTACATTACTATAATACTACATTACTATAACAATACTACATTACTATAACTATACTACATTACTATAATAATACTACATTACTATAACTATACTACATTACTATAACAATACTACATTACTATAACTATACTACATTACTATAATAATACTACATTACTATAACAATACTACATTACTATAATACTACATTACTACAATAATACTACATTACTATAACACTACATTACTATAATAATACTACATTACTATAATACTACATTACTATAATACTACATTAATATAACAATACTACATTACTATAATACTACATTACTATAATACTACATTACTATAATAATACTACATTACTATAATACTACATTACTATAACACTACATTACTATAATACTACATTACTATAATACTACATTACTATAACAATACCACATTACTATAATAATACTACATTATCATAACAATACTACATTACTATAACAATACTACATTACTATAATAATACTACATTACTATAATACTACATTACTATAATAATACTACATTACTATAATAATACTACATTACTATAATACTACATTACTATAATACTACATTACTATAATAATACTACATTACTATAATACTACATTACTATAACAATACTACATTACTATAATAATACTACATTACTATAACAATACTACATTACTATAACTATACTACATTACTATAATAATACTACATTACTATAACTATACTACATTACTATAATAATACTACATTACTATAACAATACTACATTACTATAACAATACTACATTACTATAATAATACTACATTACTATAATATTACATTACTATAATAATACTACATTACTATAACAATACTACATTACTATAATAATACTACATTACTACAATAATACTATATTACTATAACACTACATTACTATAATAATACTACATTACTATAATACTACATTACAATAATACCACATTACTATAATAATACTACATTACTATAACTATACGACATTACTATAATAATACTACATTACTATAACAATACTACATTACTATAATACTACATTACTACAATAATACTACATTACTATAACACTACATTACTATAATAATACTACATTACTATAATACTACATTACTACAATAATACTACATTACTATAACACTACATTACTATAATAATACTACATTACTATAATACTACATTACTATAATACTACATTAATATAACAATACTACATTACTATAATACTACATTACTATAATAATACTACATTACTATAATACTACATTACTATAATACTACATTACTATAACAATACCACATTACTATAATAATACTACATTATCATAACAATACTACATTACTATAACAATACTACATTACTATAATAATACTACATTACTATAATACTACATTACTATAATAATACTACATTACTATAATACTACATTACTATAATACTACATTACTATAATAATACTACATTACTATAATACTACATTACTATAATACTACATTGCTATAATAATACTACATTACTATAATACTACATTACTATAACAATACCACATTACTATAATAATACTACATTACTATAACAATACTACATTACTATAACAATACCACATTACTATAATAATACTACATTACTATAACAATACCACATTACTATAATAATACTACATTACTATAATACTACATTACTATAATAATACTACATTGCTATAATACTACATTACTATAGAGAAAAAAGGGGAAATGGGGAGGAATCCTCCAGCTCACCTGACACAATGGTTAGTGTCGCTGATAGCGCCCGGGTCCTTGTGTCGGCACACGATGTAGAAGCAAGGGTAACAGGGAGGTTGGATCCGGCGCTTTGGCCAGAGCCGTCCGAAACGCGTAGGCTAGAAGGATTATACTTCCCCATTCTCTGCACACCGGGACTCCACACCATTAGACCTTTTTAACGAAAAACATTAAACTTGGAAATACCTTCCATTTTAGTTCTATCCAAAGCGCCGGATCCAACCTCCCTGTTACCCTTACTACATTACTATAATACTACATTACTATAATACTACATTACTATAACAATACCACATTACTATAATAATACTACATTACTATAATACTACATTACTATAACAATACCACATTACTATAATAATACTACATTACTATAAAAATACATAACTATAACAATACTACATTACTATAGCAATACTACATTACTATAATAATAATAATACTACATTACTATAATAATACCACAGGAAAGGAGGAAGAAGGTAGGATCCAGCGCTGAGTAGCATAAAACGGAAAGGATTTTCCAAGTTTAATTGGGTAAGTTTAAAATAAGTAGTCCAGTTGTGACAGTCCCGGGTGTGTACGAAGTGGGGAGGTGGTATCACAGCCAAGTTTAAGGACGCGGCAGTCGTCCGAAACGCGTAGGCCTCGAGGATACCACCTCCCCACTTCGTACACACCCGGGACTGTCACAACTGGACTACTTATTTTAAACTTACCCAATTAAACTTGGAAAATCCTTTCCGTTTTATGCTACTCAGCGCTGGATCCTACCTTCTTCCTCCTTTCCTGTTGATACCCGTGTGCCGACACGAGGATCCGGGCGCTATCCACGACACACAGGAGTGTGTCAGGTGAGCTGGAGGTTCTCTCCCCATTCTTTACTTGTTATAATAATACCACATTACTATAATAATACTACATTACTATAACAATACTACATTACTATAATAATACTACATTACTATAATACTACATTACTATAATAATACTACATTACTATAATACTACATTACTATAATAATACTACATTACTATAACAACAATAATTCATTACTATAATAATACTACATTACTATAACAATACTACATTACTATGATAATACCACATTACTATAACAATACTACATTACTATAACAATACTACATTACTATAACAATACTACATTACTATAATAATACTACATTACTATAATAACAATACTACATTACTATAATAATACTACATTACTATAACAATGCTACATTACTATAACAACAATAATTCATTACTATAATAATACTACATTACTATAACAATACTACATTACTATAATAATACTACATTACTATAACAATACTACATTACTATAATACTACATTACTATAATAATACTACATTACTATAATAATACCACATTACTATAACAATACTACATTACTATAATACCACATTACTATAACAATACTACATTACTATAACGATACCACATTACTATAACAATATTACATTACTATAACAATACTACATTACTATAACAATACTACATTACTATAATAATACTACATTACTATAATACCACATTACTATAACAATACTACATTACTATAACGATACCACATTACTATAACAATATTACATTACTATAACAATACTACATTACTATAACAATACTACATTACTATAATAATACTACATTACTATAATAACAATACTACATTACTATAATAATACTACATTACTATAACAATACTACATTACTATAATAATACTACATTATTATAACAATACCACATTACTATAATAATACTACATTACTATTATACTACATTACATTACTATAATACTACATTACTATAATAATACTACATTACTATAACAATACTACATTACTATAATAATACTACATTATTATAATAATACGGCTAGGTTTAAACTTAACGGAAATTTGCAAATTTTCTCCACGTCCTTATTTTAACAATTCGGTTTTCCAGTTTAAGTGTCGCTAAATGTAGTCCGGCGGCTCATTTGACAGCGTTTGGCAGACACACGAATGTCAAGATTGGGCAGCCCCTTATTAGATAGTGCCACAGAGCCCTCTGTAGATGCCGCCACAGTGCCCTCTGTAGAGGCTGCCACAGTCCCTCTGTAGATGCTGCCACAGTGCCCTCTGTAGACACTGCCACAGTGCCCTCTGTAGATACTGCTACACACCCACCTGCAGATAAAGCCACAGTGTCCTCTGTAGGCAATGCCTCACCCCCCTAGATAACGCCACAGTGTCCTCTGTCAACAGGGGTGGGATTCTAATTTTTAACAACAGGTTCCCTGTTTTTCGGACAAAGACATACGCGCCGGTGGGGTTATTTGGGGGGTGTCACAGCGTTTTGCGGTGTATCGCGCAAAATTGAAAATGATTCTAATAATAAAATAAAACAATTACGATATTACAAATATCCCCTACATTAAAGTGGAATCTAAATAAAGAAATTCCCTGTCCAGAATGCTTTAGTGTGGATTGCCACACTATGTATATAATTACATAAGCGTACAGACCTACCCACACATTATATTAAACTCACCCATTACGTATAGGCCTATATGCGCACATTCAATATCCTAAGCGTGCGCAGCCCATTTAGTTAGGCTGTGCACATGAGAAGGGAGGAGGACAGTGCAGAGTGCGCAGTAAGCCGCGACAACTCTCCCGGCTAATGCACAGATACGGTGCCAGGAGCAAGCTCAGTATATATATATATATATATATATATATACAGCACCAGAACCAAGCTCAGTACTTATATACAGCACCAGAACAAAGCTCAGTACAAATATACAGCACCAGAACAAAGCTCAGTACATAAGTACAACACCAGAACAAAGCTCAGTACATAAATACAGCACCAGAACCCATCTCAGTACATAAATACAACACTAAAACCAAGCTCAGTACATAAATATAACACCAGAAACAAGCTCAGTACATATATACAACACCAGAACCAAGCTCAGTACATATATACAACACCAGAACCAAGCTCAGTTAATATATACAACTCCAGAACCAAGCTCAGTACATAAATACAGCACCAGAACGAAGCTCAGTACATAAATACAGCACCAGAACAAAGCTCAGTACATATATACAGCACAAAAACCAAGCTCAGTAAATATATCCAATGCCAAAACCAAGCTTAGTGCCTAAATACAACACCAGAACCAAGTTCAGTACATATATACAGCACCAGAACAAAGTAAAGAACTTATATACAGCACCAGAACAAAGTTCAGTACATATATACAGCACCAGAACAAAGCGCAGTACATATTTACAGCACCAGAACAAAGCTCAGTACATATATACAACACCAGAACAAAGCTCAGTACATAAATACAACACCAGAACAAAGCTCAGTACATATATACAGCACCAAAACAAAGCTCAGTACATATATACAACACCAGAACAAAGCTCAGTATATATACTAGTCCTTCTCAATGAATTAGAATATCATCAAAAGTTAATTGATTTCAGTAATTAAATTCAAAAAGTGTCTCTCATATATTATATAGATTCATTACACACAGAGGGATCTTTTTCCAGCATTTTGTTCTTGTAATGTTGATGATTATGGGAACAGTTAATGAAAACCCAAAATTTAAGTCATTCAGAAAATTTGAATATTATATAAGCCCAATTTCACAAAAATGATTTTTAATACCGAAATGTTGTCCTACTAAAAAGTATGTCCAGTATCTGCCCTCAATAGTTGGTCGGTGCTCCTTTTGCATGAATTACTGCATCAATGTGGCGTGGCATGGAGGCGATCAGCACTGCTGAGGTGTTATGGAAGCCCAGGTTGCTTTGATAGCAGCCTTCAGCTCGTCTACATAGTTGGGTCTGGTGTCTCTCATCTTCCTCTTGACAATACCCTATAGATTCTCTATGGGGTTTAGGTCAGGCGAGTTTGCTAGCCAATCAAGCGCAGTGATACTGTGTCCTGCTGGAAAATGAAATCCGCATCTCCATAAAGCTTAACAGCAGAGGAAAGCATGAAGTGCTAGAAAATGTCCTGCTAGACGCTGCACTAACTCTGGAGTTGATATAACACAGTGGACCAACACCAGCAGGTGACATGCCCCCCAGACCATCACTGACTGTGGAAACTTCACACTGGACTGCAAGACACTTGGATTGATGCCTCTCCACTCTTCCTCCAGACTCTGGGACGAGATTTCCAAATTAAATGCAAAATTTACTGTGTGAAGTTTCCACAGTCAGTGATGAAGCAACCTGGGCTTCCATACCACCTCAGCAGCGCCACAGGCTGATCGCCTCCATACCACGCCGCATTGATAATACCTCAACAGTGCCACCGGCTGATCACCTCCATGCCACGCCACAGTGATAACATCTCAGCAGTGCCACAGCCTGATCGCCTCCATGCCATGCCATTGATGCAGTAAGTCATGCAGAGTCGGAGCCTCGACCAAGTATTGAGTGCAGATACTGTACAGACTTTTCAGTAGGACGACATTTCGGTAATAAAAATAATTTTTTAAATTGGGCTTATATAATATTCCAATTTTCTGAGACACTAAATTTTGGGTTTTCATTAACTGTTACCATAATCATCAACATTAAAAGAAAAAAAATGCTGGAAATAGATCACTCTGTGTGTAATGAATCTATATAATATATGAGATTGAAGAAAGAAACTGCAACACTCAAGATAATCCAAAGAAGTGTCTTCTGTTCAGCATCTCCCTGCTTGCCCTAATGCTTCCGGAAGCATATGGACAAACCATGGGCGCCTCCACAACCGGAGCACTCGTGCTTGTACCTACAATCTGATCCAAATTTACAATGCCCTTCGTTAAACTGCCAGCAACATCCTTTCCCGGATGAAGCCGACCGACCCGTTGCTGACCCCTGACCGCCGGCTGCATCACAAAAGGGCTGATGCCCCTGTTTTGGAGCCAACATTAATCGCATCCAAAGACTAATGTCCTTGTGATCCCATCTCAAGGAAGGGTGCACCACCTTTCATTGACGAAATTGTTCGTCGTACCTCAACCATGCGTTACCGCCGTATACCCTGTACGCCTCCCCCACGGAATCCATGTAGCAAAACAGTGCCGAGCAATTCTCTGGCGCCTTTTCGCCCACCACGCTAGCCAAAGTAGCAAAGGCCTGTAGCCAATTTGCAAACGTCTGAGGAATCAACCGATAATGACGTCGCTCCTCTTCCTCCTTTTTACTCTCATCCGGTTTCCACCTGTCCAGACTAAACTTTTCCAGTGGCAACAGAGCAAAAATCTCCACATATTCATCCTTCCTTATCTTTTCTTTTAGTTCAGACTTCAAATGCGCCCTGAGCGGGCCCTCAAAGCAAACATACACCTCGCCTCTAGCAGCGTCAGCCAAACGCACATCATCCACCACTTTCTTGGACGTACCAGCCCCCGCATCAACAGACTTATACACCTCCACCACAGACCCCGCACCAGGCTCAACTTCACCAGCAACTGCAACCCCGGCCACAGCCGCACTTCCACGCACCTCACTAGCAGCACCCCACACCCTCGCTGGGGACTAACCTTCATCCCCCATGCCTTTAGCAAAAAATTCCTGCATACCCTTAAAAAACATCTGCATATTACCCCTAGAAAACATGCCCCCCACATCACTCCCTCCCATCCCCGGAACATAAGCAGTGGTAGACTCACCCGGCTGTCCCTGAGGTGACCTCCCAGCGGCCATGTCCATGGATCCAGACGATCTCTCCCTCAATCGCGGCGTTCCAGGGGGGTGATGATCCAGCACCACGCTCTCCCCGCAGCTGGCTGACATCCTGGCTGACGAAGAACTAGGCCCAGCCGACAGCGGCCCGTTCAAAATGCAGCCACCTGCTTCTGGCGTGGCATACACCGATAGACAGTCCAGGCTCCCAGGATCCTCGGCATCCCCAATGCTGTCCTACGACTCCTCAGCAGCCCTTTCAGGTGGGGAAGATGGCCGCCGCCCCCCCTTACCGGAAGGGGCGCAACATCATTACGACTCCCGGACTGGGTACATCCGATCCCCGCCGCACGCCTCCCTCCTCCAGCAGGAGGCGATAGCATCCTCCGAGACAAACCTGCCCGCAGCTCCCTGCCGGCCACCCGTGAAGTCCCTGGCTTCGTCCGCTGAGCTCCTCCAGCGCCTGGAACATCAGCGCTGGAGAGTGCCATCACATCCGGTTCTGCCGTCACTTCCGGTCTCGTCGTTGAAGACAGGAGGAGGGAAGATGGCCACGGCCCCACTCCTCCTGCCACCTCCAATTCCGCCCGCCTGCCGGGATTCCTCCCTGGCCTCCTTGCCCCCAAGCATGGCACCCGCTTAGGAGCCGGAGGAGGAGGGTCCTGGTGGGGCTCTCACGGCGCCGACGGGACTGAGGCGTTACCTGTGGTGAAAGCCGCTCTGGAGGCCTGGAACGCCGACTCCTGTGTCCCTCCACACCCGACACTGCAGCCGCCGGGACCGGAGGAAGAGCCACCGCAAAATGCTGCTCCAGCCATCCAGGCCCATGAAGCAGCGCCGCATCCCGAATCCTGGCCATCATGGACTCCAAAGAAGCATCCATGCTAAAGGTAAGTGATTTCCCTCACATTGCACTACACTACACAAAAAGTTTCTTCTGTTGTCCAGCGGGAAAGAGGGCTGCCTCTATCCCACCAGGGCTTTTATACACCATACTCCTCCCTCCACTTAAAGATACACCCCTATGGCCAATCCCCTTTTCCTTAACCCCTCAAACCCCTTAAAGGGAATGTGTCGCTAGAATTTTTTTTTTTAGTTAAACAGTTAGTATATACATGATTACACATTGTTCTAATTTTTTTCATTTTTTCACAAGTCAGGAAATATTATAAATTAGATTCTAATTTATAACATTTCCATGTGCTGGTCACAAGAGGGAGCAATTCCCAAAATTGCAGCATTGGCATGTGGTAAAGTAACCTCATTGCTTTATGCTGCAAAATTGGAAAAGACACACTCGCTCTAGTGTGCTCAAACAATCCCCCTCCTTTATCCTGGCATGTGCCGTTCCCACACAGATGGCGTACACTATAGTGAATGGAACGGCTGCCGTATTCCATCTCTGTATGTGTCGTTAATTGACACATACAGAGATGAAAAAAAAAATGGCAGGCCCCATAGAGAAGTAAAAGTAAGAAAAAAGAAAAAAGTAAAACACAAAAACACAAATAAATAAAATGTATTTTAATAACACACTAAAAGCAAATTTATATCAAATTTTTTTTTTTCGCGACACCTGTCCTTTAAACTTAGACTCCAACTTATAGCATTACCCAAACCACCTTGTCATGCGCTCTCTTCATTACGTCTGCGCCTACATTATGTTGAGCTTACTGAGCCTATACTAGCGGCTCTGTGTCCCGCGGGCCGTGTTTTTAAGAACCCTGCCTTAGACCCTTATTTTTGACACCCATAGCATGAATGAACACGTGCTGGTCAAAAATAATTAATGTCATCTGGTGGGATAATTATTCTGGATTTCAGATCCTGATTTGTCAGGATGACAGGATAAAACAATTCCAGTTTGGCTCTGGTCTCTTGTGTGGCAGAATTTTTGCTCTGAGGGATGATGGGTGAGAAGAAGACAGAGGTATGGACTTCAATGTTGGTGTCTCGAAGGACTAAGCTGCGTACTTTCATATCTTTGAGGAGCTCTGTTCACAATCTCCATCATCTCACCAACCCCTAGACCGACGTGCCCTTCTCAGAGTAAAAAATGAGTGTGAGCACTATAACCCATGTAAGATAATTTTAACCTCCTTAAGGGTCAATTTGACTCAGGAAAAAAAAAAATCTCATACTTACCCAGAAGTCTGTGTTCCTCACTTCAGCTTGACCTCCTTGGATGACGTTTCATCCCATGTGACCGCTGCAGCCAATGACAGGCTGCACTGGTCTCCTGGGATGAAACATCATTGCAGGAGGCCGGCCAGCTAGCAGGTCGGCAAAGTGCTGCAGTTTTCCGCAGCGGACATTCCGGGCGAAAAATTCCACCACAGTTTGGTGTGGTTTTTCGCCCGAAATTCCCTGTAGCACACAGAGCGGATATGCTGCGTAATTTTACAGTACCAGCATAGACAATGAGATTACAGGAAATCTCAGGTACACGCTGCAGTATTTTGCTGCACGTAAATTGACCTGCGGTGCAGATTTTATAATCTGCAGCATGCCAATTTATCTTGCGTTTCTGCTTGCGAATTCTATCTGCCTGATGCAGAGGAAAATCACACCAAAACACGCAGCATGAAAATGCCACGATTTACGCATCAAAAAAAGTACATTCAGGTGCGGTTTTTTTCCTGCGAATTTCTTGCAGTTTCCTGCGGTTTTTCTGCGTATTTTCGCAGCAAAATACGCAACGTGTGCATGTAACCTAAGGGTTTCTTATCCAGTTTATGGGATGTACAGTCTAGCGTCCTTTTGAGGTCTCATTTCTAGGGTGCTTGTTTTTTGCAGGATGAGTTGTAATTTTTAATTCTACCATTTAATGTATCATATGATGTCCTGGGAAGCTGAAAAAAATTCTTTGTGTGATGGAATGGGAAAAAAACAGCGATTCACCCACTGTTCTTTCGTTTTCGTCTTTATGGTGTATACTTGAGGTAAAAATTACATGTTAACTTTATTCTGCAGTTAATGCGATTATGGCGATAACAAATTTATACAGTTTTTAAGTACTACTTTTACAAAGGGCAAACAATACACAAACACATGAGATAAAAATTGTCCAAACCTGCCAATTTAGTTTGGATTGGCCTACGATCTTATGTTTATGAGGGCTTTCTAACTTTCCCCCCGATTTTAACATGCACAATAATGTCTTCCTTTGGACATAATCCTTCTCAGAAGTGTCTGGCAGCAGCTTATTCTTCCCTCCACATTGAAATAAATATGTATGCCCTGCCAAGCGAGTATGTTTATGGTGGGGTTGAGGGGGAAATGCAGGATTTTTAAAAGGAGGCTTTCCAAATGCATACTTTTTAAACTGAGTTATTTTCACTACGCTTCCTGTTTTTTAAGCTACGAATATTGGTCTTCAAGTATCCACCAGCCTAGGCCTTTATATTACAAGCTCTAATATAAAGGACTAAGCTAGTGTATATGTGCTGACCACAACTTTTAGCCGAAAAACCAGTGTAGATAGTGCCACACACAATGCCTCTGTAGATAGTGCCCCCTATAGATATTGCCCCAGTCCTCCCTGCAGATAGTGTTACAGTGCCCCCTTGAGGCCCCATGCACACGAACGTAAAAACGCCCATAATCACGGACCGTAATTATGGCCCGTAATTACGGGCCCATAGACTTCTATTGGCCACGGGTACCTCCCCGTATGCTTACGGGAAGGTGCCCGGGCCGTTGAAAAATATAGAACATGTCCTACTTTAGGCCGTAATTACGGCACGGACAGGCCCATAGAAGTCTATGGGGCTCCCGTAATTACGGGTGACTACGCGTGTGCACCCGTAATTACTGGAGCGTTGCTAGACGACGTCAGTGGATAGTCACTGTCCAGGGTGCTGAAAGAGTTAACTGATCGGCAGTAACTCTTTCAGTACCCTGGACAGTGACTTCCGATCACAATATAAATCAAGGTGTAAAAAAAAATAGAAGTTCATTCTTACCCAGAACTCCCTGCTTCTTCCTCCAGTCCGGCCTCCCAGGATGACGTTTCAGCCCATGTGACCGCTGCAGCCAATCACAGGCTGCAGTGGTCACATGGACTGCCGCGTCATCCAGGGAGGTCGGGCTGGAAGTCAAGAGAGGGACGCGTCACCAAGGCAACGGCCGTATGAATTTCTTTTACTTGTACCTCGGAAAGGGCTGCCCCTTCTCTCTATCCTGCACTGATAGAGAGAAGGGGCTGCCGATTAGTGCAGTGCAATTTTGCAGCGAAAACGTGCCCGTAAATACGGGTGGAATACTGGTGACACCGGACCTGTATTTACGGGCACGGGTCCGTAAATACTGGTGCAATACGGGTCGAATACGTGTGACCAAGGACCCGTATTTACGCCAGTATTTACGGGAGGGAAAAAATATGTTTGTGTGCATGAGGCCTTAGATAGAGCCACAGTGCCCCCTGTAGATAGTGCCACAGTGCTCCTCGCAGATAATACCATGGTCCCGTGTAGTTAATGCCACAGTGCCCCTGTAGATAGTGCCACAGTGCCCATGTAGATAGAGCCAAAAACTGCCCCCTGTAGATAGTGCCATACACTGTCCTCTGTAGATAGTCTCACAGTGCTCCGTGTAGATAGTGCCACACTGCTCCTTGCAGATAATGCCATGGTACCCATGTAGATAATGCCACAGTGCCTTCTGTAGATAATGCCACAAACTGCCCCTGTAGATAGTGCCACAGTGCCCATGTAGATAATGGCACAGTTCACATGTAGATAGTGCCATACACTGCCACCTGTATATAGTGCCACAGTTCTCCCTGTAGATAATGCCACAAATGTAGATAGTTCAACAGAGTCTCCTTTAGATAGTGCCCTAGCCTACAACAAGCACACTCACCTGTCCCCATTCTCACGCTATTCTCCAGTGATGCAGGCCTGGTCTCTTCTGATCAGGCCTCCTCCAGCGGAACTATGCAGGCGGTGCGATGACGTCATCATGCTGCCTTCATCACAAGGACAGAGCCCAATGGCGGGAAGGGAACAAATGATACTCTTGCCTCGTCTGTGCAATTATATCCATGTCTTAACATGCAGATACTTTTGAGTTCAATTGTATGTGAGCACCTATTGAGCCAGAGGGGAGCACCAAGTGCCCCCCTGAGCCAGGGGATAGCATGGCCTGGAGCTCCAAGAGCTCTAATAGTATTCCAGCCCCGGTCATAGGGGGGTTTTCCTGAGTTTCCGCCTCAGAGTTGGGAGAAATAGCTGTCAACAAAAGAGCGTTTCACTAAAAGTAAAGTCTATCTTATCTCCATTTGCTGTTTAGTTGAATACAATCTACTGTTCCCTGGTATCAGACATTTATAAGGCCTCATGCACACGACCGTGCTCGTAATTACGACTCGTAATTACGAGCACGGCCGGGCACGGCCGGCCACGAGCAGCCGGCCGCTTTTGCGAGCCGTGCTCCCATTATAAAGTATAGCAGCATGGCCCGTAAAATGAAAAAAATAGAACATGTTCTATTTTTTTAACGGCACGGGCACCTTCCCGTGAGAAAACGGGAAGGTACCCGTGACTAACAGAAGTCTATGGGCCCGTTATTGCGGGTCGTAATTACGACCCGCAATAACGGGTGTTTTTACGGTCGTGTGCATGAGGCCTTAACTAGGCTGTGGGGCAGCTGGTTGTTTTGGTCTCAAGTGGATGACAGAAAGTTCAGGAATGAGTAATTTATGATGACTAATTTATCTCCATTATCTCCAGTTCTGAGAACCTACAGAAGTATTTATATACATATGTGATCTTAGGGTACTATAAAAGAGCACCGGACAACAAGACAATTTGTTGATCGGCGCTCGTTTACACCTATCACAGTATAGATTGGATATGTATATGGACGAGCACTCGTTACTACAGGGAGATGTGCTGCCCACAACGATGATTTTTAATTCTGCATAAAACAGCAGATCAGCCGATGAACGAGCGTTTGCTGGTTGATCGGCTGATCGTTGCCCTGATTACAAAAGGGAATGATCGGGAACAAGCGTTCATATGAATGCTCATTTGCCTGATCATTGGCCCATGTAATAGGGCCTTTAGGAACTTCCATTATAGGGCTATGTTCACACAGGGCGCATACGATACATAAACGCACACAGCATATCCATGCCATACGCCACAGGGAATTCCAGCCCAAAAACTGCACCACAATTTGGAAATGTCCGCTGCGGAAAACTGCACGTATAATTAAAAAAAAACAACACATACATAGCCTTTGAAGTCCTGCGGACCGGCCTCCTGGGATGACCAGGATTGGCTGCAGCGGTCACATGGGATGAAACGTCTTCCCAGGAGGCCTGCCTGGACGAAGAAGCACAGAATTCTGGGTAAAAATCGCACCACCTGCTATATGTTGCGGGTTTTACCTCCCCATTGAATTTAATGAGGAAAACCTGCAACAAAGAGGGAGCAGCTATTACGCAAATACAATTGACATGCTGCTGATTAAAAAAAAACGCACCGCAGGTCTATTTCTGAGCGCTTTTTCCGCTGATCATTTGTTCAAATCTCATCCACTTTGCTGCTACTGTATCATGCTGTGGATTTTCCACAACAAAATCCCTTGCAGAAAATCCGCAGTATTTAGGCTATGTGTAAATTTACCCTAACCCTGAACTTTGATAAGACTTTAGGGTTAGTGTTGCTTTAAATCCCCCACTGACGTCATCCGCTGAAGACTACATGTCCGGAGCTTTGTCATCCTCATTCAGTAGATAATTCATGAATGTTTTGTGCACTTTCCTTTCTTCCCAGCGCAGCATTTTCCTCCAAGTCTTATCTTTATTTGTGTCTGACGCTTGCCTTTTATTACAAGATTACACCCTTTGCTTTCTATCTTCTTAATTATCTCTCTTCTTGTTCCCTTTATAGTTTTATTTGGTTTCTTTTGTAACTTGCGCAGTATCTTGTTTTGTTTCCGACTTTCTGCTCTTTTGTCTGACTTATTGGTTTTCCTTTTTGTTGTGTTCGGTGCTTCCCAAACCCAAGCAAAATATCCTTCCTGGAGGACAGTTATCTACTCCAATAACACTGATAATAATAATGAAAGTTGATAATAATATTAAAGTTATAATTCACTTGTTGATATTAACCTAGATAGAGGGAATTTAAAAGATTTCTTGTCTTTTATATGAGTTACTGTGGGGAAAAGGTATACATCACACTGCCGTGCTTATAATTGTGGAATGTAAATTAAAAATTGAAAAATTTGATTACACATGTTCACAATTTATATGTTGCGCGTGTATCTTTAAATTGGATGTTCACCCTTGAACATCAAATTATTTTTTTAAATACAAATAGTTCAAATTTCTATGCTGGTTAATATTTTAATATATTTTAATAGCAGTTGGAACTCTTTTTTTTTTTTTATAAAGAGCTGGGGTGAGATATAACACTTACTAGAAGCTGCAGTAGCATGGAGATTATACATCAGTAATGAGCAGTGTAGCTGTGAATCTAGCACTGGGATGAGATGGAACACTTATAGGAAACAGCAGCATCATGGAGGACATACAGCAGCAATGAGCAGTGTAGCTGTGAATTCAGTACTGGGGTATAAATATAACACTTACTAGGAGCTGCTCTAGCGTCTGTGTAATTTTCTCCCTCCCCATCCCTCTCCATAGATGTCTATGGGCAACTGTTAGCTGATCCCTCAGTGAAATGATAGTACGTCTTGATTTGAGGAGACAGATTTAGCAGAAAATTCAGTTAGAAGGGGGGGGGGGGCTGATAAGTAGAGAAATAGGCATGTTCCTCTAATAAGATAGATATTACAAAATGTTCATTATTCACTTGTACTATTGATTTATATAAAGATGTTGAAATGTTAGTATCTTTTTAAGGGTTTTAAACAGTTTCCACCTTACATATACGCTATATGGACAAAGGCATTTTCATGCCCCTTATAATTATTGAGTTTAGGTGTTTCAGCCACATGCATTGCAAACAGGAGAAGAAAATCAAACAACCAGCCCTATAATTTCTATAGGCGGACATTGGAAGTAGTATAGATCGTACAAGAGCTTATTGACTTTACACGTGGTATTATCATAGGATGCAACATTTGCCACAAGTCAGTTCAGAACTGCTACATCTGGGGGATAGGATAGCTAGATCCTATCCCTCTGAGTCCGATCTATGCTGGTGTGATTGTGGGGAGAGAGGGGACCTAGTTCATATGTGGTGGAAATGCCCGAAAATAAAAAAAGTTTTGGGAGGACATTTTTGACTTGCTGACCTGCATATGTTCCAAGGCGATTCAACCTCTACCTGAGTTAACACTGATGGATCTCTCATCGAAAATTATTTTTTCTACCTCTAGGTGGGGGATTAATAGAATTTTGACCGCTGCAAGAACAGAGGTGGCGTATAAATGGAAGTAAAAAAATCTATTTGGGATAGGTAGAGTAATAAATAGGGTTAATCAGTATTTTTGCTGTGAAACTACTCTATATAAGAATGATGTTCTTCACATAAAATATCTGCATAAGAAATGGGCAGGGTGGGTTAATTGGATGTAAAAGATTTCTGAATTCTCGTGTGTTTTCTTTTTCTCTCTCTTTTTTTCTTTCCATTTCCCTTTTATTCTTTTGGTCTTTAGCATTTGTATTAGATATACAGTTTGTTATAGATACAGGCAGCTGACATAGTTATGTCGTATGTATTACGTACGTATTAAAAATAATAATTTCAAAAAATAACTACTAGATCTGCTCCGGTCACTTGTAAGTCTTATTATTATGAAGTGGAAGCATCTATGAGTAACAACAGCTCAGCCACGAAGTGGTAGACCACGTAAACTCACAGAGCGGGGCCGCAGAGTGCTGAAGGCGTTCACGTGTAAAAATCCTCTAGCGCATCACTCACTGCAGCGATTCACACTGATTCTGGAAGTGACATCAATACCAGAAGTGTGCGTCCGGATCTCCACGAAATGGGTTTCGAACTGACCTCAACTCCATCCAACACATTTGGGATGAATTGGAACGCTGATTGCAAGCCAGACCTTTTCCCCCAACACAGACATACTCCAAAATCTTGTGGAAAGTCTTCCCAGAAGAGTGGAGGCTGTTATAGCTGCAAAACACGGACCAGTTTTATATTAAAGTCCATGGTTTTGGATGGCATGTCCAACAAGCTGTTTGTTTCAGTCAGTGTTGCGTTCATGCGTTCCCCTGACGGAAAGCTCAGACGGAACGCCTGTACAGAGCCCTGACGCAGTTGTGAACAAAGTCTTTGCAAGTTAAAGGGTGTGTGTCATTGTTATCTTGCTTCAGACCTAGATTTATATATTACCTCACATCAGTGAAAATTTGTGTGTCAATGGGCTCCGCAATGGCCGCCTTTTGTTGCTTACCATCTTTAGAAACCCAACATATGTTTCCCACATAGGAGACCAAAATAACAAAAAGCAATTAGCATTTCAGAAAACATTTATTTTACATGACAGGTCAAACCAGAAATTAAAGGGAGTATCTGGTTTAGCAAACCCATTTTTAAATAATCCATTATGGAATAATGAGTGAAGAAAGGAGGGTCCCTTATTTAGGACCCTAATCTATTAGTCAGCGTGGATAGTCTCTACAAAGAGCGTCTCCTGCTCTGAAGGATCAAGCACACATATGCATTAAAAAGACAAATCATTGATTTAAAGGGTTATTCCCAAGTTGAGTCATATTTTTTTTTAAATGCATCCTAAACCTAAATAACATTCTAAATCTAGTGTTGTAACATTTTTTGAAAAATTCCTTCCCTAACTACTTTTTTTTCCAACTAGATAACGCAGCTAGTGCTGGTTATCTTTTCTAAAATGGGGCGTGAGCGGCTCAATGTCAATCAAGTGGCTCTGCTCGGAAGAACAATCGTCTCAAGCAGACATGGTAAGCGTGGTTGAGACTACCCCCTATTCCCTTTTATATGGTTTTATAGTGCCACTTTGTATTTCACGGCACCCCTGCCCCTCGTTCCTGCAAACCCCTGCCACTCTTCACTGTAACCCCCTTCCCCCCTCTCTCGAAAAGCCATTTCCCCCCTCGCAGCACCAATGCCTCCCCTCGCGATAAGCTACACCCCCCCTCGCGGCAACTCTTCCACCTGTGTGAACACCTACCTAGTAGGCAGGACCTGGAGCCGAGCGCTGATGCATCCACCTGAGAGGTGACCGGGCCGGCATCTAATGTGCATGCGTGTAAAAGCGCCTTCAAGAGAACACTGACATCCTCTCCTAAGGACGGAGAGGATATCATTGTGCAAGCGCGGCTACCACTAGAGGAATGCAGTGGTGGCCGGATCCCTAGACAATGAGGAATAAACAAAGATGCAATGAAATAGACTTTCAGAAGAAATCCCAGGAAAATTACATTGTTTAGAAAAATAAAGGTAATTACAAAAATGTATATCTTTACATGGTTGAGCAAAATAAATAGATTTATAGAGATGGGAATAACCCTTTAAACAAGAATTGTGTAATACTTAATCTCCCCTGTGGTGGTGCTGCAGAGGAATTGAACACTTTCTGCTGGGCTTCCTCCCTGATTACAGCTGATTGTTGAGGGTCTCAGCAGTGGCACACACTGTGATCAGTTTATCGTAAGGGACACTTCTAATAAACATTTTACAAAGTGGACAATACTTTTAACATTTGTATTTAGGGGCAGAAATATTGCCTGTGTGGCCTGATTCATTTCACATGAGTCCTGATGGAAAAAGGGACAACTCTATCCATAGGAATTTTTATAACAAGTCCCTTAGTTTCCACTAACTTCTCTCAATGCTCATTGCTACAGCCTTCAATATAGGTGCTGTGGTCGTCTAGGATGGTGCTGTGGCCACCACTTTAGACAACCAGGGATGTTATCATCAACCACTTTACTTCCATATAACACCAGGAATGCTATAATTTACCTGTTCACCACTGTAGAGCACCATGAATATAACCATTAACCTCTTCGCCATCACATACCACTTGGGTTATTGACATAAACCCACAGACTACCCTAAACCACCTGGGATATTTACATTAACCACCACCAATATAATCTTTGAACCCATAAATGACCTGTTCACAGAAATGATTTTCACTCTAGACCACAAGAGTTATTCGTTATTTAACGCTGGACCATCCTAGGTAGGTACCCGCTATTTTAACTTGTATTACTGTACGGTATACCAGGACAAGGGGGTGGCCAATTGACTGCTCATGCATAGGGGCCCTCAGTTGTCCGTATCTGCCCTTGTTGGTATTTATTATGGCAGTTAAGGATTAGACGGATGTTACAATTCATAGTCGAAAGGGGCGCGGCAAGTAGACCTGGCGTCTAACCCCTATTACCGCCATGTTTTTTTTTCTATTGTTAATCTAGACATATAAATAATACAGAATGCATAATTTATTCCTCTAAATCAAGCTTTTACGGCTTGGGAATATCCTCCGAACATTTATTAAAACAGCTGAAAGACTTGAAATAAGTGATACTGGAAACATTAGCTCACAATGAAGCGGCGTTTTAAAGATTTCATTTTTCTTAGCTCTTTTTAGCAATTCTCCAAACACTTTTCTCCGGAGATCATAATTGTTCCTCGTAACAACTGTGCCTCAGGAAAGGAGAACGTGGTGCCACCAGCCTTTGTTAAGAACCCCACCAGGCTTTCCCATTCATATTAATGGCAACGGCCCAATAACTTCTCAGATCCATTTTCATCTTTTTGTACAACAAAACCATACTGCTGGGAACTTCCTGCAAATAGAGACAGTTTCATTTACTGGAAGGCTGCGGTTGAGCCGCAAATATTAATCTCAATGAAACCTTATAGCCGGATAATTCATTTTAGCGAAAACTCGTAAAGAACCAAGGTTCATTGTTGTACCTTAGAATCTTTCTTTTGTTACTTTTATTTTACATTTACATTGTAACTTTTTTTTTTTTAACGTGGGCAATGGAAATAAGGCAAATGTTACCTCTTATCGTTAGCTTAAAAAAGATCCTAATCACTCTGCTGCGCGCACAGTAAAGAACCACATAAAAAGCTGGCCTTGACTGCCAACTCCCATTCATTTCAGAGGCGGCAAGCTGCTCCTTTCAATGTAATATTTTCCATCAACATGTCTGCGAATGATCGTTCGGCTAGATTTGTATAAACACTTTAGAGAAAATTAACATAGAAATAACTAATAATACTGAAATCTAAAAAAACAAAAAAATAAAAACATCCCGAAAAACATAGAGATTATCTACTAATACTCAAAGTTGAACACAGTAATACTGCACAAACAAGAGAGTTTCATACAGTATGATAAACATTTGGGTCTTTGATATATATTATATCATTATTGAGTGTAGATGGCTCAGAAGATGGGCTCGGAAAACTTTCCAATCTTTCCAAGAAAATCTGCCTCAAAATTCCTTCAGGATTTTAGAGGCAGAGTTTTGAAATTTTGCCACTTTATTTAAATCAAAAACCGTGCAAAAAAAATGCTACAATTGAGCCAGGTTTTATTTTCTGCCTCCCATTGATTTCAATCGAGGTTCAGAAGCAGAAACTGCTCCAAGATAGGGCATCCCGCTTTTTTTTCCGCAAGCTGTCAAAAAAACTTAAAACACCCAGGGAGAAAAATACCTTTGCCTCCCATTGAATTAGATGTGGAGGGATATGGGGCGTTTTTTGGGCGCTGATTCCGACACAGTTTCCGTGTCAAAATCAGCGCCACAAAACGCCATGTGAACTGATCCTGAGAGTGGTTATCACAATTTAAAAAAAAACAAAAAAAAAACTCTAAAAAGTTCAAATCTTGTATGACCTTCGGGTCTGGTATTTGTATGATTAGGATAATTTGCTTTCTTGGAAGTGTTGTCTTTATGCCAGGCATTATTTGATATGTAGGAAAAACTAACTTCTCCAGAATACAGTGCAGCAGAGACCACTGCATTATAGAAGCTCAGCTTAGCTGTTAGGGGAGTGTCTGTCAACAAGCTTGTTGACTGGTTCCATTAACAGAAGAAGAATTATGAATTCAGCTCTGAAGTATAATACAGGCAGTAACTCAGGAGCAGAATGCAATGTGTCTATAAAGTTACTCAACTTTGCATAAAAAAAAAAAAATTGGCATGTGGTCAGCGGTGCTTTATCTATAAGGCAAAAGGTGCAGCTGCACTGGACCCTCTGCAACGCAAGCATTTTCAGCTCTAGGCAGACCACATACAGTTATAACGTCTCAGATCCTCCTCACTTTCTATAAGTACTCTGGGGAGGATATATGTCAGGCCATGGGAAGGACTCTGGGGGCCTCTGAGTCACTGTATGGGGGGGCATATATGGCTGGCACACACTGTTAATGGAACATTGGGACAAAAAACAAGTATTGAGAAGAATTGGTGTAGAGAAATGCACACATCGCGTATTGTAATATTATGGTTGCTGCTTCGGGCATCACTTAATGGGATAATTTAATACCTTAATTTTACTGTTATGGAGAAGCCGCTCATGAAATCTTTCCACTGGGCCCACCAATGGGTTAAAACGGCCCTGCAAGTGGTTGCATCAAAAATAAAGAGTGTATATGTTTTGGCATTTGTTTTCCTCATATTCTTAGTGAACACGCAGAGATACTGTGTTTGATCTCCTAGGCTCCATATACAGCCCAATTTTCATGGATAATTACTCAGGGTTGATAGTCATTTTTAGTTTTCGCATCAACGGGCCTATATGTTTGCAGTTATAGCGTTAGATTATTTATATTCGTCTGCATTAACAAAAGCTTGTGTTTACTGTGGGTAAAAAGGACATCGCTAAACTGAGTACCTATTGTCCCCAGACAGAGCATAACAAATGAATCAATTAGGAACAATAAAACAACTAATGGAAACAGCCATGATACATAGAACCTCTGCCATCAAAACATAGTTTCAATACTCATTTCCGAAATTGTAAATTTGTTGGAAAGATGCAAATCTATTTGTATTTGCAAACCTTAAAGGGCGTTTTACATCAATAGGAGAAACAAAAACCCATGAGAGCTCAAAGTAATGGCTGTATACAATAATCTTAGTCATCTACCAGTTTATACTCAATATTAATGAGGGTCCGGGCAATCAGATCCATTGTGACTCTCATGATATGCATTGGTGTAACTATAGGAGGTGCAGAGGTTGCGGTCACACCCCTGAGGGGTCCAAAGTATTCACCTCCCCAAAGGAGAAGACCAGTATTATAAATGACATGTGATAGTTGGGGGGCCCTCTTCGAGATTTTGCTTCGGAGACCAGGAGCTTTAACGTATGCCTCTGATGATATATCTGATTGCCAAGTATTATCAGTATACACTTTTATAAGTAATATACAGGTGAGGACTGACTATTCAGGCATATGGTCAGTGCCGGGGGGCCAATGGCCAGAGACATGTATCATCCTCAGTCAAATGCAGTAGCAAAAATAAATGAATACTAGAGATTAATGCTACGTAAATGCAATGTGTTAACCCATGTGTATCATGGGTGGAAAGGGGCTCATGGACATCATTGATCGAGGGCCAAATATTATAGGGTACCTGTCATTTCCTCAAACTTCTGACAAGTCATAGTGCCATGTCACCAGATTTTGGTTGCTAGAGTTGAGGGTGCTGAGAACTTACTGATCTCTGGAACGAGAGACAATAGCGCTCAGCGTAACGATGTGCCCCTTTAGGCCTTACAGGCGTTTTTGGCTTTACTGGGCTCATAGAAAGTATGTGTCCTGTACACATACATTAACTTTCTATAAGCCCAGGGGAGCTGAAAAAAATCTAAGCCGAAGGGGTACTATGCTCAGCGGAGCTTTTCTGTCCCTTTGCTCCAGCAATCGGTGGGGTCCCAGCACATAGGTCCTCATCAACCAAAATGTCTGACATATCACTATGACTTGTCAAAACTTTTGCAAAAAGACAAGTGCCTTTTAACTACAAAGCTGTATGTGTATAATATTTTAAACTAAAATAAGTGGTTATATATAAATTAAACCTAATTCTACAAATGATAGGGCAAGTCCAATTCGTTTAAAGCTTATATATAGACATAATCTACATAAAAAGTTAAGTAAGTTTGTAAGTAAATTACAATTTTTGTTGTACTGATTCTAAGTTGCAGCCTATATTATACTCCAGAGCTGCATTCACACTTCTGTTGATTGTCTTTAGAAAGAGTCAACAAATTTGTTGTCAGACACTCCCCTAAAAGCTTAGCTGAGCTCCTAGAACACAGGGGGGACAATTTTCCTACATTACATTAATATACATTGCCTGGTGTAAAGATTACCCTTACTAGACACAGCAGTTCTTCTCCTTGGATATTACATGACCACTAATCTCCAGTGTTAGTGCAGATACAGACGGACGTTGCGTTTTTGCGCGCGCAAACAACGCAGCGTTTTGCGCGCGCAAAAAACATTTGACAGCTGCGTGTGTCATCCGTGTATGATGCGCGGCTGCGTGATTTTCGTGCAGCCGCCATCATAGAGATGAGGCTAGTCGACGCCCGTCACTGTCCAAGGTGCTGAAAGAGCTAACTCTTTCAGCACCCTCAACAGTGAATGACGAACACAATATCGAAAAACCTGTTGAAAAAAAAGCCCGTTGCCTTGGTGACGCGTCCTTGGTGACGCGCCTCTCGACATCGGGCCCCACCTCCCTGGATGACGTGCCAGTCCATGTGACCGCTGCAGCCTGTGCTTGGCCTGTGATTGGCTGGAGCTGTCACTTGGACTGAATTGTCATCCCGGGAGGTCAGACTGGAGGAAGAAGCCGGGAGTTATCGGTAAGTCAGAACTTCGTTTTTTTTTCTACAGGTTCATGTATATTGGGATCGGAAGTCACTGTCCATGGTGCTGAAACAGTTTAACTCTTTCAGCACCATGGACAGTGACTATCTCCTGACGTCGCGTACCGATAATTTTTTTGCCGGGTTCGGCCAAAACGAGTTCGGCCGAACCCGGTGAAGCTCGGTTCGCTTGTCCGGCTTCGCTCATTGCAAAGACACTCCGTTTGTATGTTCGGAAACAGAAAAGCACGTGGTGCTTTTCTGTTTACATTCATCCTTTTGACAGCTGGTGCGCTGTTTCAGTCGGTTCGCACGGAAGTGCTTCCGTGCAACCTGCGTGGTTTTCACGCACCCATTGACTTCAATTGGAAGAGTTGTCTGGACTGAATACAATTGTATCATATTCTCAACTATGAAAAGTGATAGGTCAATATGGTTTTTAACCTCTGCATTTAAACAAAATGTTCCCATTCACTGAAAGAAAAGAGATCTTGAAAATGGTAAAACGTTGCATAACTTTTCATTATACAAGGATTATTTAAGCTTTATTTATATAAAAATGGAAAACCCCTAAAGGGATCATTCACATTATGCTGCCCTGACTGATTTCAGCGATCTGTCACTTTATTTCTAAAGTGGAGCCGTTTTTGAGAACTTACATGCAGAGCGAAGCCAGCGCCACCAGGGATGTGTCCGGCATATTCACGCCCCCTCCGTCAAATATATCTATCAGCAGCGGATGGGCAGAGTCAAGAATACGCTGGACTCATAACTTCGTAATGCATGTAAGTTCTCAAACACAGCCTCACTTTAGCAAATAAGTGACAGACCGCTGAAATCAGCATGTCTGTCAATACATTATCATTGAGGGCAGCATAATGTGGATGACAACTTCCCTGTAAGGTCTGGTTCACACAGTCCAGTTTTGATGCAGTTTCTCCAGTAAAGCCAGAATTTTTTTTTTTTTTAAATCCACTTCTGGTTTTGACAACCAAAAAAAATCTTAACAAAATGCACTTGGTGAGCCAGGGGTTTTCCATAGAAAGGAAATTGATAGTCTATCCTCAGGATGGGCCACTAATATCTGCTCTGTGGGGAGCCCACTCTCGGCAGTCTCACCGATCAGCTGTTTTGAAGGGAACATGGTGCTCGTGCAAGAGCTGATTCCCCTACATTCACTTTACTTCTCAACACTGTTAAATGCCCACAGAGTTGTAGCAGCGGCTCACAGTGAATGGGAGAAGGTTGTAATACGGTGAATCGCCACTACGAGTGAGTTGGTGCTTGACAGTATTGAGCAACATTAGCAGTGAAGGGGAAGCAGTGCTTGCATGAGCACTGCGGCCCCTTCAAAACAGCTAAATGGCAGGGGTGTGGAGAGTCGGGCCCCCACCGATCAGATATTGATAGCCTATCCTGAGAATTGGCCATCAATTTTCTCTTCCAGGATAACTCCTGTAATCTAAAAAACAACAACAAATATAGATATTTTAAAGTCTGAGATTAGATTGAATGGGGCTGAGCTGCAATACCAGACACAGCCCATGGACAAGGGTGGCGCTGTTTCTGGGAAAAAAACATGACCCATTTACTTTGGCTGAGCTGCAATTGCAGACACAGATTGTGGATGCCATCAATTTGTTCTAATCTCTGACATCCCCTTCAACACAAGCTAATACATCTTTACTCACAGATAAAACCATTGAAGGGTGCTGCGATTTTATCCTCACTCAATTATGTTCCTGTGGCACCATTTCTATAGAGGACTCATTAAGTCACAGAGTCACCCAAGCTATATATAAAAAAATGCATAGTCCATGCTCTTTCCTCCCTTCCTCGGGAGGAAGATTATTTTTGCAACAGCTGGAGAGGCATTGGTTGAAAACCAATAAAACAATAATTGTAGATCCGCGAAAGTCTACGGCTCTATGGTGACATATTTGTAGTAAAATCACTGATGATTGTGACCGTTGCACAACTCAAATAAAGTCATGAGTGATTTGCCAGGTTGCAGTTGCACAAGTCCCGGTGGAACCCTAGCCTTAATATAAACATAATCATGTCATTAGGAACCCAAATAAGTTGTGTTATTTTCCAACAAAAAAATTCAATAATATCCGCCCTTTACCCCTAGGGATAACATTCACTCGAATCCTCATCACGTGCTAGATTTTTCCACTTCTTTGAAATAAAAGCAAAATTGTGATAAATTTGCTTGTTAGCTTGCTCGGAGGAGATTGTGCCTCACACTGTTACCTTCCTAATTCCTCCGATACATTTTGCAAATCTTTCCCCTTTTAACAATAGTGAGAAACAAATGGCCGACAATAACAACAGCATCGCCTCTCCAACAAAAGCTCACAATTATTACAATTATACCATTCTTGATTAGTCTCCTATGCACGGCATTTCAATGTAATTGATGTTGTAGGTTGAAACATTGGACAGCAAATATTCTCGCCTGTCCCTTTCCTCTTTTGTTTCAGACCCTGATTTGCATTTTCTATGCTTTTAGTAATGAAGACTTAGCACTCTTCCTCCATTAGAAAAAAAAAAGAGAGAGAGAGGGAGAGAGAGAGGGAGAGAAAGAGGAGACACACACACAATAATTTGAAACTCGGCACTTGTTTAAGGATTCTGACCCTCAAAAATACCACTTTGCTTCACACATTAGCTGCTTACAAAGACGGAAGCTAATGTATCATCTAATTGGGCGAACCACTGCATCTGATTTCTCTCAATCAGACTATTAGCGTCGTAATTACCCATCTGCCTCATGTGGAAAAAACGGCAAGACGTACACCCAGCTAATAACATTCTCAAGAGCTCTCTAACACAATGAGATAAGCATGATGTTGTGGGACTCGATCCCTAACCATTTCGGTGCCAAGATGTGAACACAATGCACAAGATTTTTGCCAATCTTTTGCCAGTGAATGCTAATGAGTTTCATTTTTTATTTTTTTTCCTCCGCTGGGCATAGTTAGCACTGCCAGTAAAGTAAAAAAAAAAAAAAATACTGCGAGCAGGCATCTTAGCACGGAGAGGTTTATAAAGCGTTTATCAAAGCATAACATGATTCGCCGTGGCTCCGAACCTTGGAGCTTCTTTATTGAGTAAATTTACTGCACGGCTTTACAAAAAAATTAAACGCAAGATTTTGGGGCGTTTGGTAATGACAAATGGGTGTGATAAGATGTAGAAGAGCTGGAGAGGTGATTTAACTCTTCAAATGTTTTGTGTAGGATTAGGGCTCATATTACGTACCCATGGACATTGTTGTTGTATGGTGTCTCTTAGAATACCTCTATAATATTGACGGCGATGGAGCATGCCACCATTTTTTTTCCGTCAGGGGCACTGTATTATTGATTTATACCACATGGCCGTGTCCTATGATTAAAATGTGTTTAAATGATTACATTTTGTGTAGACTCCATCTTGTAGCCTAAAGAATCCATTTTGTGATTAAGAAGTCATGTTGCTTTAAGCTAATATAGGCATGCTGGTGGATTGTCTGAACAAATTACATGCTATTATCTTTCTTATCTGGGTCTGCTAGGAGAATGTACGTGTAGACCTTGAAGCAAGATTGTTAAGACTAAATCTTGTCTCGCTCATTAGTCTCCGTGAGAAGCTCTCGTCTTGCAGTAATTTTCCATAAGATGCCTTGCTTGCCTCTGATTGGTTAACCTCAAGCCTATTCCCCTTTTGAAAGATATTATTAGAATTGTTTTGATCACTAAAACCAGAGAAGGATATTTCAGTATACCAGCATGGCCTCTGTGTCTCTTACTTCTCTCCGATATATCGATATAACTTATGATTTGGATCTGGATAAGTTTCCTGAGAGGGTTCGGTTGACATACCCGTCTAAAACTTCAGTCTAATATGTATTTTGGCCAAGATTGCGTCAACATATGTAAAACCAAAGATAGAACATTGTGAAATCACCATGAGATGAGTCAAATGGCAAACTCATCTATGCTATATTTGTAGATGTGAGTTTAATGTTCACATTGTCTTTGCCTTACTGTAAAGGGCTGACCACAGCCGTCAAAGCAACAATAGAAAAGTAATTTGAGAACCCCATATATGAAGTGAATAGTTTTTTGTTTTACTTTGTGAGAAATATTTTGGTGCCCATATTGGGGGTTGTCCATTCTGTAGCAAATTATCTGAAAAGCTTGAGAATAAGACTTTTCAGAATATTGTAATATATTATTGTGACTTGTCAATAAATCATTGATGAGAGTGTGACAGATGCAGAAGAAGTAATAGTACTAGCATTCTTCTAATACAAGCAGCACCTATAGTAAATTTGCTATTTCTTCTGCATCTGCTAAACCATCTACACAACCGATCCTTCAGTACCGATCCAAAATGGAAGCTTCTCAGCTGCATCTTAAAAGCAATGTGTCATCAGAATATGACCAACTGTTTAAATCAAGTTTAAATCAAGTTTTTATGCTAAACATATTTTTGAGATTTTTTTGTAATGTTTTTTTTTTCTGTCATTATCTATATTAAAAAAAAAAAAAAAAAAAAATATCTATCTATCTATCTATCTATCTATCTATCTATCTATCTATATATATATATATATATATATATATATATATATATATATTGGCCACTGAGCCTCACAATAGATTAACCCTTTCTTTATTTTGTAGAGATCACTTCTCGGCACGGCAGTCTTCTCATTATCATCACAGGCAGAATTAAAATGACAGATAACACTTCTATATGGATAACACAGGATCCACCATTCATAGTAGACTGTCCCTTCCTGTTTTGTAGAGATTATTTCTCAGTAGTCATCTCATTATCATCTCCGACAGGATTACAATAAAAGGTAGCACCTCTATATAGATAACACAGACTCCACCATTCATAATAGACTGACCCTTCCTGTTCTGTAGAGATCACTTCTCAGCAGACATCTCATTATCATCACAGGCAGGATGACAATGACAGGTAACACCTATATATAGATAACACAGGATCCACTATTCATACTAGACTGACCCTTCCTGTTCTGTGGAGATCACTTCTCAGCAGTATTTTCATTATCATCACAGACAGGATTACAATGACAGGTAACACCTATGTATAGATAACTCAGGATCCACCATTCATAATAGGCTGACTCTTCCTGTTCTGTAGAGATCACGTCTCAGCAGTATTCTCATTATCATCACAGACAGGATTACAATAACAGGTAACACATATGTATAGATAACACAGGATCCGCCATTCATAATAGACTGATCCTTCCTGTTCTGTAGAGATCACTTCTCAGCAGACATCTCATTATCATCACAGGCAGGATTACACTGACAGGTAACACCTATATATAGATAACACAGGACCTACTATTCATAATAGACTGACCCTTCCTGTTCTGTAGCGATCACTTCTCAGCAGTATTCTCATTATCATCACAGACAGGATTACAATGACAGGTAACACCTATGTATAGATAACTCAGGATCCGCCATTCATAATAGACTGACCCTTCCTGTTCTGTAGCGATCACTTCTCAGCAGACATCTCATTATCATCACAGGCAGGATGACAATGACAGGTAACACCTATATATAAATAACACAGAATCCACCATTAACAAAAGGTGATGGACACAGCTCCTCTCCTCCTCCTCCCTGACAGTAACCTTTGCACAGGTCACAGAACATGCAGAGAAAACTCTCCAATAGAAGTCAATGGGTCAGCTCCAGACTATTGTTTCCTATGGTCCATGTGGCTGCTATAAAGCATATCTCTAAATGCTATTAAGAGAAGCTCAGGGAAGATGGAAGCCCCCATAATCATGTACAGAATGTATAATAAACAAAATCTACAATAAAAAAATAAAAATAGATTTGAAAAAAAGGATTACGTTTCACAGTCTTGTTTTAATTAGCAAAAAAATATAGGTGATACCTTCCCTTTAAGTAACAGGCCCTCCATGTTGTTGTGCATGCAGCACAACCAGGTAAGCACCTGCCAGCAGACAATACACGGTAAATCCCCTATGTGGCACATTCTTGCTCTCCTAAGGTAATTAATGGGAGTTTGACAGCAAGGATTCCCAACAATGTCGAGAACATTACAAGCACTGGTTTTCATGGTGAGATGACTTTGTACATACAATCACCTCTTCAAGGGAGTTATGATTTCCCAAGAGTGCTCTCGCTTACAGATAACCATACGACCATAACATTTTGAAAAAGAGGGGATGGTACATTTATTGAGACCCATTTTTTCTCTGCATTTACTAGGGGGTAGGGGGTGTCCTTGCTGCCTGTCCTCACAGGGCTGTGGAGTTGGTAGGCTAAACATCCAACTGTGACTCCAGCTCCGACTCCTTCATAAATGGCTTGTGAATAATAATTAGTAATGCAAATTTACTGTAGTAAAATGGTAACATCACCATCATGTAAATAATCATGCTACTTAAACGGGTTTTCCCACCTTCTGACAACTGATGACTTATCTATAGGATAGGTCATCAGTATATCATTGGTGTGGGTCTGACACCCGGACCCCGCACCTTTAAACTGCTCCAGTGGCCTGCGGGCACCGGATGTTATGGCACATAATGCTATCTACGGAGCCCGGAAGCAGTTTGTTCCGTTCATAGCAAAGCGGATGTGCTGCAGAATTGTAGGTCTGCTCCCATTCACTTGCATAGGAGCAGAGCTGTAGTACTGCAGCTCGGCCGCTATTCTGTGGCCGGAGCCAAGTGCTTCCGGGATGTACGTCCGGTACACGGAGGCACTGGACCAGCTGATTTATGTGGGGTCCGGGTGTTGGACCCCCACAAATCATGTACTGATGATCTATCCGGTGCGTAGGTCATCAGTTGTCAGAAGGTGGAAAACCCCTTTAACAAAGGAGTGGTGACAACCAATTTTCTATCTCCCCTATAACATCGTAGTTATCACTATTTTTTGAATGATAGAATATCACAAATATTTATATGATTAGAATTTCTAAACTTTCCTAAATTTCTATGAAAGTAACTATGCAACAAGCTATGAATGTAATAAATGTATACAATATTAATAATATATAATATTTTAAATTTTTATTTTGTATCCAGAGTTGGAGTCGGTGCATTTCTACCGACTCAGACTCTACCCAAGACAGACGCGGACTCCACAGCCCTGTGTCTCCACCAATGTTACTCTTATGTCCCCATGTTACCCTTTCATGAGTAGCAGATCAATCTAGACATGCTTTAGGCACATGGCTCTCAGACTCTATAGAGAGTCTCGAAACTCCGCCCTACAAGTAGATATTTCCCTAAATTCATTTTTATAAAAGATATAATTTTTTTATATTTCTATATTTTATATATATACCCTGGGCACATATATTAACTGTATATACTTTATTTCCCTTTATTATCTATGTTCCTGTATAAATATATCCATCTATTGTCTAACATCAAAGATAATTCTGCATCATTTAGATATGTGCTTCACACTAAAGAGGTAAAAAAAGCACAAACCGTAATTAGACAACTAATGGATTTTGCATCACATGAAATAAGTAATTCGAGCACAGAATTCAAATCTTCCAATAATCTTAGATAAAATGATTTAGTTATGCTTTGGTTTGCAAATTAGCTCATGATTAAGTGTCTCTTCAGCCGGCTTCCATTGTTAATGTAGGTCTGTTCCCCCAATACAGCCCTGACCCGCACATACTCAAGTATAAAGCTTAAGAGCAACGAGGGAACAATTACTATGAAGTGAAGTACTTACAGATTTATAGCAAAATCAATGAACTTCTCAAGTGATTTGGATCATATTTTGCAGATGTTTTGTTTATCACATCAGTGTGTGATGTTTGATTTAGTATTTTAGCATCGGTGCCGGGTACTTCACAAATTCTTTTCTCTTTTTTTGTTAAATTAAACCACAGATGTGATAATAAAGTACGGGAAGGAGAAATTAAAAGGGAGGATTGTGGCATAGAGACGTTCAATTAAAATCGCTCTGTTATTTTGGGTTATTTTTAAGGTCGGACTGGCCCACCAGAGAACCGGAAGATCTTCTGATAGGCCCAGGCTTTGACACAATAATGGACCTCAAAAGTCCAGCAGAAGAGAACCCTACATGGAGATGACTTTGGAGCCAATAACTCACCACTAGGTCTATATGCACATGTTCTTTATGGATGGAGGGTCGGCCCACAGAATTATTTTCTCTGATGGACCCAAGGAACTCTATGTCAACACTGAATTTCTATGTATCTTTCAAAATTTCTATGTATCTTCCAAACATGGGATCTCTTAAGCAGATGCCAAATTTTAACCATCATTTCCAGGTACCCACTGCAGATGAGAACGTTCACGCCAAGCCCAATATTTTTTTAGGTGGCCAACGATCTTTATCATCTTCATCCTGACTTGATTGTTTAAAGTTATCACCTTGTATAAACTGCTATTATGTATAATATAAGGAAGAGATAATGCTGATGACATATTTTATCAGTGGTGTAGCTATAAATAAGTTTTTAAAACGCTTGTGTAAAAAAGAGCGTTGCATGCACTAACATCTCGCTTTCCCATTGATGTAAATGGGAAGCTTAATCAAGTTTTTCTTTTACCCTCTTTTTGCGTTTTTTTTGCTACGCATTTATTTCTTCTTTTTACACGTTTTTAGCACATAATTAGGACTCCCATTGACTATGCGAACATTTGGTGCATTTTACATGCCAAAGAATTGACTCGACACGTATTTTTTTACGCAACGCGTTTTTTAAAAACGCTTGTGTAAAAAAGAGCGTTGTATGTACTAATGGCTTGCTTTCCTATTGATGCATCTGGAAAGCTTAATCAAGTGTTTTCCAACGTGTTTTTCGGTGCATAAAATGCGCCAAAAAATACGTCACATACACACCGCGTGAACCTGTCAACTGAAAAGTCATTCACCACAGGGTCTTCACTCTTGACTTTCATCATTCTTAGACTTTTGGTGGGGCCTATAGCTGCTATTATCAGCACTTCCTACCATTTGTAAAATCACTCCCAAAATGGAGCTGGACAATGTTTAGCAATTTGAAGACACCTCTTCCTCGCTTGTAGCCAAAAATAGGGAGGGGGTGAGTCTCCCTCTGGTGGCCAACATAGGAAAACATGTCAAATTATTATTTAATTTTTAATACTTCCCACCTTGTGGAAGAAAAAAAAATACACCCAAAATTTTTTAAATATATAATAAAAATAAGTAACTTACAAAAAATAATAAAAAATAATAATTTGCGACATATTCCCTTTAAGGAATAATCAAAAGGGCATGAATTGTAACGATAAATAATTATTTATATTATTAACAGGTGGAACACACAAAGGATGACACATTATGTGGCGACCAGTCTCAGGGTAAATGAGGGCACGCACGCATAACCACACACAACGTGTGCAAGCTGCATATTAAGGACCTCACAAAACTGCCAACTGAGGGATGCAAAGCCACCAAGCAGCACTCATCTGCGTAATAAAAATAGAGCCATGTCACCTGTCATACCAGCCCATCAACCTCTGGAATATACCCCGGCAAAAAAGATGCCTATGGTGAGCGGTACTCTCATTCCCCTATAAAAATAAAAATAACACACTGATAAGATAAAAATGTTACAAAATCCATAGCATTAGAGATCATGTACTATAAAAAGATTAAAGACATAATATCCAAAAATGTACGTCTCCAAAATGATTGGTGACAAAAAAGTTGTCTAAGGTGAGCGATACTTTCTATGTCTAATGTCATATTTTTTTATTTGTCCTAATAATATTTTTAGATTTTTTGAAGTGTACTAACTTGTATTCTCTCTATTCTCAGGGTATGTTTACATGGGCTTTTTTCAAAAGTTTTTTGGGCCGTAAACGGCCCGAAACATGGCTGAAAAATTGGAAGCAGAACACCTACAAACATCTGCCCATTGATTTCAATGGGAAATATGGCGTTCTGTTCCGACGGGGTGTTTTTTTACGCCTCATTTTCAAATAACGGTGCGTAAAAAATACCTCGTAAAAAGAAGTGCATGTCACTTCTTGAGCCGTTTTTGGAGCCGTTTTCATTGACTCAATAGAAAAACAGCTCCAAAAACAGCTGTAAAAAAACGCTGCGAAAAACGCAAGTTGCTAAATAAATGGCTTAAAATCAGGAGCTGTTCTCCCTTGAAAACAGCTCCGTATTTTCAGACATTTTTTGTTAAGCGTGTGAACATAGCCTTAGACTTCAAGATTCCTTGAGAATGCAAAGGGAGAACAATCTGACCAATCATTTAGGAGAAATACATTTTTGATGATGTGTGTGATCATGCGTGCGTGACAGGTTACCTTGACTGGTCACCACATAATGGGGGTTATCATCCTTTGTGTGTTCTGTCTGTTTATAATATAAATAATTATTGATCTTTACAATTTATGCCCTTTGATTCCCTTAAAGGGAACCTTTCACCTGCCCATATGCCCATACATGCTGCACAGACCTTGTGTCACTTTAAACTATGTTTCTAGCTTCCTTCATTTTTTAGATATTGGTGCCGTTATATTTGATGCTCGATATGTTGCTGACCCCCTGAACTGTCAATGGGGCGTTTCTTTTTTGGAAAGGGAGGGGGCGTGATACTTAGTGCTCTGACATTGTCCAATCAGCTACGGACAGTGTCAGAGCGGCTTGTGCTGTGTGATATCTCTCACGAGATCACACAGTCTTTACTTCACTGTCTAACAAGCTGTAGAGAAAAGGAGAGCGTGCGCGCTCTGCACCGTGTGAGAGCGCTAAGTACCACACCCCCCTGCCCTTTCCAAGAAAAGAAACACCCCACTGACAGTCCTGGGGGTCATTTACATATTGGGCGTCAACTATAACTGCACCGATTTCTAAAAAATGAAGGAGGCTAGAAACATAATTTAAAGTGACACAAGGTCTCTGCAGCAGTGCCTATAACATGGTTCACTCAGCTGCACAAGTATGGGCTAGTGAAAGGTTCTCTTTAATATATCAGTCCCTGGAGTTATCTCTTAATTTTAAAGCAGCCGACTACGCTATTGCTTCCGGCAAAACGACGGATCCGGCGCACAAAAGAAACAAACGGAAACCACGGGCACCGGTTCCGTCACCATTTAAATTAATGATGATGGAAACGGAAACCTCTGGTTTCCATCGGTGTCAGCTTGTGTCTGCTCAGGGTCCCGTTCTAACGGAAACCTCCGACGGAACGTCAGAGCCGGACCCCAACGCAGATGTGAACAGAGCCTAAGTTGGTTTAGTTTTTGTTTGGCGCACATTAGCACATTTTGGTGTATTTAAAGCCACACCTGTTCGCGGTAAGTAACTCCCTTTTCTAAATACTGATTAAAAGGTGTATACATTTGTTCCTAAATTCGTTTAAAATTAAATGCGCCAAAATTTGGAGCATTTTGTGAAACATTCTAAGAAGACAACACACTAGTAAATTTACCCTATAGTGGCCTAAGCATAAATTTCCTCCATGTCATATGTTCTCCATGGGTAAAGACGCCACCAAGTCAACGCTATTCCTTTATGTCTGTCTCCTACTACTGTAGCTCTGATGATAGGCCTATGTCTGATGAGGGAGATGTTCTGTGATTACTTTAGGTAATAAGCCTTCTTTATTTTTTTGAAGTACAGTAAAAATATGGTAGTACCGTGTTAGAGAGAAACAATATGCAATGTCAAATACTTTTGTGTCAAAAAAGACAAAAGTATAATAGATATGATACCTTTATTGGCTAACCATAAAAGTTCTATATGCAGCTTTCAGAGCACACAGGCTCCTTCTTCAGGCATTTACAAATGAAGGACTTAGAAAAAAGCACAACATTTGAAAAGACAAGGAAAAGCAAGAATTAAGTGAGCGCTGCTAAAACCAGATTTATTAGCTTATATATAAAGGATTATTTTAATATTCTAAAAGGAGACAACGCGTTTCAGTACAAAACCGGCACCTTCTTCAGGTCTTAAAAGAATAAATAGTTTGGACACAAAATATATACACATGAAAATGCAGAATAAACACAATTATGGCATCACAGGGTCAAATTCATTAGCATAAGGTTACAAATGTCAAAGTTGATAGTTATATGTAAGAAAACAAAAATGAGCTAAAACCATCTAAAAAAAAACCTCCAGTAATAAGATGCAACAAAGCAATTCAAAATAGCAAATTAAAAATACCAATTAAAAAAGTATTTTCATCTTATTTATGTTTTTATTTTAGATGGTTTTAGCTTCTTTTTCTTAGCTACTTTTTGTTTTTTTACTTATAACGATTAACTTTAACATTTCTCCACTATATTGACGGTAGTGGGTTTATTGTCCCATCCAAGGTAGGGCAACAGCCGATCTCGGCATAATCTACTTTAAAGGATCTTTAAAGGGGTTGTCCAGGATTACAAAAACATGGCTGCTTTCTCTCAGAAACAGCGCGACACCTGTCCACAGGTTGTATGTTGTACACACTCTAATGCCAAGCTGCAATACAAGACAAAACCCATTAACAGGTGTGGCACTGTTTTTGAAAAAAAGCAGCCATGTTTTTCTAATTCTGGACAACCCTATTAACAGTATTGTTCCTGTTATTTGCACATAACAGTACAATGAGAAATTCTCGACTACACTATTGATTCCGTCAAAACGGAATGGAAAACGGAACCCTTGCACAACAGAGACAAACGGAAACCATTGGCACCGTATCCGTCAACATTGAAATCAATGGTGATGGAAACAGAAACCTATGGTTTCCGTTTGTGTCTGTCTGGGCTCTGTTCCGACGGAAAGCTCAGACGGAACGTCTCCCTAGCGCAGATGTGAACAAAAGCCTAACATCATACTTATTTAGCCTGTGTCTGCTTTCTCCACTCCCCCTCCCTTCAATTAGAGATGGCAGCAGGCAGAAGGAGGTTGTACAGAGTGTGGAGAGGGAGGAAAGTACCCAAGTCTTCAGGGAGGGCAGATCACACAGCTGTACTGAATCAGAATGTAAATATCGAGGAAAGCACACACAGCAGTCCATAGTGAGGAGGGGGTGAATCACATAGGCTATCAGTGTGGAGAGAAAGAAGAGCACCCACAGCACACTAAGCAAGGGGGAATTGTGCAGGGGGAGGAAAAGGGGATCACACACTCATTAGCATAAGTGTCAGTGTATACACGGTAGAGATATTATACAGGAGGAAAAGCAGTACAGGATTAAAGCTGTGCTGATACATGAGAGCGAGTGAAGACAGCAGCATCCTGGAGTCACAGACCTCACATTCAGCATGTATTACTGGGAGGACACATCCACAAGAGAAAAGTCTGAACCTAGGAGCAGGTTGCAAATTGCATATATGGGGTCTGAAAAGGAATATAGGAATGGATAATATAGGAATGGAGAAACTCAAGGTAACCACTAACATTTGTAAAAATATTTTTTTCCATGTCAAAGATGTTCTTAGTTTTTAAACATTCTTATAAAATGTATAATCTTAAAATATGTTCATGGGTAATGTAGTTATTAGCCCCATGAGATCTAATATGGTGCACAAATGCTGCTCTACAGCATGAGGACCCTACAAACAATTCTTCATATCTCAGCTTTCTGTAGCCCTCTGAATATTATAAGGTGGTATTGGGATATTAATGGTTACATTAAGGGGATGTCTCATTACAAACATTGATGGGACTGGCCAACTATGCAATCTGTGTCGACCCTCCCCTGATGGCAGGGGTCAGAGGAAAGAAATATTGGGCATGTTGGATTTCAACGTGCCATATCCTTTGTTCCCACATTGGAGTCTGCCGATGGCTCTTTCCCCCTCTCCCTATTAAAAACACATGCAAACTTGGCGAGCGTGCATGTCAATGGGGGAGTTGGAGGAAATAGCTGACGACGAGTGTTCAGCCAACAGCTATTGTAAGTGTTAAGCCATCAATGTCTGATCGGTGGGGACCCTACCCTAGAACAAAATGGCTGTGGCGACCAGGAAAGCTCTGTTTCTCGTCGCCTCCAGTTTGATCTATCTGGCTTTTTCTGGCAGGTCGCATAGTTGGCCAATAATTCCGGAAAATGCTGGAGGCAAAATGGCGCATCACTTTTCCAGCACCACTTTGTTCTAGCAACTGGAGGGATTCACAACAGTCGGACCCCCACCGATTGTCCATTGATAGCTTGGTTTTGAGCTGAGATGGGCTTTAATTCTAAAAATATATTTGTTTTTTATGATTATTTTTATTACTATTATAATTTTATTTACGCATCTATTATTATTATTTCATTATGATGCCAATTATGGTGAAATTATTTCCCGACCATTGTTTTATACAGTCACGAAGCAGCTGCAGATAAAACCTAGGACAGCAGCGGACGGCAACGCCTATCAAGCGAATTACTTATAATAAAACAATGCCGGAATTTTATATAAAACTAATTACTATAATCTAATAGGTCGATAAAGTCACCTCATTTTGTAAAAAGACAATATTTACAAAATAATAGAAAGCAGTCAATATATACGACGGAGGTAAAACTACATTTAAGCTTTTATTTTCTCTCTTCTTTGCGTTAACCTATGCAACTTACTTTATGGCAGCATGCAAATGTAGCTCGCTGGTGTTCTATTACATATCCATCACAGGAATATAAAACAAAACAAACAAAACAAAAAAGCGAGGAACGGGTTATAAAACATAACAATATTGCAGCCTTCTGAAAAGAGTATGAAATGTCCAGGCCTGCTCTCCTGCAAGAACAACAGGTGGAAATGGATAGGCAGTTGGCCTTAAGTGCTCGAATGCTCCCATTAGAGATCATTCATTGTTAGATAACGGCAAATTTCTAATAGTGATAACTTTTAAGTACTTGCTTCCCATGACAGGACGATTTCATTGGTCAAGGTAACGCCGTCTCTAAGAGAAAGGAGAATTTGCTTCTTAGTAACACCGTGTACATATCAAATGTATGATGATGCTTCAAGGTGAGATAACCTGTGTACGTATTATTCAATTGTCTCTTGAATAAAAGGTGCTCGCTTCTATTGTCAGATGCTTCCTATTTATATGTAGACATTAGCTTTCATGAGGTATTTGACACCGATAATAAACGATGAGATAAAAAAACATAATTTTGCAAACCTATTATTTATTTTATTTATTTGGACAATGGAGTAAGATTCTGATATTCGAGCATCTGTGGGCGTAATGTGAGACCAGACACTAAAGAAAAAATATCAAGTAGTCCAGAAAAAAAGGATTCAAAATGTATTTATCCCTTTAAAATTTAAAGGAGTGGCCCACCCTAAGAGGCTGTCGACTACTTCTACCTACTCAATGAGTTGGTCAGGCATGTGGTGCAGTGTGAAGAAAGTCCCGCCTATCTTCCTGGTTTTGTCCAATTAGCATTACACTGGACACTCTGCATTGCTGATTGGTCCAAAACAATAGGACAGAGAATGGTTACCTGACACTGCACCGCCAGCTTATTAATTCAATGGTTGGGTTAAAGTACAAATGCTTTAAGTGGGCCTAGACATGATGGCACTTCCTAAACTTCATTTTAGTTTACCTATTTTTTCATCCATCCTTCCAAAGTTGGTAAGGCTGTGTTCACATTTGCGTCAGGGCTCTGTTTCGATGTTCCATCAGAGCTTTCCATCAGAACGGAGCCCTGACTGACACAAACTGAAACCATAGGTCTCCGTTTCCATAATCATTGATTTGAATGGTGACGGATCCGGTATCAATGGTTTCAGTTTGTCTCCGTTGTGCAAAGGTTCCGTCATTTTGATGGGATGAATACCGCAGTTGACTACGTTATTCATCCCGTTAAAACGACGGAACCCTTGCACAACGGACGCATTCTGAAATTTGTGCAGAAGGGGTTGGCGGCGGCTGGTTTCAGTTGCACCACCGCCCCCTCAGATCTCAGACAGACAGCAGGCCGCCCTGCGTGGCATGGCCGTGGTGGGGGCAGCGGGAGCGGCGGTAATGGCGTGGGGCAATCGTGGTGGGCCGCACTTAGTCAGTGGGGCCCGGGGCCACTGCCCCCCTGCTAGCTACGCTACTGTGTGCTATACCTATTACTGATATATGTCTTCTACGGCTAGTACAGTTATATATGTGCTATACCTGCTACTGATATATGTCTTCTACAGCTGGTACTGTTATATATGTGCTTGGGCTGTTACTGATAGATGTCTTCTACAGCTGGTACTATTATATATGTACTATGACTGTCTGGTAGTGTTATATATTTGATCAAAATTTTAGTAATATGTATACTTTACACAGTTACATACTGTAGTTACATAGTTGATAAGGTTGAAAAAAGACACAGGTCCATCAAGTCCAACCTATAACCCTACTGTGTTAATCCAGAGAAAGGCAAAGACCCCATGAGGTTGATTCCAATTGAGCCATTAGGAGAAAAAATTCTCCCCGACTGCAATTATGGAAATCAGAATAAGTCAACATCCAATCTCCAGAATCTAGTACTCATAACTTGTAATATTATATTTTTCAAGAAAGGCATCAAGACCCTCCTTGAACTTAAATGATCAACCATCACAACATCCTGTGGCAGAGAGTTTCATTGTCTCACCGCTGTTACAGTAAAGGATCCCCGTCTCTGATGATGGTGAAACATTTTTTCCTCTAGATGTAGAGGATGCCGCCCTTGTCCTTGTTACAGGCTTAGGTATAAAAAGATCATTAGAATGATCTCTGTACTGTCCAATTGTACATTTGTACATTGTAATTAGATCACCCCCTAAGCCGTTTTTTTTTTCTTAACTGAATAGCCCCAAGTTTGATAACCTTTCTTGGTACTGAAATCCACCTTAATCACCTTGGTCGCCCTCCTCTGCACCCGTTCTAGTTCAACCATGTCCTTCTTATACACAGGTCCCCAAAATTCTACACAATATTCCATGTGTGGTCTGACTAGTGATTTATATAGATGCAAAACTATGTTCTGGTCATGAGCATCTTTGCCTCTTTTGATGCATCCCATGATTTTATTTGCCTTGGCTCTAGCTACCTGGCACTGGTTGCTAAAGGTAAATTTACTGTCCAACAATATCCTCAAGTTTTTTTCAGTAGCAGTTTTACCCAGTGTTTTACTATTTAATGCATAATTGAAGAACTTGTTTCCTCGGCCCAAGTGCATAACCTTACATGTATCCGCATTAAACTTAACTTACAATTTCTCTTCCGAAACCTCCGGCTTTCCCAAATCCCATTGTAGTATTATATTATCCTCCTCTGTGTTGATTTACTTTACAGAGCTTAGTATCATCTGCAAATACTGAAATTATACTCTGTAAACTCTCTACAAGTTCATTAATAAACATATTAAAAAGAGGGCCCAATACTGCCCCCTGTGGAACCCCAGTGGTAACTGTGCCCCACTCTGAGGATGTACAATGAATAATCACCCTTTGTTTTCTATCGCTGAGTCAGTTGTTGACCCAATTACACATATTTTCCCCAGTCCGAGCATTTTAATTTTATTCATCAACGTCTTATACGGAACAGTATCAAACGCCTTTGAAAAGTCTAGAAACTCCACATCTACAGCCTTACCCAGGTGCAGTCTAGATACAGCACATCCAGGTCCAGTCTAGATACACCACATCCAGGTCCAGTCTAGATTAACCACATACAGGTCCAGTCTATATACACCAAATCCAGGTCCATTCTAGGTACACCAAATCCAGGCCCAGTCTAGATACACCACATCCGGGCCCAGTCTAGATACACCACATCCAGGTCCAGTCTAGATACACCACATCCAGGTCCAGTCTAGATGCACCACATCCAGGTCCAGTCTAGATACACCACATCCGGGCCCAGTCTAGATACACCACATCCAGGTCCAGTCTAGATACACCTCATCCAGGTACAGTCTAGATCAGACATGGGCAAACTACGGCCCGCGGGCCACATACGGCCCGTTAGGCTTTTTAATCCGGCCCGCCGAACTTGTCCAAATTATAGTAAAAACCTCCTTTTTTTTCCCCTTTCCCTGCAATGCCCACGTTTTCCCAATAGATGGCGCACTCAAAACACATTGACCGTTGTTAATGTGGCGCGTATTTCTCTTTATTTCACTTTAATTTTCACTTCGTTTCACGTCACCATTAAGCCCTTCGGTTTTCAAAGAGTACAATATCAGCCGTCACTTTGCCACGAAGCATGCAAACTATGCTAGCAAGCAGTCAACACAAGAACGGGCGGCTACTGCTCAGAGGTTGGCAGCTAATTTACAGAGTCAACAGAACTTTTTTCTTGATAAATCACAGTGCGTATGTTATTTTAATCTATTTACATTTCCTCCTCCCAGTATCTGCGAAATAGTATGTAAATGCCATATCTTGCATATTCCTTGAGACAAATTTATTAACTGATAAGGGCTATTTTTCACATTTGAAAGACAGTTAATAAATTGGGTTGTAGTGTTCTTACTGTGCTATGAGGTTTGCACACACTACATTTAATGCTTTAGTATATCCGGCCCAAACACTCCCTCCAAATGCTCCTGGCCCGGCCCCTCTGTCAAATTTTAGAACCCATTGTGGCCCGCGAGTCAAAAAGTTTGCCCACCCCTGGTCTAGATACACCACATCCAGGTCCAGTCTAGATACACCACATCCAGGTCCAGTCTAGATGCACCACATCCAGGTCCAGTCTAGATGCACCACATCCAGGTCCAGTCTAGATGCACCACATCCAAGTCCAGTCTAGATACACCACATCCAGGTCCAGTCTAGATACACCACATCCAGGAATAATCACCCTCTGTTTTCTATCACTGAGCCCGTTGTTGACCCAATTACACATATTTTCCCCAGTCCGAGCATTTTAATTTTATTCATCAACGTCTTATATGGCAAAGTATCAAACGCCTTTGAAAAGTCTAGAAACTCCACATCTACAGCCTTACCCAGGTGCAGTCTAGATACACCACATCCAGGTCCAGTCTAGATACACCACATCCAGGTCCAGTCTAGATACCCACATCCAGGTCCATTGTAGGTACACCACATCCAGTCCCAGTCTAGATACACCACATCCAGGCCCAGTCTAGATGCACCACATCCAGGTCCAGTCTAGATGCACCACATCCAGGTCCAGTCTAGATAAACCACATCTAGGTCCAGTCTAGATGCACCACATCCAGGTCCAGTCTAGATACACAACATCCAGGTCCAGTCTAGATCCACCACATCCAGGTCCAGATAGATACACCACATCCAGGTCCAGTCTAGATACACCACATCTAGGTCCAGTCTAGATACACCACATCCAGGTCCAGATAGATACACCACATCCAGGTCCAGTCTAGATAGACCACATCTAGGTCTAGTCTACATGCACCACATCCAGGTCCAGTCTAGATACACCACATCCAGGTCCAGTCTAGATTCACCACATCCAGGTCCAGTCTAGATACACCACAACCACAGCCTTACCCAGGTCCAGTCCAGAACTTACCTCCTCATAGAAGCTGATCAGATTAGATGGACAGGACTGAGTCCTCATAAACCCATCCTGATGCTGCATGGACAGTTTATTTTCATTGAGATAGTCCAGTATACCATCTCTTACAAAACCCTCTAATATTGTATCCAGAATGGAGTGCCCACAAAATGCTTAGTCCAAAACTAGAGGTTAACTTTATGGGAAGTAAAGTAAAGATCTCTAAAAATATTGAGTGACTTTGCAAATACTTTATTCTCGTCGGAGTGGGGGTGAAGCTAAGCTGTTGTCTGTTTCCAAGGGCAACCATGAGGATTCTAAAAGCAACTGTGTATATGAACTGATAGAAAACGTACAGCAGCATATGGAGACCCTGCGGCTCTGTACTATGCCATATTGTACCTCTGTACTACACAATTTTACGAATATTTACTTCCCTAGAAGCAATGCTGCCAGGGAAGAATATCTCTCTGATACAGCAAATGATGGAACATGCCACAATTAATCCTCTGTCAGATTCAATATTAAACGTTGATAAATACCTCCATATACCTCTGTATGGAATCAGAAGCATTAGGAGGTACAGCATATCCCCATAGAGTTTTTGTCAGGTCCCTAAGCCATTCTGGACCAATTTTTTGATGTGCGGCAGGGGAATTGTCCTACTGAAAGAGGCGACTGCCATTAGAGAATACCGGTGCCATGAAGGGGTGTACTTGTCTGCAACAATATTTTGGTAGGTGGTACGTGTCAAAAGTACCATACACATGAATGTCAGGATCCAATGTTTTTTAGCAGAACATTGCCCACACTGCCTTCGCCGACTTGTCTTCTTCCCATTGTGCATCCTGGTGCCATCTCTTCCCCAGGTAAGCAACGCACGTGCACCCGGCTGTCGACACGAAATAAAAGAAAATGGGATCCATCAGACCAGGCCATCTGCTTCCATTGCTCCATGGTCCAGTTCTGTGTCACACGAGACCATTGTAGGCGCGTTTGGCGATGGACAGGGGTCAGCATGGGCATTCTGACCGGTCTGTGGCTAGCTGCGGTTCTCTGCCTGTTCTGACACCTTTCTATCATAACCAGCAGTAATTATTTCAGCAATTTGTGCTACAGTAGGTCTTCTGTGGGATCGGACCAGACAGGCTTCAATGAGTCTATGGCTTCCATGATCCTATTACCGATTTACCGGTTGTCCTTTCTTGGACCACTTTTGGTAGATAACTAATGTTATCCACGTCCCGATCAGGGGTTTGATTGTTTTGGCTGATCGGTATATATAACTGGCTACATACAATGGTAGGTACAGAGGACAATGTAGAACCAAGAACGATGCTTTCTGGACACCCCATATGATAGATTACGATGACATATTAAGTCGTATTTTCTGTCTAATCGTTAATACACCTTTCATTAAGGGCTATAATTATTGAAATAGATAAAAAAAAAAAAGATTTATTTCTTGTGTCTTGTAATGATCTTGTATTGTCTGGGAGAATAGTCTTTTATGTGACTGAAGATTTTTTCGACATTATATCCAGTTTGGTGGCTTTTAATATATCTTAACTCCCACAGGCAACAAAAGCCAAATTAACCCTTCTATTGCTAATGACCGTATTAAATCAATTATCTATTCACTGGCGCTGGTAGATGGGCGCAATTAGCTTTTCAGGTACAGGTTGATTAAGTCGTATTTTCATAGTTGCATTATCAGAGCGGCTTCTAATAGGGATTGAGTAATTACCACTGATGTTATTGATAGCTGCTTAATCCATTTGCTAGTTACACAGTGGCTGTATTTAGATAGCGGATGAAGTTAACCTATTGGCAACAAATGTCATTCATGGCCCCTTATGGAAGACATTAAGCTGCACAATATAGCGGTATATTTATAGAAATACGTATAGTGTAAATGAAATTAGCCTTTCCTTGACAAAATAAAAAATAAAGCCCATTTGCCTGATATTGTTTGTTTCAAAAACTCCATACAACCAGCCTATAATATAATGTACACGTGTAAATAGGAGCGAAACAGGAAATATACAAAAATATACACACTTGGGTATATAGTGATCAATAAAAAACAACATTACATAAAAAATCAAAGGCATGTGATTGAGATTACACTTTTGAAACTTTTTTTTTTACAAGGTAGTCACCTATAGGTGGCACTAAAGAGACAGACTCCCTTCTGGTTGTTGCCTATTTTGCATACTAATTTCCACAGGGAGAATCGTCCTAAAGATTTTCTACTAACTCAATCCCTGCAAGCGTAACCAGTGCCTTTAGTGAGGCATTTGTTTTACAAATGCCCCAATATACCTACATACTTTTATTTTGCTTTTATACTGTATTTTCTGGTTAGGGAAACCATTGAATTGTAAGTAAATAGTTAGTAGGGGTCCCTGCATTCAGGACTTATTTCTTTAAGCCAAAGCAGATAGCGGTTCCAAAGAGCATCTACAATGGCGATAAGTATCTTGTAATGCTTTTTTTCCCCTGTGGTGTCGCTGCAGCATAATAGAACACTTGCTGTGGCTGCACCAGTTTATTGCTGGTGGTCCCAGGCCCAGCATTCGGACACCCTGTGATCATATTACCTTGCTGAGCCATTCTAACAAAACCAGAAAGTTCAAAGTGGGCAATCCCTTAAAGAATACGTAACTGTTTGACAAACTGTAAAAATAATATATTCTGATCATCAGCTTAAAGTGGATTTCCTGCCCAAAAAATGTTCAAAATTTCACATTGCTCCAGAATCCGCATTAGTATTTCAAGAGCATTGACTCTTTTTGTCAAAGTTCAGTGTTTTTTCCTCCAGATCTGTCAATGCCTATTAGGACCAGTAAGGGTATGTTCACACGCCCTATTTACGGACGTAATTCAGATGTTTTACACCTCGAATTACGCCTGAAAAAACGGCTCCAATACGTCTGCAAACATCTGCCCATTGATTACAATGGGTTTTACGATGTTCTGTTTAGTCGAGGTGTATTTTTACGCGTCCCTGTCAAAAGACGCCGCGTAAAAAGATGCCCGCGTCAAAGAAGTGCATGTCACTTCTTGGGACGTTATTGGAGCCGTTTTCCATTGACTCCATTGAAAACAGCTCCAATTACGTCCGTAATGGACGCCGCGAAAAACGTGTGCACTTGCAAAAACGTCTGAAATTCAGGCGAAAACAGCTCCGTAATTTCAGACGTATTTGGCGTTGCCGTGTGAACATACCCTAAGAGTGTATCAATCTTGATAGCTCATGGAACTACAGTCGGATATCCCAATCTCCTTCTTAGGGTATGTTCACACACTTACTAAAAAACGTCTGAAAATACGGAGCTGTTTTCAAGGGAAAAACAGATCCTGATTTTCAGACGTTTTTTGAGTCACTCGCGATTTTCGCTGCGTTTTTCGCTGCGTTTTTCGCTGCATTTTTTACGGCCGTTTTTGGAGCTTTTTTCAATAGAGTCTATGGAAAACGGCTCCAAAAACGTCCCAAAAAGTGTCCTGCACTTCTTTTTCTCGGCCGTTTCTTTACGCATACAAAAACGCCACGAAAAACACTCCGTCGGAACAGAACGCTGTTTTCCCATTGAAATCAATGGGCAGATGTTTGGAGGCGTTCTGCTTCCGACCTTTCGGACGTTTTTCGGGAGTTTACGGCCCGAAAAACGGTCGAAAACAGGCCGTGTGAACATATCATAGCCTACCAACTTGCGTAATTAGAGTGGTAAGTTACATACGGTTCAAAAAAAGACCAATGGATGGGAGTGGACTTGGATGAAGGAAAGGGGTACGGTAAACTTAAGAACTTTGTTTTACCCTATTGATCCAGAGGAACGTAAAAAAAAACCATAATATTCCCTCCTGATCCCAAGTGGCGATCAGACTAGATCATCATTCAAACAACATCCTCAGTCCTGCCCTCTTTCCTCATGGTCCTTTCTTTTAGTATGAGTGCCCTCCCATTACAACACCCCTTCTGCTTTTCATTGGGTACAGCCACTGGCGTAGCTATAGGGGTCGCAGCGGTCGCAATTGCGACCGGGCCCCGAAGCCAGGGGGGCCCACAGCCTCCCACACCACATCAATAAAAAGTTACTATAGTAACTCGGGCCGCGGGCCCCTGTTACTATAGTAACAGACTGTACTTACCTTCCTGGTTCCGGATCGCAGCGGAGGTCCTGACGTCAAGCGCTGTGCGCAGCGCATGACGTCACAGCGCTATGCGCCGCGCACAACATCGAGAGGACAGAACTTCCGCCGCGGCTGAAGAGGAAGGTAAGATTAGTAGCCCTGACTGGCGGGGTCCGACTCCCGGGACCCGCCAATCAGCTGTTTTGAAGGGGCCGCAGCACTCGTACGAGAGCTGCTTCGTCTTCATTCCGGTCACACTGTGAATTGGTGTCGGCGATTCACAGTGTGAGCGAGTAAGAGAAATGAAGGGGAAGCAGCTGTCGTACGAGAGCTGCAGCCCCTTCAAAACAGCTGATTGGCGGGTCCCGGGAGACGGACCCTGACACATCAGCTATTGATGGCCTATCCTGAGGATAATATGCAATTCGTAAAAACGGGAATAAGTACGGGAATAAGCACTGCTGTTTAAACTGCAATTCATATGGCCTGAGGAAGATGCCGGTGCGGCATTGAAACGCGTAGCCTTGATCAATAAACGTCATCATTTACATCATTTGTATCATCATTGAGTAGCAGCGCCGTACTTAATCCCGTTTTTACGAATTGCATATTATCTTTATTGCGGTGGCCAATTGGCCTTACCGGCTGGGATTTCGGCAGCAGCACTCACTTCTATCCACCTGTTCAACGCGATTGATCTACTTTCCTGTGGTAAGCATTCATTTGTATACATTGACTGCTACTTCTGGGCTTACTCACACTATGTGGCGCCGTGTTTTTTCCTTGTATTTCCTATCCTGAGGATAGGCCATCAATGTTTAGGGACTGCACAACCCCTTTAAGCCTACGATGTAGCAGGCTTAGAGGGCCCATGAGACAGGATCACAGATTGTGTGATGCTGTCTGCTGGGCCCTGTATCTAAGCCAATCACATGGTAGGCTTAGATACATGGCCCATGTGTGATCCTGTCTGATGGGCCCTGTATATAAGCCTACCACACTGTAGGTTTAGATACAGGGCCCCAGCACACAGTAATCTTATACTGTATAAGATTACTGTCTGCTGGACCCTGTATTTAAGCCTACGTTGTGGTAGGCTTAGATACAGGGTCCCACAGACAGTATCACACATGGGCCCTGTATCAAAGCCTAACACATGTGTTACTAATTGTTTTTTTTGTGTGTTTTCTTACAGATTCGGTCGTTGGACTACGTCGGATTCCAGGACTACTTCGATGACGGCTTTTTTTTTATTATCAATAAAATGGTTAATGAGGGTTGTGTGTTTTTTTTTTATTTCAATAAAATATTTTTTCTATGTCTTTGTGTTTTTTTAAACTATATTATTACCGCCTTAGTAATGGCCGCCGGCTGATTGACAGCGCCCATTACTAATGCTAGGCTTAGTGTTAGCTGGTGCAGAGGCGAACACTAACCCCCTTTATTACCCTGGTACCCACCGCCACCAGGGGTGCTGGGAAGAGCCGGGTACGATCCAGTACCTGACCATCTGTAGTGATGGTCGGCCACTGGGGTGGCCGCAGGCTGGTATTATCAGGCAGGGACAGGCCAGAAGCAGTGGCCCTTCCCACCCTGGTAATGCTAGGCTGCTGCTGCTTTATTGTATCTGGCTGGTTATGAAAAATGGGGGGGACCCCACGTCATTTTAAAAAATAAATAAAAAAATAATTGGAAAGAACGATGTCGGGTCCCCCCCCAATTTTCATAACCAGCCAGATACAACACAGCAGCAGCATTACCGGGGTGGTAGGGGCCACTGTTTTTGGCCTATCCCGGCCTAATACTACCAGCCTGATGTTAACATGGACATTATACCTAATAAATAGCTGCTCATCAGTAAATGTAAACTTCCTCTTCTGCGGAGTCATTTCATTAGCGGTTTCTTAGTTATATCATTTTTGGGAAAGCTTGGTGACAACCAACATTGCCTTTCTTATTGCTCCTACGGGAGTTGTCGCAACGGTAGCTCCAATGACACCATTGGAGAGAGAGGGTCCAGACGAGGTTGGTCCCATACCCTTTGCTACTGGGTGGTGAGAACCTGTGCAGTACTCCCCTCCCTAGAGGAAGTGCATTGTACGCAAACAAGGTAGGGTATATTGGCCCAAGGGTCATAGAAAGGATGGGGACAGAAAAGACCAGGATCCTTCCGATTTGAGTGGCCGTACATGCCACTATATTGGGGGGTCGAGTTTAACCTTTACTATGGTGCCTCCTTTATTCTATGAATGGCACACGATCGCCACTAGACTAACAATTTGGCAGCATAATGGTTCGCACTTTTGTCTTGCAGCACGAGGGTCCTGGGTTCGAATCCGACCAAGGACAGTATCTACATGGACACGCTAACCTGATACCATTCAATTTCAAATAATTATGACAATACATTTATTAAATGATAATCCAAGAAAACATTTAATGTTATGACTCCCCTGTGCTTTGTACAAGATCCAAATAGACAATAAACAGAGATTTCTAGAACTCGTGAACTCACTGACATCTTGGCTAATCTGCATTTCTATTGTAATTAAGCCACAAATGTATTTAATAAACCACAATGAATGTAACATTACAATAATTCAGCAATTATTTAATGTCTGATCTGTCCTTTGACATTCCTCCCCTCGTAAGGCAGCCAATAAAATGGGGCGCTAAATGTGAAACTCAATACAAATCAATTACTAATTAAATTTATGTTTAGATTAATAAATCAGATCTATTCGACTTCATGTTCTGATGAGTAATTTCTATTATGGTGAATAAAATTATTAGATTTAGAATTTAATGAACCATATTGTTGAATGAAATTCTTGTGACAATTGGGAATAATGGAATATATTAACCTCTCGTCAGCGCCGCGCGACTCCATATTAGGGGACAAATTAAGAGATAATAGTGACGAGATCCTCGTGATTAATAGTCGTGTGCTGAGATTCTGATCCACCAGATTATACATTTTGTATCCAAACATCCAGAAGGTTGTTGTCTCCGATATGAGAATTAAATCACAAAAGGTACATTAAAACAATGTAGACAACTACACATCATAAACACACACGCACGCACACTATATACAGTATAATTTCTATCTATCTATCTATCTATCTATCTATCTATCTATCTATCTATCTATCTATCTATCTATCTATCTATCTATCTATCTATCTATCTAATCTATCTATCTATCTATCTATCTATCTATCTATCTATCTATCTATCTATCTATCTATCTATCTATCTATCTATCTATCTATCTATCTATCTATCTATCTATCTATCTATCTATCTATCTATCTATCTTCTGTCATCTCTCTCCCTATCATCTCTTTACCCAGAGGCGTAGCTAGGTTCTCCAGCACCCGGGGCAAAGATTCAGTTTGGCGCCCCCCCAACCTCTTTCCCGACATCTCCTTCCCCCTCGCCATGTTTGTTTTCTCTACCAATCAATGACGTGTCATTTCTTTTTCACATTGCTTTTTATGTAACGCGAGCATAAAAATATTTGTACATTTTACAAGCAATATAGTTCTATACACAACACCAGAATAGTGCTCAGTACATAAATACAGCCCCAGAACCAAGCTCGGTACATATATACAGCACCAGAACAAATACAGCTCAATTTAGTGCAACCCCTGCTGTACAGGTTTGTACGGCGTAAAACTACAGCCCCCAGCATGGTCCGAACAATGGTAAGGATATGCTGGGTGTTGCTGTTTCCCAAAAAATAAATCCTATCATAATCATACCACCCATCATCTCGCTGCTGATCATACAGTGACTACATTACTGATTAAGGGCAGAATAAACATTTACATTAAGTGACTCACCGGTGATGTCTCAGATTCTAGTTCTTTTTCTCCATCCGGTCCAGACCTCTATGATGACTTCTCATGGTCACAGACCATTTCTGCAGTTTGCCACTCAGATGTCTTCAGCTTCTCACTTTTCCAACATTTCTACACCTATAAACAAAGATAAAGTTATCATTATACCACACACTACGCCCCTAAATATAATAGCGCCATACACTGCACCTCTAATTATAATAGCACCATACACCGTGTCCCCCCCCCACACACACACACACACTGCGCCCCCTGTAGTGTCTTCCATAGAGCCCCCTGTAGATAGTGCCCCCATAGAGCCCCCTGTAGATAGTGCCCCATATAGCCCACCCCTGTATATAGTGTCCCACAAATAACTCCCCCTATAGTGCTCTACAGATAGCCCACCCCTGTATATAGCCCCCTGTAGATATAGCCCAGCTCTGTGTATAGTGCTCCACGTATAGCCCAACCCTGTATATAGCCCCCTGTAGATATAGCCCACCCCTGTATATAGTGCTCCACAGATAGCCCACCCCTGTATATAGCCCCCTGTAGATATAGCCCACCCCTGTATATAGTGCTCCAGATAGCCCACCCCTGTGTATAGTGCTCCACATATAGTCCACCCCTGTATATAGCCCACCCCTGTATATAGTGCTCCATAAATTGCACACCCCTGTATATAGCCCCCCTGTAGATATAGCCCACCCCTGTATATAGTATCCCACAAATAGCTCCCCCTATAGTGCTCCACAGAAAGCCCACCCCTGTATATAGCCCCCTGTAGATATAGTCCACCCCTGTATATAGTGTTTCACAGATAGCCCACCCCTGTATATAGCCCCCTGTACATATAGTCCACCCCTGTATATAGTGCTCCACTAGATAGTCCACCCCTGTATATAGTGCTCCACAGGTAGCCCACCCCTGTATATAGTATATACAGGGGTGGGCTATCTGTGGAGCACTATATACAGGGGTGGACTATATGTACAGGGGGCTATAAACAGGGGTGGGCTTTCTGTGGAGCACTATAGGGGGAGCTATTTGTGGGATACTATATACAGGGGTGGGCTATATCTACAGGAGGGCTATATACAGGGGTGGGCGATCTATGGAGCACTATATACAGGGGTGGGCTATATCTAAAGGGGGGCTATATAGCCCCCCTGTAGATATAGCCGACCCCTGTATATAGTGCTCCATAGATCTCCCACCCCTGTATATAGCCCCCCTGTAGCTATAGCCCACCCCTGTATATGGTGCTCCATAGATAGCCCACCCCAGTATATAGCCCGCCCTGTAGAGAGACCCCCCATAGATAAAAGCCCCCCGTGTGTAGATAAAGCCCCCCGGTAGATAAAGTCCCCCCGTAGATAAAGTCCCCCTCCGTGTAGACAAAGTCCCCCTTGTAGATACAGCCACACAATTTTATTACAATTAAAAAAAAAACAACTATTCAAACTCACCTTAATCCCGCTCCTACGCCGGCCGGCAGCAATGGAGACCTGCTCTCTTCTGCGCAGGTCTCCTGGGGGTTGAACGAAGCGTCTATGAAAGGCGCTGATTGGCTGGGCAGGATGACTTTCCCTGTCAATCAGCGCCTTTCCGCGACGGAAGCTTCACTGGTACAAAAGGTACCAGTCGCTTCACTGGTACAGAAGCGCTGAATAGCCGGGCACGCACCGTGCCCGGTCTTTCATTGCTTCTAATTGTACCTGTGTCCTATAGACACAGGTACAATTATAGTGCAGGAGGAGGTGGCGCTGGCGGCCCCCCCTAAGTTGCGCCCGGGGCACATGCCCCGCCTGCCCCGCCTAGCTAAGCCCCTGCTTTACCTATAATCTTTCTTTCTTTCTTTCCCTCTTTTCCATCTTTCTGTCTGTTAGCTATCTACCTATCATCTATATATGTTTTTATCTATCTGTAAAGTTCAGAATTAGACTATAAGCCAACAAATGGCTAGCATAGTCGGATCTTAGGTTATGTCTTAGGGGTGGTGACGCAGAGTAGCACAGCATAGCGGGAACAGTCTTTAATAACACCATGCAGACTTGTCGGAGAATGATTCGTGCTCAAGTAAAAGTTTGGCAGCAGGAAGGGAAAATGAATTTATGTGAATGTGTTGTTACAGGATAACCTGGAGTGCGGAGTCTAAGGTATCCCCATTCTTCAACCTTAACCCCAGCAAAGAGGTATAGACTTCCCATGTTGTGGTCCACATGATAGTCCCTGATAAACAGTCGGGCTACAGATGGCGGGTATAAAATGTTTGGTGGTCAAACAGATTCAGGTCGGTAACAGGCAGGCAAGAACAGGTCCAGTAATCGGTATTAGTAGACAAGGTCAGATACAGGCCTAGGTCGGTACACAAATTAATTAGATCAAGCGGTCAAGATAAAAACAGGCTCAAACACAGGAAAATCACGGGAATCTACAGGAACAAACGCCAAGAAACTCACCACCTGGGCTGATAATCAAATGGGAAAATCCAGGATCATTTCCCCTTTAAAGGACTCCATCTGATGATGTCACAAGCCGCAGCCGAGTCTTAATCCTGGGTCTGTAGATCATCTTTTCTATCTATAGATGTAATATCTGTCTTAATAATATTAATTATCTCTATAACAGAAGAATTAATATAAATGGACAAATTCCTGTCCCTCTTCACACCGTCCTTGAGATTCATACACATATTTCGTGCTCGTCCTTGTATTGTTTGGGGAGATTACAATTGTTAAACTTCATAAAGTGACACAATTTGTTTTGGTTGATTAGCTCTTGCAGAATTTATCAGAAATAATATATAAACAACGCTGCAAAGGATTTCACTTGAGAGTCGATAAGGAGGTTACCTTCAACTATCTCTTAATTTCAACAACAAATATGATTTCCTTCATCATTCAGAACTTAGAAGCAGATGGAATTTGTTTTCTCAACTCATTTACTAGTTTGTAAGGTGGCGACAACTAATCCAAAGTTTATATATTATTATTATGTACGGGATTTATGGTGTTTGCTCAAGATGGCCAAATACTGTATGTGATAGAAGTAATTCCTCAGACAAATATTTGTGGAAGTTATTAACTCTTTACAAGATATTTCAGGAGCCATTGTTTAATGAAACTTAAAGGGATGGTCTGATTAAGAAAAACATTTTCAAATACTCTATTAGAACATTTTCAATTGATAGAAGGGGGTTTCTTGCTCAGGACCCTCATCTACTAGCCAGAGCGGAGAGTAGCTACTATACAAAGAATATCTCCTTCTCTGGAGGACCTGGCATGTCCTTGCAATACACGAACAGCCCTCTGATTTCAATGGGTACTGCGTAATGCTTCATTTCTCCTGTGGTGGCGCTGCAGGAGAATTGAACACTTGTTGCCAGGCTCCCCCAGAGTTTATAGCTGAGCACTAGGTGTTGGAGGATGTATCAAAGGGTGAGTACCTGTTAGTTTATTATTTTAGACCCTTTATCTGCCCTCCTGCAAAATTAAAAAACTCCTGGATAACTCCTTTCATGACATTTCCAATGTATTTGCCCTGCACTTATGTGAAGTTTCCTATTCAGCTGTTCTACAATGGAGACAATTGACTGTCACTCGAAGACTGCATTACTACAATTAGAGGGATTGTCCAGCTTTGAATAAAAAAAAAGGTAGGCACCTGCGTGTGGTCAAGTAACAAAAAAAGTCCATACTCATCTGTTAAATGGTCACTTACTTTTCAACAAACTTTGTGTAAATCAATAGTACAAGTGAAGATAAGAAACTCTATAATATATCCTATTAGAAAAAAAATAAATGCCTCTTTCTCCACTTATCAGGCTACTTTTCTTTCCCCATCCTGTCTCCTAACTGTTCACTCACCGGACTATCAGCTCACTGAGGGATGAGGTTACATCTGCCCATAGAAGTCTATGGAGAGGGGACGGGATGAGGGAGCAGATCGAGAGGCAGAGAGACACACAGAGACAGTGCTGCAGAACTTAACATACAAAACTTAAATAATACTGGCAAACATTGCCTACATGACATTGCCATAAAGTGAACACACTACAGTGCCTTACTGTGCAAAAGTACAATTTACATGGATAGCCAGAAAAATTAATAAGTTATATGGACTGGTACATGACTCTTAATATCAAGTTATGACCTGTCTAAAAGTTCTCAGGATAATTGATTAAAAGAATGGTGGTAATTAACACTTACTACATAAAAATGCTGAAACGCTGGCACAGTCATTGCAGTGGCCAAAGACTTCATCCATGAGGGGCTTAAGTGGTTTTCCTAGAGTAAAACTTTAATGAACAACTATCTTTAGGGTAGGTCATCAATGTTTGCTTGGTGGAGGTCCGAACCCACACTAATCAGCAGAATAAAGGGTCTCACAAGTACATGCGGCTGTGCCTGGTACTGCAGCTTAGTCCTACTCAACTAAGGATAGGTCATTAATGCTTTACTCCCGAAAAAAACCCTATAAAGTGTGTACATATGGCCATAGATGCTCAATATTTGTCAGACAAAATGACTTGAATTATTTTTGTGTTGTATATGTGAGCAGAACTAAGTCAGCCTCAATCAGCCTCTGACTGTAAACAAGAATGTTTCCATTCACTGACATCAAGCAGAGATGAAATGATGTGAAAATTAAACAATTACATTACTTTTTCTAAACATTAGGTGTACTTAAAAAATAGTTACCCCTAGTTTTTTGGGTCCAAATGGGATCTCGACCAGGGTCCATGATTCAATTCATGTGTGGGGGAAGGGAAGTGACAACCACTGTAATCATCAGAAATGGTACAGCACTTGCCACTTTTTCTCAATCAATGGGTTACCTAGAGTCTAAAGTTCACAATAATACTGCTGCATTTGTTTTTGAAAATACCTATTTTTTTAACTCTTTTATCATGTCATTTTTTCCCTGCTATCATTTGGAGCAGAAGCTAGCTACATTCTTCCTAAGATGTCACCCCTGATATGCACTTCCCAGCCTTGTAAAGTGATAGGTTATAAATGAGGCTGAAGGCTCCATTCTGTTACTCATCTCTGATGGACTACTCTCACAGGAAAAGATTCAGTCAAGCAAATCTCTATACAATGTAACTGGCTGCCAGGGTGACCTGAGAGAGGGAAGGAAAGGGGCATTTCTATATGACCGGGTGACAGAGCTCTTAGTCTTATTATGAGCGTTAATATGACTCACAGGAAGTAGAAAGCTACTATGGCCTTCTGCTACCTTACTGCACAGTCTTGACTTGATTTTTGGCTGACGGTACCGGTGTAACACTCTATTCAACTATAAGCCTAAGAGCATACTTGAATGCCGGTCCCCAGCTAGTGTAAGTCGGGTGATGGCTCAAGAGTGGTGATGCAGAGTAGCAAAGTGGAACGGAAACGGACTTCTGTGACATTATGCAACCTTTTCGGAAATCACAGAAGTTTAGCATCAGACAGAGACGAGAAATAGCTCAGACCGTTATTGATTTAACGCAGGCTAATTCAGAATGTAGAGTCCCGCGTTCTTCACCCCTAACCACTGCATGTAGGTATGGACTTTACTGGTATGATTCTGAGGTTCGGGTCCCCAGGATAGTCCCTAATAGGCGGTCGGGCTGCAGATGGCGGGTATAATCAGTATTGTGGTCGGGTCGGTAAGAGGTGGCAATGTCAGGTCCTGAAATCAGTATCAGGAGTCAAAGTCAGGGTAAGGTTAGAGGCCGGTACATGGATTATCAGATTAAGTGGAGTCAATACAAAGCCGGTTCAAACACAGGAATTACAGGAATAATGCCAAGAAAACTAACTCACCGCAGGACTGAGAATCAATGCCACCAATCTTTGATCGGCAGGTGTCGGCAGGTGTCTGACTACTGTGTTTTCTTTAGAGGCCACATTGTGAGCCCATTATAGTCAACGACTGACCATGTAGCTGCCTGGAAAGAGATGAGCACAGCTGGCAAGAGACGAAGTGGCACAGCGCTTTCCTATCGCAGCTGCTACTTTGTTCTGGGAATTGGCGAGTCTTACAAAGTTCACACCCCCGCAGATCTGACGTTGGTGGCAAATCTTAGCGATATACTACCAATCTCTATGCTGAGGCAACCACTCTAATGTCTCAGAATTTCATCACGATGTATAGATAAGCTTGTATCCAAACAGCAGAAACGGCTTCATTGTGGTCATATCCAAAATCCATAAAACTCTCTGGACAACAAGATATTCTAAAGTTAGACTTCCCCTTTATGTAGGATACACCAATTTACAAGCTAAACATTTAGGCCCCATGCCCACTTCAGTTTTTTTCTTCAGGGTGCTATCCGTTTTTTTAACTGATAGCACCCTGACACATTCATTTCAACGGGGACACTTCCAGGGTTTTAACGGAACCGTGCGCCCGTTCCGTCAAAAATAGAACAGGTCCTACTCCTGTCCGTTTTTGACGGAACAGTCTCAGCCTTTTCATTGATTTGGTCCGTGAAACAACGGACTGCACACAGAAGCCATCCGTGTGCGGTCCGTGTTTCACGGATCCATCATTAGCGGCCGTACAACGGCTGACGGAAGTGTGCATGAGGCCTTAACGTCTATTCCTAGATTAAGCAGAACTGAAGACACATTTACCATCCCGTGAATGAGTAAGAACGCTATTTGCCATAAACAGGTAGAAATATATTAAAATATAAATTAAGTTTTTTTTTAAGTGATTGTTCCCTAAATATTTCTTGTACCTGAGGAATTTATATTAATTGTTCTATTAAGTAAAATATTTGAGTGGCAGAAGCAGTAACTGATGGGCCCGATATTATTACTGATGAAAACAGTCATTTAAAAGACAGCACCATTAACTGTCCTTGACATAACCATAGCACTCAGCAGAAATGTCTTTGTATCCGGCTTTACTATTTGTTCAGAAATTTCATAGACAAACAGCGTGTTCATGAATCTTTAGTCATGTCTGGTACTTACCCTGTAATTTAAGACAAAGGTGGATGCAGTCGTTTTGTATTAATAGGTTTCGCCTTTCTTGTCTTACAAAAGAGATGCGCCATTTCCAAAGCCCTCAGTTGACTTATCAGTAAGTTAATTGTACTTGCACTATTTGAATGCCATATAATATGGTTTAGGAGACAAAAAAAAGTGAACTTTCTAACCCGCACTTTCCAACATACTCCGACCAGATGTTCCATCTAACATAAAATCTATTTCAATTATAATGGCGGATTTATGGACCATCTGAATAAGATACATATTCTATATTCCCGCTCATTGTCTGTTTCAATGTCCGGAAATCATTTTTTTTTTTAATCAATATAAAATGAAACTTTTTGCATAGTCTCCTACGACTCTGTTCATATATCGTTGTTGCATCCTGCCCCCAGCTAAGGGCCGGTAAGTATCCTTAGGCCACTATTTACCCGATGGATGTAAAAAGTTTTCTCTTGGGATCCAACGGGCCGGTATGTGTCCACTTATCTTTTTTTTTTAGCTGTATAGGAAAGTGCAGTCTAGTACACAGTAAAAAAAAAAATGTTTACCGCGAGGTGTAGGATTTTTCTATCCAATGGGACCCTTTACAGTGGTATTTGTCGGAGGTATAAGTCGACAAATACTCCCAACGTATACCTCTTATGGAAGGCAAAAACTATATGTCAACAGAGCCTACCTTATGTTACCGCTCTATGAATTATCAAGGCATCACAAATAGGCTTCTACCTGGCTACACACGTTGCGCCTCATGACTTACACACTATCCTTCCGTGTTTCACACACTGACACCCCATTATTCATTTATTTTTATTCATGCACTTTACTCATTACTGCCCCCTATATTTAACTTATATTATTATCACTTGCACATATACTATTTATTTATTATTTTTTACTACACATCCCATGCACCCCACGCCACTCCCCTCAAGACTAGTGGGAGTGGCTACTATTATTTAATGCACCTGTTCACTCTCCTTCATCAGCGTTTCTGACCTGGCTGTGTCCATTTGTAAGTATGGCCTTTTTCGTTGTTTTTCCCCTATAGTTATAACCTAAAGTTAGCCATGCAAAGTCTGAAAAAAATGGGGGAAAACTTTCAGAAACAGATCTATTTATCTATCAATCGATCCATCTGTCTAGCCCATTTCTATCTATCTATCTATCTATCTATCTATCTATCTATCTATCTATCTATCTATCTATCTATCTATCTATCTATCTATCTATCTATCTATCTATCTATCCATCCAGGGGAGTAACTCGTAACTTTTGACTGGGGCCCCCCTCTGGTGCCACACGCAGCCCCCTGTAGATTGTTCCATACGGCCCCTTGGTAGACAGTACTATACGGCCCCCCATGTAGACAGTGTCACACCCCACTTGTAAATAGCGCCCCCACCTCCCACTTGTAGATAGTGCCGTACAGCTCCCCTGTAGATATCGCCATAAAGACCCTCTGTATATAGCGCCACACAGCCCCCTCCTTTGTATATAGTGCCACACAGCCAACCATAAATAGATAGATAGTGCCACACTGCTCCCCCTTAGTAGATAGTGCCACACTGCCCCCTGTAGATAGCACCACAGCCCGCCCCCTTGTAAATAGTGCTATACAGCCCCCCTAGTAGATAGTGCTACACAGCCCCCCTTAGTAGTGCTACACAGCCCCCCCTTAGTAGTGCCACACAGCCTCCCTTAGTAGTGCCACACAGCGCCCCCTTAGTAGTGACACACAGCCCCTTGTATATTGTGACACACAGCTCCCCATTGTGTATAGTGCCACACAGCTCCCCCTTGAGTATAGTGCCACACAGCTCCCCCTTGTGTATAGTGCCACACAGCCCCCTGTATATAGTGCCACAGAGCCCCCCTAGTATATAGTGCCACCCTGCTTCCCACTTGTATATAGTGCCAGCCTGCTCCCCCTTATATATAGTGCCACCCTGCTCCCCCCTGTATATAGTGCCACCCTGCTCCCCCCTTGTATATAGTGCGTAGAAATCATATCAAAATCAAACCACCCATCAACTCACTGCAGATCATACAGTGACTACATTACTGATTAGAGGCAGAATAAACATTTACATTAGGTGACTCACTGGTGACGTCTCATATTCTAGTTCTTTTTTTCTTTTCTTCTCCATCCGGTCCAGACCTCTATGATGGATTTCTCCCGGCCACGACCCATTTCTGCAGTTTGCCGATCAGATGTCTTCACTTTTCAAACATTTCTGCAAAAATTCTCAACACTTCTAAATATAATAGCACCATACACTGCACCTCTAACCATAATAGCGCCATACACTCTGTCACTGGTTATAATAGTACCATACACTGTGTCCCACACACACACACACACACACACACACACACACACACACACACAGCGTGCCCCCTGTAGATTTTGCCCCCATAGCCCCCTGTAGATAGTGCTCTAAATAGAAGCCCCAGTAGATAGTTCCCCACAAAGAGCCCCCTGTAGATAGTGGCCACATATGGACTCCAGAGCTGCAAGGCCATAGTGCTAACCACTGAGCCTCCGTGCTGCCCTACATATGGCTTCCCCTATAGATAGTGCTCCACATATAGCCCACCTCTGTAGATAGTGCCTCACATATAGCTACCCCTATATATAGTGTCCCACGTATAGCCCACACATGTAGAGAGTGCCTTACATATAGCCCCTCTGTAGATAGTGCCCACAGGTAACCTACCCCTGTATATAGTGTCCCACATATAGCCGAACCCTATAGATAGTGCCCTACAAATAGCTATCCCTATAGAAAGTGCTCCACATATAGCCCACCCCTGTATATAGTGCCCCTTATATAGCTCCCTCTGTATATAGTGCTCCACATCGCCAAATATAGACCCCCTGTAGATAGAGCCCCCCCTGTAGATTATACCACTCACAGATTTATTATTAAAAAAAAAAAACTTTACATACTCACATGATCCCGTTCCCGTGCCGTCCGGTGGCAATGCAGACCTGCTCTCTTCTGAGCAGGTCTGCTGGAGCTGAACGATGCAAGCAGCACGATGACATCATTGCGCCGCTAACGTCATTGAAAGGCGCTGATTGGCAGGGCAGAATGACTTGCCCTGTCAATCAACAACGGAAGCTTCGTTGAAAGGCGCTGATTGGCGTGGCAAGCCATTTTGCCCTGCCAATCTGCGTCATTGTAAGGTACTCAATAGACAGGTGCCATTCAGCGCTAATGCATGTACATGTACCTACGTGCTATAGACGCAGGTACAATTACTGCAAGACGGGGTGGCTGTTGCTAGCACCGTGGCCCCCTCCGGTGCTAGCGACGCCACCGGGCATGAGAGGGCCCGTGCCCCCCGGTCCATAAATGTTAATGTCCATCTATCTATCTATCTATCTATCTATCTATCTATCTATCTATCTATCTATCTATCTATCTACTTGATTTCAGTGTGCACCACGGCTCTATATTTCAGTATTCTCCACGTGTGTAGTACTTCTTTACTATCTATAAACCAGAGGTTTAAGCTACGGTATGTTGCAATTATCTGTCTATTATGCAGCTGGTGTTTGAAAATATTTATTATTCAGATCAGCCGCGACTATTCTGCTGTTGTGTAAACAACTGTCAATTGTAGAAACAATGATTACTGGGCGCTATCACATTGAGGTGTACTTAGAAGTACTTACACCCCCGAGTGTATAAGATAAACAAATGCAACACAATGCTCGAGTGACTACTTCCCATCCCATGTCCGATTATCAGAGCTTTTCTTTGGCACAACAATTCTATTCCATTTTTCATTAATGCCTTGTAATGATACATTGTTTCTAGAAACATTCGCTGAATGGATATTTTTTTAGAACAACATGGACAAGGGATCTCATGAGTTTAGCTGGTTGAGTCCTTTATCCATCACGCGTCTATACAGGTCTAACACGCAAAATCTTTAGGGATGATCTCAACGAGGACTATTTTGTCCTGGATATATAGCTGCATGCAACGATATGTACAGTCCTATTCCTGAATTCAAGGCTGTACTGAGGTTGTCCTAAAGTGTAGAGGAGTTGATTGCACATAAAGTTGTACCTAGGCCTTCCTTCACCTGTGGAAAAGATTCAGTGTGCTGCCAGACTTGTATTTAAATACCCTGGTCAAGGCTTGTTTGCATCCCCGGGCACCAAGAACCCTGGTCACAAGCCCTGACACCCCTTCCCCAACTATGCCCCTGGTCACACAGAGAACACAATGGGGTCGATTTGTAAAATTCGCCAAATTTGCCAAATGCGCCAACAACATAGAGTACATGGCGTGCGCCAAGTTCATTATGTGTGTTTGAAGACTTTTATGACCATTTTAAAAACTTTGAAAACTTTAGAAAGAAAGAAATGTGGCTAAGAGAAGTCATGCAATGTGCAAAATGTATTAAGGATGTTCTTTATTTTTGGCACAAACTATTGATGTATATTTGCACCAGCTACACCCATTGGCATAAGGGTGTCTAGAAAGTTTTGCCAAATATATTTGGCCACATGTACCATATTGGTACCATTCTGAGGCTGAGGCACCATTCAAAGAACCAGCACTGGAGAGGCTCATTTCCATTTTTAATATGGCACTCCACTTCTCCAAGTATACCTTTGTCTCCGCACCTCCATTTGGCCAGCAAAAATCTCTGTGTTTCAAGTATTGCCAACACTCTTATATGGACTTCTTATATGAGAATGAGAAATTGTTGGAAAAAATGCATTTAGGTTTTTAAAAAATGAACGAAATGACCAATTACGACATACACCTACTGTCAAACTGGGGTTCCTTGGGCCCACTCTCAATTGGTACAGAACCTATTCACTTTTTTGTTATTCTAAATTTTTTTGGATTTTTTAAAAAAATTTACAAAGTTTAATGATTCTGTGTAAAGAGGTCAAGGGCCAAACAAAATACAAGTATGACAATGATATAAATCACATTACAGAGAACAAAGCAACATGAGTACAAAATGCTAAAACCCCAGTGTCAAAGAAAGGGTGAATTAGTAGGCGGGCAAAAAGTAGGCAAGTAAAATTAATGCAGAGATAAAACTGTCCAAAAAAAAATAATCGGATCTAGATGCCCCGAGGCATAGGACTTAAAGGTAATAACAAAAAAGCCTTGTATGTGGCATGGAGTGCCTGAGAAAGAGTCCTATTGGGAAGGCAAATATACAGCCTATAGTGGGAGGCCATGGGCCCAGGCACAGAAACACAAATCTACAACAATAAAATATATAAGACTCAAAACATAATAAAATAATAGCGAAAGCTAGACCATAATTGTAAAGCAGAAGCGGGTACAGTACACGTGAGCATACAGATAGTTCTTGATGAGTAAGGTACATGTGTTAGGTAGAAAAAATCTGGAGCCGTCTGGTAGAACACGTAAAGTCATCTCAGGAAATTAAAGGGGAATAGGCATCAGTAGACAAAGTAATTGGGCTAAATTAAGGTCACATCTAAAAGACCATCCGGTACAGGATAAACCCAAAGCTGCTTAACCAGTATCCATAATGGGGAAAACCGTGGAGTCATAGACTGTAAGACAGTCCATGAGCAGGAGGATCTGCTGCAACAGTCGGCAGGATTAATTGAGGATTGGTTGTATTGCCATAGAAGTGCAGCAAAGTCCTGTAGGAAGTGGAGTGTTGAGAGATGGCATAGTTGCTGGAACCCCTAAGCACAAGAAGTACATCTGCCACGTTGAGGGGTGCAGGTGCAGCTGCAAAAAGTCCCAGTGGCGCCATACTGCGGTCAGCAGTGAAGTGCAGCTTAAAAGACCCGCCGGGAAGAGAAGGGGGTTGGAGGAGCCAGTAAGCCCTGTCGCTTAAAGTCAGTCACCAGAAATTTGCCTATCAAAGCAGCAGCACAGTAATATAGTGTAGCCTCAACTGAATCTAACACTGTTTTCATTTTTCAGATGAGTGGCTCCTTTGCAACTATAATAACGTTATTCTTCATATGCAAATTAGCTTTTTGGAGCAACGAGGGCGTCACCGGGCGCCAAACAGTTCTACCTTCTATCCCCAATCTGACCATCCCTCCCTTCATTTTTTGATTGACAGTATCGGGCAGTGTAGAAACTGTGATCACGCCTGGCCCCGTATTCTCCTTAGCACGCCCGTGCCTCGGCTTCTGAAGAATACGGGGCCAGGCATGATCACGACTTCTACATGCCTGAGAACATGTGCCCTTTTAATTGCATCATAAACTTTATTGTTGTCATGAATAAGGCCAAAAAATGGACCCTAGTGTCAAGTTATTGGCTCCAAAGTCACCACCTAATGGGGTTGTCTTCTGCTGGATCTTTGAGGCCCATTATTGTATCAGAGCCTAGGCCCACTGGAGGATCCTATGGTCTCTGGTGGGCCAGTCTGACCCTTGGCTACCCTCTTCTCTAGTTATGCCTTCAATTTGACCATCAGACATGTTTGACTTTCAAGTATTACCACGACTCCAGTAAGCGCTATTTACGAGGAATTATTGGAAAAAGGTTTACTTTATTTAGCTTTCTGAAAAATGAATTTAAAATCTGGTTGAAGACAAAATTAAACAACCATTAAAAAATGGAATAAAAAGAATGACAACAAATGACTCACTGGCCATCAAGTATTTGTGTTCGATGACAGTCTCAGTTCCTTCTGTGGGGGCTCAAACTCTTGTTTTTGCAGTCAAGATAACAAAATTAATTGTGACCATGACAACCAGTACGGGTTATCCACAGGTCTCCGCCAAGACGAGGACATCATGTGCCTACAGAGTATGAAAGTAGTATAAACTCATACAAATTTCCCAATCTCATACAACATGGCCTCTAATTGCCTTTATACTTGACCACTTTCCACATTATAATATATTGTTCCTCCTCTATAAGAGAATATTTTACTTAAATTAATAAATATATTTATTTTAGACTTTTTCCTCCACCTCAGAAATATTAAAGGAGAAAGTCTCTATAACTGGCTCTTGTGTATGATAAAACTGTACCTTATTCCGGTTTTATCAGATGTTAAAGTTACAGGCATACTATGAGAAGACCTAATTTTCGGGTGTCCCCACGACAACACTTCCTGATGCTCTGTTTTAATTTCCATGTTGGAGACTCTGTGCCTGATTGCAACCATTCAGATCTTTTGTTTTATTTTCTTACGTTTGCTAAAAACATCAAACTGGATTTTTATTGTTTCCTACGGTGGTGTACAGATAGGACTGGGGACCAAAAATGTGAAAAAAATTAGGCACTTTTCAGGTGCTGCTTGACACTACTACTACTACATTTATAACCAACTGCAACAGGAGGTCCTGGTGCCTCTATTCCATTTTCATGACTCAAGTACTGTACATTTTAACACTTTTTTATTAACATTGCAGAACCTGTAGATACAACACCCTGTGCAGGTTCTCACTACCCATTAAACTGGGGACGATACCAACCTGGAATGGGTCCCTAGACTCCCTTCTCTCTAGGGGTCCCATAGCAGCTGCAGGACAATGAGATACCTGAATAATTTTTTTTGTGTATAAGAAGCAGTTATGAAGAATTTATACACAAGGTTTCCCAAATGAAGCAGTTTTAAAGGACCGTATTGCAAAACGTTTTTTATCCTTGGAAATTGATTTGGCAACCATAATTTTTTAATCCCTTAGGCCTCATGCACACGAACGTAAAAACGGCCGTAATTACGGGCCCATAGACTTCTATTGGCCACGGGTACCTCCCCGTATGCTTACGGGAAGGTGCCCGTGCCGTTGAGAAAATATAGAACATGTCCTATTTCAGGCCGTAATTACGGCACGGGCAGGCCCATAGAAGTCTATGGGGCTCCCGTAATTATGGGTAACTACGTGTGTGCACCTGTAATTACGGGAACGTTGCTAGGCGAAGTCAGGAGATAGTCACTGTCCAGGGTGCTGAAAGATTTAAACGATCAGTGCAGGACAGAGAGAAGGGGCTGCACTGATTGGCATTAACACTTTCAGCATCCTGGACAGTGAGTACCATGCGTGGCGCTCACAATATAGATGTCTAAAGTTACTTCATAAACCCGTAACAAAAAAAAGTTAATACTTACCCAGAGCTCCCTGCTTCTTCCTCCAGTCCGGCCTCCTGGGATAACGTTTCAGCCCATGTGCCCGCTGCAGCCAATCACAGGCTGCAGCGGTCATATGGACTGCCGCGTCATCCGGGGAGGTCGGACTGGATGTCAAAAGAGGGACGCGTCACCAAGACAACGACCGGGGTACCTATGAACTTTTTTTACTTACAATCGCTGCCTTCCGCTGCGGAAACTGTACCCAAAATGGCTGCCCCTTCTCTCTATCCAGCACTGATAGAGAGAGGGGCTGCCGATTAGTGCAGAGAAAACGGGTCCGTAAATACGGGTGGAATACTGGTGACAACGGACCTGTATTTACAGGGACGGGTCCATAAATACTGGTGGAATACGGGTCGAATACGTGTGACAAAGGACCCGTATTTACGCCAGTATTTACGGGAGGAAAAAAATAAGTTTGTGTGCATGGGGCCTTAAAGGGGTTTTCCAGGACCTTGATATTGATGACCTAGCCTTAGGCTTCCCAACCTATAAGCTGATTAAAGGGGCTGTGGCGCTCCAGTGAGCGATACAGTCTATTCATTTTTTACCAGGCTCAGCTCCATACATTTGGTTATGCTGTGCCTGGTACTGCGGCTCAGTCCCATTCTTTTGAATGGGACTGAGCTGCAAAGAGCTGCTGTACTAGTCCCAGGTACTACCGAATGTACAGAGCTGTGCCTGACCCCTTTAATCAGCTGATAGGTGGGGATATTCAGAGTGAGACTTCCACTAATTTGATATTAATGACCTATCCTAAGAATAGGTCATCAATATCAAAGTAGCCTTTTGTTAGACCGCAGGTTGTCATGATAACACATTGGCACCCCTCAATTGTTTTGTAGGGCACCGATGGACTGACCGGGAGTGCCCTACCTCTATCAAGCTCCTTAGATGATGCATTCGCCATTGACCATGGTTTCTCTGAACCGGATGTTTCTCAGGCCATTACAGCAGGAGTCCACTTGTCAATCACAGCTGAGTACATGTTCTTGATCAGACAGACACAGCTCCTGTGGCTTTAGCTAAGCCAATCCATGATTTACATTTTTTTCAAAAAGTGATACTGGTGCATGTTCACCCTTAAACACCATTTTGTTTTTCTAAATAGGTCCAAAATTCTATGGTGATTAATTTCTCAATATATCTTTATAGCAGTTAGAGCTCCATTTTTGTGCTACAGCGCTCCATATTTCCTGAATAGAGATAACGTTAAATGATAAAACTCTGACTGCCTTCAACCACCTCTAGGGGGATTATTAAACCTACAAACACAGGGTACAAATAACACACAGAATATAGAAAAATACAAAAAATGCTTTATTGGAAGTGTATACAATTAAAAGATGCATGAAAAAGGCGTCTGTCTTTGCAGAGAGCATGTACAAGCAATAATGCAACAGGGGCATGGCTAAACCAATAACAGAAAATTTATATATATCTAAATGTATATATGTATATATATATATATATATATCTGCAAGGCCATAGGAGACCCTATATAAAGGGTAAACCCATAAATAGAGACGTAAGTATAGCATGTGAAACACAGAAGCACGTTATCACCTGTACCATAGAAAATGCCTAAACAGATCTACATGTGAAAGGTAGAAACACACAGATTGATGCTGCTCCTGCAAAGAGAGACGTCAGACCCGATGCGCGTTTCGTCAGAATGCCTACGTCCGGGGGTGGCGTCTCTCCAGCGGAGGTCTCTATTTAAAGTAAGTCTGTCCAATCGGTTAGATGCAGAAAGATGTAACATTATAAAATGTGCTTGCCTGTTCTGGCGTCATTCGCCAGGTATGAAGATGGCCGCCAGCATACTTCCGGTTCTGCGTCGTCGAGAGGGCCGTAGATAAGCGGTGTTTGACGTTTCAAACCACACCCGTCACGATCGAGACACAGACACCACAGGATTACACCGGCCACTCCCGCTTGACGTAAGCGCACGGCACAGCACATATTGAGATTAGTATATGTATACAGCTACCCGACTGGGAAGACAAAGAGCACAGCGGTAACAAAAGGGAGAAAGGGATAGAAGATGATCTATAAGATAGTAACATAATTAACATTGAAATGTACCAGATCTAAACGTCAGCCAAACAATGGAAAAAAGGGCCAGGGTCAAGGTTATTTTAGTCATACAATGGTACAAAGAATCATAATGATGTGTGAAGATAAAAGTGCAAAAATGATGAAGCTCCTCTAGGGGGAGCTCAGGTGCTTACTGCATACTGTTTATACATTAAACTCAATAGTACAACAGTATACAGTAAGCTCCTAAGCTCCCTCTAGTGGTGGTCACTGAGAGGGGGAGACCTTCATCACAAGTAGAAGGGAGAATTTGACTGTAAAATACACAGCAGTATGGTACAATGTGTTTTTCTGAAGATAATGACATTACAGAAAGGGATTTATATGTATATGTTTATTGTTATTATTCTTTACTTCATTCTAGACATATATTATATGTTATTTTAGCACTGTACAATGAGATATTTCAGAGATAGTCAGTTTCTTCATCCACTGTAATATCAGTTCATGCCTCTAAAGCTCTTTGACAGTCAATGAAATGTCAATCTTGTACAATTTCTCTTTTGCGAAACAACGGGATCATTTTATATTTCAAAGAACAAAAAAAAAACTCTAAAGAAAGAATAATAGAAACACAATACAAGTTCTATGAGTTTAAATTTCTACACATCAAACAGGAAATCCAGTTTTATAAAGCAAAGTGCCATCCACCATATATTGATCATGAGTATAAAATACCAGGTTAGGGTCCCAAAAGTAGGCGCTTCGATTTTACGATCTGGCACGTGTCAGAGTTTGGAGCGCTTCAAGATATAATCAATATTTCACTGTTTGTATTTCACAAAAGAGGGATATTTTTTTTTCTGATTATATTTATATTTTATTTATATAATTGTTTTATGTTCTTTTTTTATTCTTATATTATGACATGGTTCTTAATAATGATTGATGTATTATTTCCTGTCACATTAATTATTTACCTCTTTATCATGTTTTCTTGATATTATTTTAAAGATCTACACAATAAGAAAAATAGAAGAAATAGATATGCAATTTTTCTCTATTTATGCTTAAAGGGAATGTGTCGCTAGAATTTTTTTTTTTCAGTTAAACAATTAGTATTTAAGTGATTACACATTGTTTTTATTTTTTTAATTTTTTCACAAGTCAGGAAATATTATAAATTAGATTCTAATTTATAACATTTCCATGTGCTGGCCACTAGAGGGAGCAGTTCCCAAAATTGCATTATGGTCACTGTGGTAAAGCAACCCCATTGATTTATGCTGCAAATTTGGGGTAGACACACTCGCTCTAGTGTCCTCACACAATCCCCCCTCCCTTATTCTGGCTAGTGCCAGGAGAAGGAGGGTTTTGAATCTTCAAACCTCCTACACTGTGTGCCGCTATTTTCTGAGCGACTGCACAGTGCTAGGAGGATTAGATACAGGGCTCAGCAGACAGTATCACACGAACATAATACACACATCATACACGAACATAAATTACCTGCTCCTGCCGCCGCCTCCGCTGGTCTACGCTCCTCTTCCTTGCGCCTTCGCTTCGTTGAACATATAGCCGGAAGCCGCGGCCGGAAGTCGTCATCTTACTGTCCGGCAGCGGCTTCCGGTCCACATGAAAATGGCGCCGGATTTTGCTCTACGAACAACATTCGTTTTGGTCTGTGTGGGAGCGGCGCATGCGCCGTTCCCACACAGACGGCGTACTCTTCAAAGAATGGAACGGCTCCCGTTCGCATTCTCTATGGGGTTGTATGTGCCGTATCAACACATACAGAGATGAAAAAAAAAATGGCAGCCCCCATAGAGAAGTAAAAGTAAGAATACATTAAAAAGTAAAACATGAGAACACAATTAAATAAAATTATTTAAAATATTATATTAAAAGCAATATGATAAAAAAAAAAAAATCATGACACCTTCCCTTTAAAGGAAAACGGAATTTTTCCTCTACATTTTCCATTCTACACAAAAAGTTGAATAACTTTGTAAACATTTTGAGGGACTTTGTACTGATTGTTTGAATAAAACAAATCTATGATAGGCCATCAATGTGAGATCTACCTTGATGGCCTATCCCCGGTACCCTCACCAATTAGCAAGACAGAAGAGCTGCGGTGTTTGTGTTTTTATTTTAGTGTATTGGTAGGGTCTATTCACACGGTGCGCTTAAAACTTGGGTTTTGCCAGAAATGCTGCAAAAAAAATTAGATTTTTCTGCACTTTGTGAATAGACCTGTACTAGTTATGACCATGCTGATGTGCCTTGAAAGAAAATAAAAGGGCCATGCCATGCTCGTTGAAGTACAGTGGCTCCTTGGTTCTGCTGATCAGTGCTGGGTGTTGGACCATCACCAATCAGACATTGATGGTCTATTGTAAAAAAATTGTTATTATTTATTTCTCATTTTGAAGGCCTTATCTCTGTGATGAAACAACCCATTTAACCCTTTGGCGCTCCATGACGTACATGTACATCACAATGATCACCCAGTCACATTAATTGGGCTCATGCTATCACCCGCGTGAGCAGCTGTCATTGCCATCTAAGGGGTTTTTCTCTGGGATTAGAGTTTCTTCTAAAACTAGAGGTTTAAAGAGGACCTGTCAGCTCTCTTGTGTTTTACAGCAATTACAATCTGTTTTCTGATTGGTCTGGCGGCTGTCGGCACTGCACATGCACTTCTCGGACTCCTGACTGTCCCTGCTGCTGAGATCAGAGCGGCGGTGGTGGGTGGGAAGGAGAGATCCGCAACAAGGTATATTTATAACCCTCAGTGTACTAAAAGTACTGAACACAGTTAATGAAATGTTAGAAACTTTTTTCTTTTAAATCAAATATTTTTTATTGAACATTTTCAACAAATACAAAAACATACTCAAAAGAAACATACCCATCAAGCCTCAATTATCCCACCCCTTATACTTTAGGAGCCCTTACCAGCTAACTCCTTCCCCCACTATCCCTACGCTGTGAAACACAAGCCAGACTGCCAGTGTCCAGCCATGACGCCCATAGGTTGGTGAATTTAGCAGGCGCTGCGCGTTTAATAAAAACTGCCCTTTCATTAAGGAGCAACAGGTTCACCTTTGCTATAAATTCTTGCTCAGTCGGAGGACATGGCTGTATCCAATGTTGCGCAATCAACTTACGAGCCACATACAGCAGTCCCTACAGCCACCTTTCCATGTGGGTCCAGGGGCAGCTCATCTACAAAACCCAACAAACAGACCTTAGGGCCCCTGGGCATCAACACAGAAAACACCCTCCCCACAATTGTCAAGAGTCCGGTCCAGAACAGACCTAGGTGCGGGCAATCCCACAACATATGGAGGAGATCAGCAGGCTCCAGACCACATCTCGGGCACGTAGCATCAGACCGAACCCCAATACATACAATGCAGCATCACAGGCATTTTATAAACACGATGTAGTATATACAACTGAGAGAGTCTACCCCCCTCACTCAAAGAAACATTAGGGACAGCCTCCATTATAGCAGACCACTGCTCCTTATCCAACCCAGGTGTGTACCAATCCCATTTTTCATAGCAACTAAAGGATATCTATCCAAAAATTTGTACAAAAGCAGCTGATACACCCCCGATATAATTCCTTTCGTATTTCCAGCAAGGCCCAGGATTTGAAAAAGAGCATCCTTGTAATGACGGAGTAAGGAGACAGACTGGTGAGCCCTAATCTACCCGCCACTCAGTTCCTGCCTACTTGCACGACCCGTACTAGGCGACGGCGTACAACTGAGCGACGGTCCCTACACACAATACGTGCACGAGAGACAAACAGACAAGGGTACACAGAAGCTAAGGGAAATGGGGCAGTTGCCCACGGCAACACCGTGAGCAACAAGAGTAGTGAAGGAGCCGAGTCAAACCAGGTGTCTAATTTTTAGACCCAGCCCTATAGGTGACCACAAAGTTGAATCTAGTAAAAAACAACGCCCATAGAGCTTTTCTCAGGTTTAGCCTCCGGGCAGATTCTAGGAAGACCAGATTCTTGTGGTCGGTAAGGAACATTACCTGGTGCCTAGCCCCCTCCAAGAAGTGGCGCCACTCTTAAAATGCCCATTTAATGGCTAAGAGTTGGCGGTTGCCCACGTCATAGTTACTCTCAGTGGGCGAGAACCTCCTGGAGAAGTAGGCACAGGGACGGAGATGGGTGAGGGACCTGGTACCCTGGGACAAGACAGCACCCACTTCCACCTCGGAGGCGTCAACCTCCACGATGAATGGCTCCATTTGGTTAGGATGAATCAGCACTGGGGCAGGGATAAAGCACTTCTTAAGGATCTCAAAAGCCTGGACCGTCTCCGGAGGCCAGTGGAGGAGATCAGCACCTTTGCGAGTAAGATCCGTAAGAGGCTTAGCGATGACCGAGAAGTTAGCAATGAATCTCCTGTAATAATTAGCAAACCCCAGGAATCACTGTAACACCTTCAGGGAGGCAGGTTGGACCCATTCAGCCACAGCCTGAACCTTGGCAGGGTCCATGCAGAATTCATTAGGAGTGAGGATTTGACCCAAAAATGGTATCTCCTGCACCCTAAACACACATTTTTCGGATTTAGCAAAGAGTTTGTTTTCCCGAAGGGCCTGGAGCACCTTCCTGACATGCTCAATGTGGGAGGACCAGTCCTTGGAAAACACAAGTATGTCATCAAGGTACACTACAAGAAATACCCCCAGGTAGTCTCGTAAAATCTCATTTATGAAATTCTGGAAGACCGCGGGAGCATTACACAACTCAAAGGGCATGACGAGGTATTTGAAATGACCTTCGGGCGTGTTAAATGCAGTCTTCCACTCATCCCCTTCTCTGACTCGGATAAGGTTATAAGCCCCCTGAAGATCAAACTTGGAGAACCATTGGGCCCCCTGAACCTGATTGAAGAGATCAGGAATCAAAGGAAGGGGATACTGGTTCCTTACAGTGACCTTATTCAAGTTTCGGTAATCGATGCACGGCCCTACGAAGAAGAAGCCAGCACCTACAGGAGAAGTAGAGGGGCGAATGTAACCCTTGGCCAGGCTTTCCTGGATATATTCTCTCATGGCCTCACGTTCGGGACAAGAGAGATTAAATATCCTACCCTTAGGGAGATTAGCTCCTGGTACCAAATCGATTGCGCTATCGTATTCTCTTAGAGGAGGTAACACTTCGGAGGCCTTTTTAGAAATGACATCAGCGAAGTCCTGAATAAACTCAGGTAGAGTATTCACCTCCTCAGGGAGAGAAATAAAATTAACAGAAAAACAGGACGTCATGCATTCATTACCCCATTTAGTAAGATCCCCAGTACTCCAGTTAAACGTGGGATTATGCATCTGCAACCAGGGAAGGCCTAAAACCAAATCAGACGATAATCCCTGCATCACCAGTACAGAACAATGCTCCAAATGAATGGAGCCAACAATGAGTTAAAAAACAGGGGTATGCTGCGTAAAATAACCATTAGCAAGTGGAGTGGAGTCGATACCCCCTACCGGGACAGGTTTAGGCAAATCAATCAATGGCATAGCTAGAGACATAGCAAATTCCACAGACATAATATTAGCAGAAGACCCTGAATCCACGAAGGCACTGCCGGAGGCAGACCTACCCTCAAAAGAGACCTGAAAGGGAAGCAAGATCTTATTAGGTTTCATATTTACGGGAAATACCTGTGCGCCCAAGCGACCTCCCCGATGGTCACTTGATCAGCCGCAATTTCGGAGACTGTCAGAATCAACAGAGGATATTATTATACCTAGGGGCAAAACACAAGCAGGATCTTCCTCAGAAGTTTTCCGGCTGCTTATTCTTATGCCTAGGACAGTTGTTCACTTGATGCTTGTCATCCTCACAGTAGAAGCAGAGACCATTCTTCCTGCGGAGCTCTCTACATTGTTGGGGAGACACGGAGGCCCCGAGTTGCATTGGTTCATCCGAGTTTTCCGTGAAACGTTCAAGTCGTCGTTCCCTGAGACGTCGGTCAAGACGAACTGCTAAAGTCATAACCTGATCTAGAGAGTCAGAAGAGGGATAGCTAACTAACAGGTCTTTCAGGGCGTCCGACAGACCCAATCTAAACTGGCACCTCAAGGCAGGGTCATTTCACCGAGAAGCTACACACCACTTCCTAAAGTCAGAACAGTACTCCTCAACGGTCTCTTATCCTGACGTAAGGTCACCAGCTGACTCTCGGCAAAGGCAGTCTTGTCAGTCTCATCATAGATGAGCCCGAGAGTGGAAAAAAAAAGGTCAACAGAGGAAAGTTCAGGGGCGTCAGGGGCCAAGGAGAAGGCCCATTCTTGGGGGCCGTCCTGGAGCCGGTGGACAATTATACCCACTCGCTGGCTCTCAGAACCTGAGGAGTGGGGCCTTAGAATTCCGGTCCCCTGAGAACCGGTCAGGCAAATTGAGATGGGGTTCAAGAGGTGAGATGGATGGCACTAGCTGGTTAGCATAACGCTGGTCGCACCTCTGAGCCAGGGCTTGGATCTGTAGGGAGAGACCCTGCATTTGCTGAGCCAGGGTCTCAAGGGGGTCCATAGTAGTAGGAACCAGGGTAGAAAAGATATATGGGCCTGTGATTATGTAATGACGGAGTAAGGAGACAGACAGGTGAGCCCTAATCTACCCGCCACTCAGTCCCTGCCTACTTGCACGATCCGTACTAGGCGACGGCGTACAACTGGGCGACGGTCCCTACGCTCAATACGTGCACGAGAGACAAACAGACAAGGGTACACAGAAGCTAAGGTAAATGGGGCAGTTGCCCACGGCAACACCGTGAGCAACAAGAGTAGTGAACGAGCCGAGTCAAACCAGGAGTGTACGAGGTACCAAACGCAGAGCAGGAGCGTAGTCAGTAAAGCCAGGGTCAAAATGAAGCTGAGGTAAATAGTAATAGCTGGAACAGCAGAGCCAGGAAACAAGGGAGAATCACAGGCAAAGACAAGAAGCAAATGAAGGTATACATAGACCGGGGGCGGGAGCTAGAACCGTATGGCCAGGCTGTGATAGGTTCTCCCACTCCTCAGCCTACCAGCCTGAGTGGTAGCAGATCGAGTCACTCTAACAGACCTAGGAGCAGATGCAGTCTGATTAACCACGGGCGTCGACACAGAAGCTGTGTCTGGCAGATCCTTTACAATCCTGTTGTATAACCACCGAAGACTGGGAGAATTGTGCCTGATAGGCATGCCTTAATTGTAAATACCTGTAAAACCTACTATGGGGATATGTAAATCATCCTGAAAGTGCCAGAGGGATTTAAAGTCAGGCCCACTAACCAATTGAGAAACCCTCGTAAGCCCCATCTCTTTCCAGTACTCCAATCCATCTAGCGCAAAAAATTCTGGGAGCGAACCATTCCCCCACAAGGGAGTATATTCCGTGTGACCTTGCACCCCTTGCAGTTGTTTAGCCTTCCCCCATGTTCTGTGGATAAGATCAAATATTCCCCTAGCAAATGCGGGACCAGGTCCCTATCATGCATAATAGGCAACCAGAACGGGTTAAGTTTCCATAGCCAGGAGCCGCTATAACCGTCCCCTAGTGCCACAACGATCCGTAAAGGAGAGTGGTCCGACAAAGACCTAGGCAGGTATTCAACTGTCTTTATCTTGGGGTACATCACCGGACAACAAAGGGCCAGATCTATGCGAGACAGTGACGCATACGTCGATGAGCAGCAGGAAAACTGTCTAGCCATCGGGCGTTTGTCTCTCCATACATCTATAAGGCCAACTTCTGCAATAAGTACACCGAAAGGGGTATGCTCCGACACCACAGTTGAGGCAGCAATGCGGCTTCTATCCCATGCCGAGTCAGGAACATTGTTAAAGTCCCCCACCAACATACATGGTGTCAGCAAAACCGAAGAAAAAGGAGGGGGAATATACAATGAGACCAGCACAAGGAGCTGCTGATCAATTTTACAGAGGAGACACACATAACGACCGCCCTCATCAATGTGCTGCGCAAGGCACTGGAAAGGCACATCTCTATGAACCAGAATGCTCACTCCTCTAGAATTATTAGAGTACGTAGCATGACATGCATAACTTATCCAGGGACGCTGCATATAAGCAACCCTATCAGTAGTAAAGTGCGTTTCCTGCAAACAGTAAATAGCAGGACGACATTTTAACAAAAATCTAAACACCCCATGTCTTTTCGTAGCATCAGATAGCCCTCTGACATTCCAGCTAATTATCGTTAACATAGACATATTTTACACATGCAACATTAAGATGAAATCTATACAACTTCATTCCTCTTCCTGTCCACCAGTCAATTAGAATAATACAGTATGATCCAGCGCCTGTCCCCCCAATCCCTCCCCCCATAACAAGACCTTCCCACCGTAGTGTTAACAGCAGAAAAATACAACCCACAGAATCCGGCGTATACATAGCACATTACCCAACCTATGCAAAATACAATGACAGGAGCAGCAACCCCCCCCCCATCCCTTTGCCCCTCCGGGGAAAAAAGACCATAGAGGAACAAAAAGGAAAAACACAATCACTTTACATTGCACTGAAAATAAACCAAACAAACAAATGAAGGCACGCAGGCATGCCAGAAGCCACCAAATGCCTGACAGCAAACATCATCCCAGGAACACATCTCAAGTGTCAGGAGGCATCATCTCCACACGAAGCTGTCCTTCATGTTGGTCTAGCTATTGCAAGGTGTCTTTAGGATCCTCAAAGAAGTGGGTACCGCCCAGGGCCGCCACTCGAAGTTTGGCGGGAAACAGCATAGAGTAAACCACCTTCAAGTCTCTCAGACGCCTTTTTATATCCAAAAAACGAGCCCGCCTCTTCCGAACCTCAGCCGAGATATCCGGAAAAAGAGATATTTTACATCCATTGATGCTGAGCTCCGCCATATTCCGAGCTCTCCGAAGCAAAGTGTCCCGATCCTTAAAATGAAGCATTTTAGCCAGAATTTGACAGGGTGGACGCCCAGGCAGCAGCGGCCTAGTGGGGATGCGATGAGCCCTCTCAATAGCAAATAAAGGAGACAATACATCCTTCCCTAAGTCTTGTAGAAACCAGCCTTCAATAAAATCAGTAGGATTAGATCCCTCGGCCTTCTCAGGGACCCCAATAATACGAACATTGTTTCGTCTCGATCTGTTTTCCAGTTCATCCACTTTAGACCACAGAGCCATGGAATCCTGCACGGCTCTCCTAGAAGATTTTTTTAACTTTGAGCATATCATCGCCCAGAGTCAAGGTTCTAGCCTCCACTTCACTGGTACGCTCAGAAATTTTGTGAACGTCCTGCCTGAGGACAGATAGTTCTTGCCTCATGCCCCCCACCTGCAGTGACAGTGAGCTGATGGCAGTATTACATTTAGAGATGGCTTTAATCACATCTCACAGCGTGGGTCACCTGCAGCCACTCCAGGGCTCACACATGCTGCAGGGGATATGTGTTGCAAAGGCAGCTGAGGCATCGCTGTGTCAGCAGTGTCTTCCTCCGAGGACAGCTCCGCGGAATCAGAGCCCCCCTGCCCTTCGTTCTGAGGCCATGCAGACGATCCTCCCTCTACCATGCTGTCAGAGCGGGCATACCTCTTCAGGCGGGCAGCCACATCCGCTCCCGTCTGTGCCGAGGTCTCCGTCCTCCTTTCACGCTCAGCGCCATCTTGAAAGTCGGCGGTGCGCCCGGCTTTCATGGGGGTTTTGCCTCCTTTCCGTGGCATACTGACGAGAGGAATATACGCCCAGGTGCAGCGGGCGTTAAAGATGATCCCTCTGCGCTAGAGAGGTACCGTTGCGTTCAAAAAAGGCAGTGCAATCAGGATAAATGTGCGGAGTGGAGACAGGAGAGCAGAAGCGTGCGTCCTACTCCATGCACAGTTAGGCCACGCCCCCCATGTTAGAAACTTTTGAAAATGTTTAGGACGCATTAAGTGTAATTCTTAGGACAACTATGTAAATGAGCCTTCATAAAATCCTTCATCCATGGTCTCTTCTGGACAATGCTGGTTGTTAAAAAAAATACAGGTACTGTACATGCACATGAATACAGCTTTAACTCACAAAAAAAGAACTTTTCCTCGTAGATGATTGGCACACATACAACTTTTTGGATGTTTTGAAAGAATATTTTCCGAAATTGAAACTGATTTCAAAGAAAGACAAGATAACAAAGTAAAGGATATGTTCTCGTTTGGACAATATACCTTTCTGTAATACTGAACAAGGTTTCGTAAGAATAGGTATGAAGTCAAGGGAAAAATACTACAATGCAATATACAACGATGCTAACAGTGGAAAGATGAAGTACTATACCTATAATTATTCTATAGAGTCCTGTAATGTGTAGATAATACATGTATCTATCCCTATAAGGTTCCAATAATGTGCCTAAAATACATATATCGTTTAATATACTGTTCCTGTAATGTCATGTAAAATTATTATTATTAATAATTTTTTAATAATTGATTTAGCAGAATATTTAGAGATGGTCAGGCAGTTATGACATCACTCTGTGCAGATGCTGAGGATTTCATGAACCTAAAGAATTAGACTGGGGAGACAGTGCTGTCGTATCAATACAAGTCAATACATTGCAACAGCCCTCTGCTGGCGCCATTCACAGAATGCAGGCACCAGAAACTAAACATGGATTCTGCTAACGTGAAGGAAAGCGGCCATGGTTCTTGTTCTTCTCTATTAACCCAATTGTTCACAAAGAGTGAAGTATATTAGAAAATTGCTGATATTGAGTGGTCCTCTGAAGGTAATGGGCAACCATGGGGAAACCCAATTCTGGATTTCTGATTCGATGTTGGATGAATGTACAGATAGCGTAGGTGTAGCGTCCATGGCCGCGGACCGTCGGGATTACTCACCCCCAGCCGCCGCAGCCATCGATCTGTGAGCGCTGGCCCGCATCTACTCCCCTTGGACTATATATATATTGATTTGATACTCTGTTGGCCAGCTGCTATCGCGCTATTGCGGTACGGCCCAGTGAGTCCACATACCCACAGATCGTGACAGAATGCATGGCCGAGGGGCACAGGGTCCGTCAAACAACTTTCTTACGATCAGGTACAATTTTCAAAAACTGCACTCCCCAATCATATATACAACTCTGCCCTAAAATTATATCTATGACCAGTACAGGGCATGAAGAGGAAGCTGAATGTGATACGCTTGAGAGAAGAAAACCTTGTTTAGTCGTCTATCATAGCAGGAAAACACTGGAATCTGGAAAGATGAGTAACCGCTGGACGTCAGGTAGAAATTACCACCCTTGACCATCAGGTATAATAGCAGTAACTCCTTCTCTACCCTAGACCACCAGGAATGTTGGCAATAACTAATCACTACCCTAGAACACCAGGGGTATCACTGTAAACACCTTTACTCCTCTAGACTACTAGGGACAGTAATGTTTTAACCCCAAATCCACCCTAAACCATCAGGTATAATAGCAAAACTCCTTCACTACTGTAACACCCATGGCCGCGGGCCATCAGGTTTACTCACCTCCTGATGGCCGCAGCCATGGAACAGTGAGCGCTGGCCCCCATCTCCTCCTGAGGAGACGCCAGCGCTCACTCTCGATTCACTCTGCTGTGTCCCGTAGGTTGCACGCACACGCTCGTGCCTGGTTTTAAAGGGCCAGCGCGCGCACCTGAATTAGATGCCCAAATTAGCCCATAAGCACCCTGGACTATAAGAAGGGCCCTGCCCCTTCCTGCATTGCCTGAGCGTTGTTGTAGTTTACCTATGTTTGTCTCTGCAAATGGTCCCTTAAGTGTTTTCCAGTTCCCAGTGCTCCCGTTCCTGCTACCTGTATCCTGTGTCCTGTGTTACCCTGGTCCAAGTGCCGTTGAGAGTCGTGTTGTGCTGAGTACTACACCTGCATTGTTACACTATGCCTGACGTATGCCTGCTGCGGAGGTCCCATCCGAGCCCATCTTGCTACTGTCTGAAGTTACCACAGGTACACCTATTCAGACTATTGACTTTAACTTGTATCCTGTTGGCCAGCTGCCATACCATCAAGATGGTACGGCCCAATGGGTCCACGCACACTATGTGACAACTTAGCAAACCGAATAATACCCCGAATGATACTAGTGGTCCTAGTGACTAATTAAAACTAAACCAGAACAAGAAACAAGTCACGACCAGGTGTTTGAAAAAATACAAATAATCTTTATTAAAGTCAATTAGACACATGGAGACAACGTATAACACTTAGACATAATAAAATGCCATGGACCCTCGAACACAAACGGAATCCGAACGTAAAAGCAGAGTAACCCCCAGATGTAAAAATGGTCTGACACAACCTATATATGGCTAAAGTGCATAAGTACATATAAATGAGCAGGTACTAGGCATGGTACGCTTTGCACAGATGAACACATAAATAAGTATAGAGAATATATATAAGGTACAATCTAAGTAAAAACGACATGTAAAGTAGTATACCTACACCTGCGTATAGGAAGATAAATAGGAGATCAAGACCAGGAGGGGGACCTCTGCTTAACCCCATGTGTCTAATTGACTTTAATAAAGATTATTTGTATTTTTTCAAACACCTGGTCGTGACTTGTTTCTTGTTCTGGTTTACTATGTGACAACTACCTTAGACCACCAGGAACGTTGACAATAACCTATCATTATCCTAGAACAGCAGGGTTATTACCGTAAACCCTTTTACCCCATAGACTACTAGGGATAGCAATGTTTTAACTGCAAGACCACTCTAGACCATCAGGTACAATAGCAGTAACTCCCTCACTACCCTAGACCACCAGGAATGTTGGCAATAACTGATCACTACCCTAGAACACCAGGGTTATTACCATAAACCATTTCACCCCTGTAGACTAGAAGGGATAGCAGTATTTTAACCCCAAAACCACCCTAGACCATCAGGTATAATAGCAGTAACTCCCTTGTTACCCTATACCACCAGGAATGTTGGCAATAACTTATCACTACCCTTGAACAGCAGTGTTATTACCATAAACCGCTTCAACCCTATAGACTAGAAGGGATAGCAATGTTTTAACCCCAAAACCACTGTAGACTACCAGGGATATTACATTAACTGATAAGTCACCGTAGGAATAATCACTATTAAATCCCAAATGCTGTTATGTCTGGGGTTCAAGAAATTTTATGAGCAGCCCTAAGGGCAGGCGGCGGAGGGGGTGGGTGGGGGGGGTGTCATCTCTAAGTTCTGATCTCTCTAAACCTTTATGGGGGTTTATGGGCCTACAAATGTGTTTTAGTGTGCTGAATGTTGAACTGATACGCCATCAACAATAATTTTAGGCACAGCAGCTCTACAAACAGGTCATAGCTGGTGCCAGCAGCCGGCAGGTATCTATGTACAGAGCATTCTTATGCAGAATATACAGCTGAAATTAAGAATCAGTAGAAAGCAATTGTCCCGTCCATTTGCTCGTATACCTATGTCACAATATGTCACCCACTGTGTACATTAGGAAGGAGCATTGAGAAACACTCAGGAATCATCAAAGGGGGGGAATAAATAATTTTAAAATATTGCAATTTGTGGATTATGCTGTATAATGCACTTTCTCAGTAAAAAGCATCACAGGTCAGTAAAGATCACAAAAACAACGGAAAAACAGTGAAGAATACAAAGAAAGAGCCTTGCATTACACGACTGCGACATAGGAACCAAGTACACAGTTCTGTGACACTGTCTGTGCCATGCGGCTGTCATTATTTCTAGCCAGGCAAATGTGTTTGTATCGTAAGCACTTCAGGTATCATGAAAGACAGCGAGTGAAGTAAGATGGGGAACACTTGTCCTGATTCTCTTTTTTCTTATTCTTGTGTCTTTTTTCATCTAAATAACACACTCGTTCCTGACAAATAACAGGGATTGGAACATTGCTTTGGTTTAGTTTAGACTGAGCCTGCCACAAAAATAGTACAGATTTTTTAGGACTGGACTAACTCCATTGTAATTTACTGGATTTAATCTGCAGTTCCGTCATTATTCCGCACTAATTTTTTCCGCTGCATGCGGCTGCTCTGTAGTGAAGTCAAGAAGGTAGCCAGGGGTCGTCAGCGGACAGTAGCTAGGAAGTAGCAAGCCGCAGCATGAGACAGGAGCGTACTCCATGAGCAAGGCCGAGGTCAGGGTCAGATAGCAGCCAAACAAAGGATGTATCTCAATCTGCAGGCGAGGCATGGCAGGCTAATTCCCCTTTGTATAGGCCGCTAGTCCTGATGTTCCAAGCGGGCACCAGTTGGCCATTGGGAAGAGCAAAGTCGCGGCCGGTTCCAGCCAGACCCACGGGACCTCATCTAGACTTGTCGCTGGAGACAGATGAGTTGAGTGACTAAATATATATAGAGTTGGTATATTTAGTAACAGTAGGACAGGGTGGACCTACCATATGTGCAAGCTGTGCTGATGCACTGGGGGTCCAGTAGGTAAGAGGGCCCACTGGGCACCCAAAAGCTGCAGATAAACTCTTACTGTTTATTATATTGAATGTTAGGGACTGAACCAATAAATTTCATAGGTCACAATTACTGGTGCGGGGGTTCCCTATAATGTTTAGAGCATGAAACCCATATACAGTTCCAGCATAGTGAGCCTCTGCTGTCTGAGTCCTGCCCTGAATAGAGGTCATAGGTGTCTTCTGAAAGACAACCATCTGTAATAAATTAGTATTGCTGTAGACCAAAGGTTAACAAATCATAGAGGCAGACAAGGCAGCTGCTATGGGGGCCATGGAGGTAGGGGGCCAAACCAAAGTTACACCATTATTCTTCCACATGGGAACCTGTACAGCTCTTCATCGCTCCACAGGAACAAATAAGGGAATGGGGGAAGCAGTCTAAGGGCCGCATATGCATTCTGATACATGGAAATGGGAAGTCAGTAAAAAATCTATTTAAGAGGAGGGGTATCTATCTATCTATCTATCTATCTATCTATCTATCTATCTATCTATCTATCTATCTATCTATCTATCTATCTATCTATCTATCTATCTATCTATCTATCTATCTATCTATCTATCTATCTATCTATCTATCTATCTATCTATCTCTCTGTCTGTCTGTCTGTCCTGTACAACACAATGCAACATGTCTTCTCCACTTTGTTGAGATATGATAATTGCTTTGTGTTTCCATTAATTAGACATCATTGAATCTTACACCTTTCACTACCCAAGGTTGTATGTAAATGTACACCTACTTTCCAAATTACTTATTCTATTAATCCTATTGAGTTTCATAAGTCTATAAAGTGTCTATAAAAACCAGCAATAAATAACATTACATTAGAACGTACTACATTGTTGCAGATGAACAATGGGATCTTGTCCGGAACATTGTTGCTCATTCAACAAATCTTATGTATTAGCATCTAGTAAGTAATCAGCAGACAAAGATACACATCACAACAACATTGTCCTATTCTGAGAGACAAAAGACGAGTTGCACATATGGCGCGGATATTTCCATTATGTATATTGAATGCACGGTTGTGTTGAACACATCTATCTATTGATATACCAAAAAAAGGAAAAGATCATACAGTAACTGAAACATTCTTTGCCCCACCTGTTTCCACGTTTTATACGATGACTATAAAGCTGCGTCTTCACAGATTACTGCAGCTGACAGATGTTTTTTTAATTAGAAGAATTCAGGTAGTGTAATAAAATGACTGAAAAAAGAGGAACCGAACAAAGAAAAAAGAAGACTGCGGCTTGTCACGTTACAGCTGTTGTCTGGTCGTCCTGTTCTCATAGATGATGTGTGGAGAAAGAAAAGAACATATTGGAGCATCGTTTTCCTGCAACGTGTGGATGTTTTATATTTACAGGGAAGTTTGAGAACTACATAAAACACCATTTATTTAGAGTTTTTGAAAACCGAGCTGGAAACTGAGAACTTCTGATATCGCAAAAATGTGCATACATTTTGGAAAATGTCAAACTTCCGTACAATAGGAGAGGAAAAAGGACTGGACCCCTATGTAGGATGCATATTTGGTCCAAGGACTAGTAAAGGTCTATACAATTTTCCGAGAGACTTTGTCTGTTTTTGGCTTCTCTTATTCGGAGGTAATTTATAATGTGCAGTTGGTGATATACTGCATTAAGCGCATGGCCACCTTTGAACACCATGTTGATTTTAGGTCCACAATTCTCTGTTGACTTATTTTATAATATACCTTTATAGGGTCGGAGTTTCGTTTGTCTAATACAGAGCTCCAAATCCCTTGCATTGGTATAGATCCAATAATTGTACATATACGTCATAGGGGGAGGGTGGGTTGTATGGAGCAGTCTCATGGGCTGAGCCCGTTCCATTTGTTGCGGGTGTCAGCTGTATATTACAACTAACACCCTGCTCTAAAGGCCGGAACCGGTCAATAGCGACCATGGCATCTAAGCTGTTAGAAAGAGGGATGCCGATGGTTGTCGTGGCACAGACTTAATAGGAGCAGGTATAAAACACGATATACTGCAATACATAAAAATTGCAGTATGTAGTATATTGTGTGTTGTACATGGCAGTATATTGTGCAAGCGATGTAACGCTTAAATGTGTAAAAACATTTAAATAAAGTTTTTTCTTATATGAATGTATATTGAATTCCGCTCATAAGCTCCCTCTAGTGGTAGCTGCAGGCAGACAGAATTTTAGCATTTGAATCTCAACACTTGGACCTCCACCAATACCAACTTCTGAAATGTCTTTTTGAAATATGAGAAGTTATTAAAAATGATAGGGACCCTTTAGGGTCTTATCACTTAGAAGTAAAAATAATGTGACATTCAGTGGAGCTTGCCCTCAGTTCCTCAATGTGATATTACCATGCCTGTCTCCATCAACTCATCGTCGCTATTTGCATAAATGTTGATTTCATTGTGCACCAGATGAACTAAGGAAATGCAAAAAGTTGTTAATTCTTGGAATAAAAAAAAATTTGATTATGTTAACCTAAATGTACAAATAGTTCAAAGGTTATATTAGGAAACATTATTAATAATAGGTCATGTAAAGCTACAGGATACATACATGACAATTATAAACTCCATTGCGCTTCTGCTCGTCCCGCTCATTCTTGAAGTTGACCTGATTAAGACAAGCATAAAATTTGTATTGTCAAAATTATTGAGAAGCAATCTGACTGCGAAGGACAGAAAGCCAATAATCAATTGCTGCAATATGCTGCTTAATGTGAGCAAGGAAATTAATTAGGCTTAGATGTGTGATTATAAGTAGGACACATGAAGCCATCATCTGGGTTACAGCTCCGCACTGTACAAGGACAGACAATAGGAAGGGGGAGAGAATGGGCCCAGACTTTTCCCCAAAATTATTTTTTTGTCATCTACTCACACTAATAGAAGACTATACATGTACATAGGACTGCAAAATGCTATAGAATTTACATTACATATTAGAAACTCCAGAATGAAATGACTACTAGGCGGCTGATAAGTTTTTTACAGTATGCGACCAATTTCCATCAGTTTGCAATGTACGCAAGAAATACCCGGGTTCTGCAAATTGTACCGACTACATGAGGCCACTTAAATGTGTATTTCCAACTCAGACATTTATGGTATGAGCGGAAGTTATGGAAACAGCATAGCAAGGCAAGCTGGGCTGTTTTTGTACTCCTGACCATTTTGTAACTCAGTGGCCGGAGCCCAGCGACAGCGGCCGAAGGTAGGACGTGGGTCAGGGAGCCCCATTCTAAAGATAGGTGCAGGTCCCAGAGGTGGGAACCGTATCTATCAGACATTTAGGGCCTATCCTTTGGATAGGCCCTAAATGTCTGAGATGGGAAAACCCCTTTAACAGTACAGGTCCAAATCCAAGGTGTATTATAAGACGGGTTACCTGTTTCTTGAAAAACCTCTACAACAATATATACCAGACTTGAATAACTAGAAGGTCATCATTATGGGCCAATAAAAAATTATCCCACTAACTACAATGATTAAAACTTAGCATTTATTTCCTTAAAGGGATTTTCCGGGTTATCATCAAATTTAAAATAAATCTTTCATACTTTTCCCCTTATACACGCAACATCAATAAACAATTATAATTCCACTTATCCCACTTTTTCTTTGAATTTCGCGCCATTTGTTTTCATACATTCCAGGTCGGGTTTGCTGATGTTTCTTGCCGCTAATCCTTTCTTTCCCTGCAGGCTGTAATGAGCGTTCATGTTGCTCCTCCCAACAGTTTGTATTCATTGCTCGTCTACGCTGACATCCTTGCATGTACAAAGTTGTTACAACCCTAGTACCAAAATGTTATCCCCCACAACGTTGACACTATATTACACTTGTTTATTCTGTCCCTTTTAAGTTCCTTTTCCTGTCTAACAGCCCAAGGGCTGCCATTAGGGCAGTACTACTGCTACTGCCGTAAGGGGCCCGCTGAAAAAAAGGGCAAACTCGTGGCAAACTCCCTCGCGGAAAATTCCGGCCCCCCTCACGGCAACCCGGTGTGGACATTGAAGACACTATTATAGATAATAGTTTGTCTATCAGGTCCGGAATGCACATGCGCCATCCCAGAACGCTGGGAACACGCACAGGCGCGCTAACAGTGAATAACTAGATTGGATGCGTGGGCACAAAACACAAAGCTGAACTGCGCTATTGATTCCGTAAAAAATGAGGGAACCCTGTCACAACGGCGACAAACGAAATCCTTTAGCAATGTTTCCATCACCATTGATATCAATGGTGATGCAAACGGAAGCTTAGGTTTCCGTTTGCCTTTCCGTTGAGGGGTTAACCCGGCGGAAATCTCAGATGGAACCCCTCAGCGGAAAGGAACGGTGATGTGAACAGCCTAAGGCCCCATGCACACGAACGTGTTTTTGCATCCGCAATTCCCCCGAAAATCCACGGGAGAATTGCGGACCCATTCATTTCTATGGGCCCATACACACTATCCGTGTTTTCACGGGTCCCCGCATGTCCGCAAATCCGTGCCGCACAAACTCAGGACATGTCTTATTACGGCCCGCAAATTAGATGCGGACATGCCCATAGAAGTCAATGGGCCCGTGGAAAATGCGGGTACACCTTCGTGTGTCAACCGCAGTTTGCGGATTTGCGGAAGTGTTGCTAGGCGACGACCGGGAATGAGTTTTGTCGTCATCCTGTTTTACCTAGGCTTTTTTTTTTTATCCGCATTTTGCGGATTACATACGGATGAACTGCGGAGGACATTTCACGGAACACGGTCCTGGAATTTGCGGACCAGAAAAACACTACGGTCGTGTGCATGAGGCCTAAGGCTGCACATGGACGAGACATTAAAATCAACCATGTAATGCTTAATTTCTCCTGAGGTGGAGCTGCAGGTAAATTGAGCACTTGCTGCTTCTCCCACAGATTACAGCTGATCGCTGAAGGTACCAGCAGCAGGACACCATGGTATCATTTTATCACCAAGGGACCCTCTTAACAAAAAGTGTGGTCCTAAGCAGACATCGCCTTAATCTCACGCAAGTGGCAAAACTACTGTGATATTTTAACCCGCAGAACTGTAGGAGAGTCGGAGCAAGGGGAGACTGCATTTCATAATAATGCAGATTTATATGCGATTCAGGATCTTTTGAAAGTGATTTAACAATCTCTATTGGGCACTGTTACAGTGGCCTTTTGGTGGTTGTCATCTACTAGTGCAGGAGTTCAAGTAGAGGTTAAAGAAAATATTAAAAAGAGGACAAGTCAGGGATTTACAGTATATTTTCTTAGCATAGACATTAATGGTATATCATTAGGATATTGGTGGTAGTCCAACTTCTGGGTCCTAGGCGCTAGGAATGAGACATGCTAATTTGTCTCACATGATCGGCTAATGGTTGGCTCATTACAGTCATTGGCTGACCATGTGGTCTTTAAAAAAGCCAAGTAGCGCCAACAGGAGACAAAGTGGCACGACAGCTTCCTAGCACTGCTGTCAATTCTTTCTAATGATTGGCGGTCAGACCAGCTCCATATACCCGGACCTAAAGACGTTTGTGCCACATAAGAAGATGACAGTATTATAATTAGTACATGGTAGGTGGCGGACCCTGCTACAGATTTTGCATTGGGGTCCAGGAGTTTCAAGTTAAAGAGCACTTGTCCCTAGATCATATAATTTGAACTGGGTAACTGTCCTGAATAGCGCCGTCTCCCTGAATCTAGCGCCGTTTTGGTTTTTTTAACCCCTTCCTGAGATATGGCCCAATGCAGTGCTGGCTGCCTATATGCTAATTTGCTGTAGTCAGCAAACGGGGTGGAGCTAGCTTCACTGCCTCTGATGCTGACCAATCAGCGTGAGGCAGCTTGAGGGCAGTTCACACCCTATTGGCTAACTACAGCAAATTAGCACAGAGGGAGACAACAAAACAGTGAGCCATATCTCTGGAACAGGGGGGTCCAGGAAATAAAAGGAAAACAGCGTTGGAATCAGGCAGATAGTGCTATTCAGGTCAGTAAACCAGTTCAAATTATATGTGACATAGTGACAGGCCTTTTTTAAACTGCCTGAGACAACCTGTTAATTATTATTAACCCCTTTGCGCAGCACAACGTAATAACATGTCATAGTGTGGGGGGTGATGTATGGAGTGGGCTCACGCGCTGAGCGCACTCCATACTCTGCGGCTGTCAGCTGACGCCTGGGACAAATGGCCAGGAACAGCGATTGCGCTGTTCCTGGCCGTTTAACCCCTCAAATGCTGCGGTCAATCACGACCGCATCATCTAACGCGTTAGAAAGAGGGGAGCCGCCCTCTCTGACAGCTCATCTGCGCCCCCACAATGCGATCGTGCGGTGCCGATGGTTGTCATGGCAGCCCAGGGGCTTAATGAAGGCTCCCAGAACTGCCTTCACTCTGCCTCCCTACCTGTGTTAGGGCTTAACAGAAGCCTGTAAAAATGACAATATACTGCAATACATTAGTATTGCAGTGAATTGTAGCATTCTATTAGTCTCTAGGGGGACTAATAGAATGTGTTAAAAATAGTTAAAGTTATTAGTAGTGAAAAAAAATTAAATTATTGAAAGTTCAAAAAGCACCCTTTTCCCATTTTTCCTCTAAGGTAATGTAAAATATAAACGAAATTGATATTGCTGCATCCGTAAAAGTCAGAAATGTTACAATATACCATTATTTAACACGCATGGTTAACGCCGTAAAAAATTAAACATTTAATACGCCAAAATTATAGTTTTTATAGCTCATCCCGCAAAAAAATAAGCCCTCACACCGCTCAATCGACGAAAAAATTAAAAAGTTATGACTCTCAGAATGTGGTGAAACAAAACAATTTTTTATTTTAACAAATAGTTTTCTTTTTTTAAAAGTAGTAAAATAAAAAAAAACACATAAATTTGGTATCACCGTGATCATAATAAGGTACAGAATAAAGTTAAGTTGATCTTTTAACCGCATGGTGAAATCCGTAAAAATTAAACCCAAAAAACAAAGGAGGAATCGCAGTTTTTTTTCTCAATTTCCGCCCAAATATTTTTTTTTACCTTTCCCACTGCATTATATGGTCTGTTAAATGATGTCACTAGAAACTACAACTCCTCCTGCAAAAAATAAGCCCTCACACCATCTATTGACGGAAAAATAAAAAAGTTATGGCTCTTGGAAGGCGAGGTGTGAAATATGAAAATGAAAAAGCAAAAAATGGCTCAGTGCCAAAGGGGTTAATAATAATTACAGTAATAATAATTATTATGATGGAAGTAATATAAAAAAAAATCACACTATAGTAACGAAATTGAAGAAAATTGTCTTCCGTCAAGTGTAGTCTTCCAGATTAGGGTAAAAACTAGTTTCTGAACCAAGGACAGAGCACATTTCACTTTTTACCGAGTAATGCAATTAGCGCAGGAAAACCTTGGAAGAATTATGGCTGTACCGCGACACTTTCGTAATATGTACATTAGTTATTATGTGTTTTCTTTCTTTCACAACAGTTTTCTTAATGGCAGCTTTGTTTTTTTCTCTGCAGACAAAGTGCAGAATATCACTTGACCAAACAAAGCTCAGAAAGACCATGGAAGACCCTCACGTTGAAAGACTCATTAACATTGCAGACAAGCTCGTTGTAGTATTCTGTGGTGGTGAATGTATTAAAGTGCGTTCCTCATTCATTCCTAAGATCAAGGATACAGTAAGAAAATACTTTAACAAGACTGAAATAAATATTTTTGAATTCCAGATAAAGTGATTTTTTTTTCACAAAGAATATGTGACCTACTCAGCTTTCATAAGATGATGTCTACATTTATATTTTCCCTTTTGTTCCATTTTTGTTTTAAAGCGAAGATCTCTTTTGGAGCAGAGGTGCAACGAGGTTCCTCGGCACCAATGCAAAATCTATAACTGGACCACCACCTACCATGTGCCATTACTAACACTGGTGTCTTCTGGTGTGGCGGAGGTCTTTGGGTCCTTTCATACACCAGGGCCCGGGTGCAACTGCTTCCTTTGCACACCTATAGCTACACCTATGTTTTGGAGACACCTGTGTTATGTTCCCTACATTCACTAGCTGAGGTAGAGCCATCCACAGGGTCAAATCAATTTTGTCTGAAGGCCCCTGAGCAAAATATTGGGAGAGGCGTTAGTTTGCTCCTGTCACAAGGAGCTATGTTTCGTTACTTGTTACTCCGATCGCTCGTCCCCATGCATTATTATCATGTCGGCAGCGCGTCTCACAGGGAGATGTGATGCCGACAACGATAATATTTAACTTTTTTAAAACTATACGATCAGCAGATGAATGAGCGTTTGCTCGATCATCTGCTGATCGCTGCCATGTTTACACAGGGCAATTATCGGCAACAAGCGATCAGTGAACGATCGTTTGCCTGATAATAGCCCAGTGTAAAACCCTCTTAAGCTGACATACACATAAGTGAAAACGTAACCAAACCCATCAATTGGGGGGGGGGGCCTCCTGAACAGATGTCGGGGGATATCCAACACGCCCGATCCCACAGGAGATAAGATGAAGGCAGAGAGGTCTGGCATGCCTTATTACCCTCTCCCCATTGAAATATGCAGGTTTGGCGGAGCTGAGCTTGCATGTCCACGGTGGAGTCGGGAAAAATAGCTGCTGACTTTATGTCATGATTTTGGTGCTGATATGTGCGCGTCTCGTGCTGCTAATTTGGGAAACTACTGCACAGTCTGCACCACTATAAAACATAATTTTCACAGACACAAAGTACATTGGTTATATCCAGTGGTCTCCCAACACAGGACTGTGGCGTAAGAAGACTTGAGAGCTGTAAGTCACGCTGAAGGTCCAATTAACTACAGCTACTAAATTATTTGGTGCTTGAACAGTCCCACACTCAGCTCCAGCCTATAAGACTGAGGTAACTAAAAGCTCTTGGGCTCTAGTGCAAAATTTCTAACAGGGCCCCCTATCTACCATATGTCATTTATAATACTGTGGTCTTCTTTTGTGGCAGAGGGGGCCTTGAGCCAAACCTTTGGTATATCATTATGTAATTCAGGGAATGACTGGCCTTACCAGAGAATCCCTCAGTTGCCCCCCGTTATGACACAGTAAGAGGGTTGATCTACAAATAGGATCCGGCAGGGGACATCCTCATCCAAAAATGCCACTGAACCAGATCACTGAAAGGTTTTCGTTTTTTTTTTGGTTGTTTTACAAATGGAGGATATAGCCTGAAGAACTTACAGTAAACCAACTAAATAAGAACAAAAAAATGTTAACCCCTTTTGCCTGCGTCCTACAAACAGGACCACAAGGAAGCGGAGCTAAATTTATATTTGCATATAAAGGGGCGTTTCCAAGTATTTTTTGGAGCGGGTCTAAATATCCTGAAATTTTAATTTCACATTTTTGGGGGTATGTCTTTTGTGTGGCATAAAACTTTTTAGACATTTGAAGTTTTTAGAAGAAAACGTGTATTTTGGTACTGCAGGTATTTGGACGATGAAGGGATTTTTTTTAGTTAGTAACTTCTTCCTCCGTAGACATCTTGATAATACATAATGAGTAATAATATGTCATCCTCTATTTATCCTATATAAAACGTTTATTGCCTCTTGACCTTGGTCCGTCTGACAACACTCAGTATCAGCCTACTTTATAAAAGTCCTATCTCGCAAGTGTCTGACATTACATTACAAGAGAGGCTCCGCAGTTCTCCGAGATGACGGACGGCTTTGTTAGACAGCACACGTAGACTTCATTCATGGAGATTACAGAAGGTGAACAGCAGACAGACCATGAGATCACTTACATGAGAGCAGTTGAGTCTAAGATGGAAATTATATATTACATACTATATCTAGGAGTTTTAGGAAGGAATTTTAAACACAACCTGGAAGTCTTCCGTGCTAAATGAAGTTGTTTGTAAAGACGTTAGACGGCCATCAGTGTAATAATACTTCAATTATTTTGAAAATAATTCACATTTAAGTGAATGGGGCTAAGCGGCAGGAACAGTCACAGCCACAATCATATGTAAGGCGCTATGGAGTCAAGATCCCATTCTTCTGCTAATTGATTGGGGTCCCTGTCTTAAGGATAGGCTATCAATTAAAAGTCCTGGACAAAAACTTTTAAGGACAGCCATAGACTGTACAATTTCCACTGATAGAGGCTGTGTTTGAACCACCTGGTAGGAAAATACTATCTTACCCTTTTTTTTTAGGAAAGTAATAGATAATTTCCATGTCTGAAATAATGGTATGTTTTGAGGCGGGCTTTTGAGTCTAATAGGGGCCTATGGCCGTTCAACGGCCTACAGGTCAGACTTCTTAAACATTACACATGCAAAAACACAGTCTCAGCAAATTTTTACAGTGGTTGGTGGTGATGATGACTTCCCCCATATTCAACTCTTGTATGCATCGTAGGCCTCCTGCCTCGGGGCTCCTGCCTTGCCTGGAAAATTGGCTCTCAGCAGGCCTCAGCGGCTTCCGCCCCACCTGGCAAATTGTCTCTTGGCAAGCCCTTGCGGCTTTCATATCGCTTGGCAAGTCTGGCTCTTTACATCCTTTTTGGCGGCTTCCGTCCCGCTTGACAAATTGGCTTTTATCAGCCTTTAGCGGCTCCTGTCTTACTCGGCACTTTGGCATTGCACACACTTTTCCATCTGTAAACGTGTGGCGGTCTATGGTCGGTCACTCCACTTATAACTTAGGAACAACAGTCTTTCGCTGTCACTGCTAAAATGCCCAAGACTTAACCTGTTTTTAACTATTTGGGAAGGCTCCATCCTATGGATAGGTCATCAGTATAAAAAAAACAGCCCCCAAACTGGACAACCCCTTTAATTTGGCCAAAGACAGAACAAGCAGTGCTTATCTATGTGCATCAGCTGTGCCAACCAGATACTCTTCTTTACAAGAATTATTTTGATTGCTGAAATTAAATCTGGCTTCTATTTTAAGGAATTCCTTAGGAAACATGAAATTACAGTTTGCTTTTCCAGGTCTCTTCTCTTTAACAATGTGCTCCACTAACGTATTGTCACCAAGACATTTTTGTTACAGATTTTTATTGTGTTTTCTCTGTTCTGAAGTTTCAGCTTTATCCTTGAAATGTAATTAAACTACTGGCCATGGTCAGGCGCTACTAATTGTCTCTATGTTTCCCATAGCGGAATGGAAGCACATTTTACTTGTGTATCCTGCAGCACAGAGGGCTCCGAGGTGCTAAGAAAACATCAAGTAAAGTGATTTTCGTTTTTTTGGAATTTTTTCTTTGCTAGCCTTGTACATTTCTGAGGGAGGACCTTATGACTTTGCTTCCATTAGACTAATCTTACATTCCCCTCATATTGTGTAGTTACTGGGATTGGGATACAGACAATGTAAGATTATATTGTAAATCTCCTCTAGAAGTTGATTTCGGCCATTGTTCAGGGTTTGTTTTCTTGTTGCCTTGGCATAACGGCTATCCTTATGTGGCAGTGTTAACAGATAAATAATATTAGTTGAATACATTAATATTGGCATTCCAGGGAAAGGAAACAGAAATATGGCAAAGAGGAACCCGAATTCTCAGTTATTCGTTGGATTACAGGCATATATATACAGAAAAGTGGGGCGCACGACAAAAATTTAGAATGGGGTTTTGTTCCTGGTGCTGGTTGACTTCCCATCTCATCATGGGACAGGAGAACCCAGCTATGGTCAGACTAAGGTCTTGAGAGGCCCCCTGGGCAAAATTTTGTGTAAGGACCCCTTATGCTTTTTTGGAAGGGACATTGGTGAAAAAAAAAATGCCACCAGTGACAGATAAAAAAATCATACAGCTACAATATATTAAATAGTAAGCACAATAGTATTTGAAAAACTACAATAAAGGGCCCAAATAGCAATACTTTGCAGTATCCAAAAAATACCACCATACAAATAATAATCATCCTAGATTTGGAGGCCACAGAGCATTTGGCCCTTTTGCTAACACTATAATCTGGCCCTGTATCCAGTCCTTTCTTGTCTGCTCTCATTACTTTATTACAGAGAAGTTTGGTAGGACCCTTAAGCGAGTTCTCCCATCACTCTTTGGTGCTGTGGAGAGAAGAGATCAATGTCGTAGAGAAGGGGAAAGGGAGCTACCATACCAAACCAGTCCCCCATGTCCACAGATCTTTATAGGACTCATAGCAGCATATAGATTCTAGATAGATGATATCAATTATGATTGGCTAGACCTCTCCCGTCAATGGTACACTATGCGACCGCCTTCTCTGCCTACCACTCGTCCCACCCCTGATTACAAATAAGAGTTTGAACTTAAACTAGAATTAGAACTTGGTTTTCGTCTTCTGAAACAAATACAAAATCCTTTCTAGCTCAGGAAGGACCAAGGACCAGATGTGGATACCCTGGCCCTCAGTGTCTTATCGACAGCCTCAGGAAGTACCATGGACAGATGTGGATCCCCAGGCCCTCAGTGTCTTATCGACACCCTCAGGAAGGACCATGGACAGATATGGATCCCCAGGCCCTCAGTGTCTTATCGATAGCCTCAGGAAGGACCATGGACAGATGTGGATCCCCAGGCCCTCAGTGTCTTATCGACACCCTCAGGAAGGACCATGGACAGATGTGGATCTCCAGGCCCTCAGTGTCTTAGCGACACCCTCAGGAAGGACCATGGACAGATGTGGATCCCCTGGCCCTCAGTGTCTTATCGACACCCTCAGGAAGGACCATGGACAGATGTGGATCCCCAGGCCCTCAGTGTCTTATCGACAGCCTCAGGAAGGATTATGGACCAGTTGTGGATCCCCTGGCCCTCAGTGTCTTATCGACACCACCTGCCCGAATTTAGTCTATTTTGTAATACAATATTTATTAGGTTTTAGCCATAGTTAATATAATCTCAGTGCTACACTAAACATTTCTGAGTTAAATGCTTGAGACATTAGGTTGTGTTTAAAGGGGGTTTCTAGGAATAGTAGAACCCTTTGTGGTCCCTTGTATGTCCTGGGGGTCAGACCCTCATGATCACCTATTGATGATCTATTCTAAAGACAAGCTGGCAATAGGTATTCCTGGAAAACCCCTTTAATACATTTAATTTATTCTGAATGTCACTCCCATCATGCCTCAGGGTCAAGCAAAGGTGTATTTTTCTTGTATTTCTGTATTGGAAAAGTGATTGTCACTTTTTAACTCATTGTGGTTGCACATGGGCATTAGTCCTGATCACGATGCAGAGAAAAGTATAGGGCTCCCTATGTGCCATTCCCGTCAGCTCTAGCATTGTGAGTGACCGGGCTGACAATATTGTCATATGACAGTAAATTATAGTTAAAAAAAAAATTGTTTCAAATTAAGAGGCTCCTAATGGGGTTAAAAAAAACAACAAAATGAAATGAAAAAAAAACAATATAAAAAAATAATAATGATGTAACACAAAAAACAATAAAAGTATTATTTTTGTAAGTAAATAATTTTTATTCAATAAAATTCAATAAACAGTTAAAAACATGGCATCAATTAACGTTAAAGGTAAACGCTGTAAAAAAGAAATAAAATGCATATAGCCCTTATACTAAATTCATATAAATTAAACACTACCAAATATGTACAGTACCTGAAATAATCCCTAAAAAAAATGAGCAACTCACCCCACAAAAGTCTCAAATAGATATGTAGCCTTAAAATCTAAAAAGTTATGGCTGAGGAGGCAAAAAAAATAAAAATTGCCTTCATTTTTAGGGGTTAATACTGCCCTTATATTTTCCATTTGTAGCATTCAGAAACCATTTACACCATATAATGCTCATAGAAGCAGTTGTGATCTTCAGGGGTGTAACTATAGGAGGGGCAAAGATTGCAGTTGCACCCAGGCCCTAAACGTCCCTCTGCCCCATGAACGGACACCAGTATTATCAATTTTACATGTAATGTGAGTGATTATAATAATAATAATAATATAATTATACTTTAACAAAATACAATATAGTCAGACATATGCAGGGATTATGTAAGACTCACGACAATTTTTTGTATTAAAGGGGAACTAAACCAAGTTTCAATAACAAAAGTCATGTAATAACTAGAACGCAGGTTCCCAGGACAAGACATTAGGTAACATGAAGGATCAGCACATTCTCCACACTCCACGTCACTGTGTTTCTCTGGCCCTGTAAATGGTTCTCATGTCTGTACCTGTGAAAAGCTCCGACAGCTGAACGCTAGAAAGTTTGGATTTATGTGTTAAATGTGTTGATAAGTGTAGCGCGCCTGTCACCCGGACAAATTAGTGACTGCAATAACAAGACCGCAAGGAAATAATGAGGCAGAGTTGACTCCCGTGAAATTTGGTCTGAAAATATGACTGCAACCTGATACAACTTATGTCATGTTTACCATATTGTTGTCGTTTAACACATTAATGTGATTCTGTCGCTGCTGCCGTAGCTCAAATCTCGCACACAAAAAGTCCATTTCCAATTTTTCTTTTTTTAAATTTGTCCGGACTATGAAAGCTCATTTCAATCATTACCACCCAGGGCTGGTTCTATTCGATATAGGGCCCTGGGCAAGAAGCAAAATCCCTGGTGGTCTAGGGTAGTCAAAAGTTTCATTATCATTTTCATGGTGGTCTAAGGCAGTGAGGGGGATATCTTTACATTCCTTACCTACTATCTAGTGTAGTGACGGGAGTCGATGGTAAATTGAGGTTTCTCCTGAAAGTTCCAGGAGGGGCCCCCTTGGTGGACGACCTAGGCAATTGCCCAGTTTGCCTCGCAAAATCAGCTCTCGCCTCTAGACCTCGGAAAGATAGACGACGTCCCCTATGGTAGCTGTAATAAGACGTATTCATTATATATAAAGGTGTATTCCAGGATATTTCCTAGGATATACAGTTACTTGCTGATCGGTTGGGATCAAACCACGGGAACCCCCACTAATCCGAACAAAGGGGCCGAGGCATTCAGCATTTTCTCTGCAGAGCTCATGGAGTGACAAGAGCTGAGTTCTAGCCATGACTACCTAGGCAATGTGCAAGAAAAAATACAGAAGGAGCCATGGGGCTCTACGGAGGGACACGTACTCTTCATATCAGGAATGGGTATTGGTCCCAACAGCCGGACCCCAGCAGTTCAGCAGGTTACATATTGATATACCATCACTTTCTTTTGCTGGAGAACCCATTTATGCCTGTGTCATATTGGAAAGTTTGTAATTTGTTATTTTTTTTATAATGTTATTGCGGGTGCAAAATAGTCCAAAACCCATCAACAATGACCCCATTTATGGGAAATAAATCAAATGAAGCACCGTCCCACCTACAGCACTTTCCTACTTAAACTTCGCTCCGGATATATTTTCCTAAAAGATGCAGATGATTGATTAATGGCATTCCACATTGAAAGTCGAAAAGTGTTAGCAAGACACTTGCCCGGCTGTGTCATTCTCTCTTAGAACAATAGGCTGAGATACAGGGACCGGTGCCAAGTATTCTTGAGGATAAGAGGTCATATGCTACTTTCTGCTAGGAGACAGATATATAAGGACAAGGGGAAAGCAGGAGTTTGGGGCTGGAGGGATCATTGTGTTCTAATAATAGGCACATCACATGAAGGCTAAGTCACCTAGAACAAGGCTTAGACCGGGGAGGTGAATCAAAGTGCTAGGAATTAAGAACATTTCTTCAACTATCCTCTGGCATACAAAAATAGTCCAAGGGAAAGACACATGCGATGGACACAGAAGCGACAGAGCTTCGGAAAGAAGCTTCTCACTTCAATACAATACTTTCTTGCTGGAACCGTATCAGAGCATTGTATTCATGCCTTGCATTAATGGACTCTGGTTTTATGAGACAAGATTTTTAAATACATCGGTAAAGGAAAATAGACTCTGCTTATCATGGCGATTGTTGTCAGGGGATAATGCAGAGTACGTTCCACCGTATAAGAAGGAGACATAGCTTTTGGCAACTTTAAATACTGGTAATGCTAATTTATCTTACATGTAAATAAATAATGCTGGGATATTTAGTGAATGGATAGATAGATAGATAGATAGATAGATAGATAGATAGATAGATAGATAGATAGATAGATAGATAGATAGATAGATAGATAGATAGATAGATAGATAGATAGATAGATAGATAGATACAGTAGATAGATAGATAGATAGATAGATAGATAGATAGATAGATAGATAGATAGATAGATAGATAGATAGATAGATAGATAGATAGATAGATAGATAGATATGAGATAGATAGATAGATAGATAGATAGATAGATAGATAGATAGATAGATAGAAAGATAGATATGAGATAGATAGATATGAGATAGATAGATAGATAGATAGATAGATAGATAGCCTTCGCACAGGGTGCATCACTCCAGCAGGTGGAAGAGAGCGCTGCGCTGGCTCCCTTCCCCTGCTTCTTTCAGATGCGCACGGGACCGGCGACTCAGCAGTCGCCTTTCTGCCCAAGGTGCTTCTTCACTCAGTGGCGTCGCTACCAGTGTAGCAGCCATAGCAGCTGCTAGAGGCGGCACTGGGCATGAAGGCGCCTGCGCCAGGCCCCCCCCCCGAGGGCGACGGCGCCGCTAGCAGCCGCTGCGGCTGCTCCAGTGGTAGCGACGGCACTATAGCAGAGCAGGGAGGTATCTCCCTGCTCTGCTATCTACTAGCGCCACTGTAGCTGGCTGAAGGAGCGGAATCCCCGTGTGGCTGGGGATTCCGCTCCTGAAGCGCTCCGCTGGATTTCTGTGACCATATATGGACAGTGACATCAGGGGGAACTCCTGAAGCGGAATCCCCATCCACAGCGTTGCAGACGCTGTGACCGGGGATTCCACTCCAGGAATAGCCAATGACGTCACTGTCCATAAATGGACACAGACGACAGGAGCTTCTCCTGGAGTGGAATCCCCGGTCACAGCATCAGCAACGCTGTAGATGGGGTTTCCGCTTCAGGAGTTGCCCCTAATGTCACTGTCCATATATGGACAGAGACATCAAGCGGAGCACTCCAGGAGCGGAATCCCCAACCACACGGGGATTCCGCTCCTTCAGGGAGCTACAGTGGCGCTATCTACAGGAATATGGGAGGGTGCTAGCTACATGGGGGCAGTCGGCTGTGTGGCACTACTTACAAGGGGCTGTGTGGCGCTATCTACAAGAGGGCTGTGTGGCACTACCTAGAAGGGGGCTGTGTGGCACTGCCTACAAGAGGGCTGTGTGGCACTACCTAGCAGCAGGGGGCTGTGTGGCACTACCTACCAGCAGGGGGCCATGTGGCACTATTTACCAGGGGGATGTGTGGCACAACCTACCAGGAGGCAGTGTGGCACTCCCTACCAGGCGGCTGTGTGGCACTCTCTATTAGTGGGCTGTGTGGCACTGCCTACCAGGATGCTGTGTGGCACTACCTACCAGGAGGCTGTGTGGCACTACCTATTGAGGGCTGTGTGGCACTCTATACAGGTGGCTGTGTGGCATTCTCTACAGGGGGCTGTATGGCACTATCTACAAGGGGGCTGTGTGGCACTATCTACAAGGGGGCTGTGTGGCACTATCTACAAGGGAGCTGTGCAGCGCTATCTACAAGGGGGCTGTGTGGCGCTATCTACAAGGGGGCTGTGTGGCGCTACCTACAAGGGGGCTGTGTGGCACTATCTACAAGGGGCCTATCTGGCACTATCTACAAGGGGGCTGTGTGGCACTATCTACAAGGGAGCTGTGTGGCGCTATCTACAAGGGGGCTGTATGGCGCTATCTACAAGGGGGCTGTGTGGCGCTACCTACAAGGGGGCTGTGTGGCGCTATCTTCAAGGGGGCTGTGTGGCGCTATCTACAAGGGGCCTATCTGGCACTATCTACAAGGGGGCTGTGTGGCACTATCTACAAGGGGCTGTGTGGCACTACCTACAAGGGGCTGTGTGGCACTACCTACAAGGGGCTGTGTGGCACTACCTACAAGGGGGCTGTGTGGCACTATCTACAGGGGGGAATCTGTGAGTGGTGGGCTGATGGTAATTTTACTGTGAGTGTCGGGCTGATGGTCATATTACTGTGAGTGGGGGGCTGATGGTCATTTTTATGTGAGTGGGGGGCTGAGGGTCTTCAACTGGTTTCCACCTCTGAGCTCCAATTGAAATTGATAGGAGGCAGAAAATACCTGTGGCGCCCGTTTGGAGCTTTTTTGCCTGCGTCTTGTGTATTAGCTTCAACGGCTTAAGAAAAAACGCAAAAAAAACAAGGTCAAACAATGCTGAAACTTCCTGAAGGAATTTTGAGGCAGATTTTTGCCTAGGGGGCCTAGGTCAGTACTATTTTTGTTTTTGTTTGGGGGCACTGTCTACGAGGGGGAGATGGGGGATAATGACACTGTCTACAGGGAAGTTACATAGTTACATAGTTACATAGTTACATAGTTACATAGTTTGTACGGTTGAAAAAAGACACATGTCCATCAAGTTGTATTGCTAAATCTACAGGGGGCACTATACTGTGGGGGGGGGGGGCACTCAGCGGACATTTTACTGTGTAGGGGTACTACAGGGGGCATAATACTGTGGGCACAATTAGAGGACAAAATACTGTGTCCTTGAAGGGGTTGTAATATATTATATTATTAAATATTATTATTATATTGTATGGGGGCATTATACTTTTTTTATGGGACATTTTTTTATGGGGGTGGGGCGCCGAAAGATAATTTCCCATGGGGCGCCATCTATCCTAAGGCCGGCCGTAGATAGATAGATAGATAGATAGATAGATAGATAGATAGATAGATAGATAGATAGATAGATAGATAGATAGATAGATAGATAGATAGATAGATAGATATATGATAGATAGATAGATAGATAGATAGATAGATAGATAGATAGATAGATAGATAGATAGATAGATATGAGATAGATAGATAGATAGATAGATAGATAGATAGATAGATAGATAGATAGATAGATAGATACATAGATAGATAGATAGACATGAGATAGATAGATATGAGATAGATAGATAGATAGATAGATAGATAGATAGATAGATAGCCTTCGCACAGGGTGCATCACTCCAGCAGGTGGAAGAGAGCGCTGCGCTGGCTCCCTTCCCCTGCTTCTTTCAGATGCACACGGGGCCGGCGACTCAGCAGTCGCCTTTCTGCCCAAGGTGCTTCTTCACTCAGTGGCGTCGCTACCAGTGTAGCAGCCATAGCGGCTGCTAGAGGCGGCACTGGGCATAAAGGCGCCTGCGCCAGGCCCCCCCCCAAGGGCGACGGCGCCGCTAGCAGCCGCTGCGGCTGCTACAGTGGTAGCGACGGCACTATAGCAGAGCAGGGAGGTATCTCCCTGCTCTGCTATCTACTAGAGCCACTGTAGCTGCCTGAAGGAGCGGAATCCCCGTGTGGCTGGGGATTCCGCTCCTGAAGCGCTCCGCTTGATTTCTGTGACCATATATGGACAGTGACATCAGGGGAAACTCCTGAAGCGGAATCCCCATCCACAGCGTTGCAGACGCTGTGACCGGGGATTCCACTCCAGGAATAGCCAATGACGTCACTGTCCATAAATGGACACAGACGACAGTAGCTTCTCCTGGAGTGGAATCCCCGGTCACAGCATCGGCAACGCTGTAGATGGGGTTTCCGCTTCAGGAGTTGCCCCTAATGTCACTGTCCATATATGGACAGAGACATCAAGCGGAGCACTCCAGGAGCGGAATCCCCAACCACACGGGGATTCCGCTCCTTCATGGAGCTACAGTGGCGCTATCTACAGGAATATGGGAGGGTGCTAGCTACATGGGGGCAGTCGGCTGTGTGGCACTACTTACAAGGGGCTGTGTGGCGCTATCTACAAGAGGGCTGTGTGGCTCTACCTAGAAGGGGGCTGTGTGGCACTGCCTACAAGAGGGCTGTGTGGCACTACCTACCAGCAGGGGGCTGTGTGGCACTACCTACCAGCAGGGGGCTGTGTGGCACTATGTACCAAGGGGATGAGTGGAACAACCTACCAGGAGGCAGTGTGGCACTCCCTACCGGGCGGCTGTGTGGCACTCTCTATTAGTGGGCTGTGTGGTACTGCCTACCAGGATGCTGTGTGGCACTACCTATTGGGGGCTGTGTGTCACTCTATACAGGTGGCTGTGTGGCATTCTCTACAGGGGGCTGTATGGCACTATCTACAAGGGGGCTGTGTGGCACTATCCACAAGGGGGCTGTGTGGCACTATCTACAAGGGAGCTGTGTGGCGCTATCTACAAGGGGGCTGTGTGGCGCTATCTACAAGGGGGCTGTGTGGCGCTACCTACAAGGGGGCTGTGTGGCGCTATCTACAAGGGGCCTATCTGGCACTATCTACAAGGGGGCTGTGTGGCACTATCTACAAGGGAGCTGTGTGGCGCTATCTACAAGGGGGCTGTGTGGCGCTATCTACAAGGGGGCTGTGTGGCGCTACCTACAAGGGGACTGTGTGGCGCTATCTTCAAGGGGGCTGCGTGGCGATATCTACAAGGGGCCTATCTGGCACTATCTACAAGGGGGCTGTGTGGCACTATCTACAAGGGGCTGTGTGGCACTACCTACAAAGGGCTGTGTGGCACTATCTACAAGGGGGGAATCTGTGAGTGGTGGGCTGATGGTAATTTTACTGTGAGTGTCGGGCTGATGGTCATATTACTGTGAGTGGGGGGCTGATGGTCATTTTTCTGTGAGTGGGGGGCTGAGGGTCTTCAAGTGGTTTCCACCTCTGAGCTCCAATTGAAATTGATAGGAGGCAGAAAATACCTGTGGCGCCCGTTTGGAGCTTTTTTTTGCCTGCGTCTTGTGTATTAGCTTCAACGGCTTAAGAAAAAACGCAAAAAAAACAAGGTCAAACAATGCTGAAACTTCCTGAAGGAATTTTGAGGCAGATTTTTGCCTAGGGGGCCTAGGTCAGTACTATTTTTGTTTTTGTTTGGGGGCACTGTCTACGAGGGGGAGATGGGGGATAATGACACTGTCTACAGGGAAATTACATAGTTACATAGTTACATAGTTACATAGTTTGTACGGTTGAAAAAAGACACATGTCCATCAAGTTGTATTGCTAAATCTACAGGGGGCACTATACTGTGGGGGGGGGGGGGGCACTCAGCGGACATTTTACTGCGTAGGGGTACTACAGGGGGCATAATACTGTGGGCACAATTAGAGGACAAAATACTGTGTCCTTGAAGGGGTTGTAATATATTATATTATTAAATATTATTATTATATTGTATGGGGGCACTAAAAGGGCATTATACTTTTTTTATGGGACATTTTTTTATGGGGGTGGGGCGCCGAAAGATCATTTCCCACAGGGCGCCATCTATCCTAAGGCCGGCCGTAGATAGATAGATGGATAGATAGATAGATAGATAGATAGATAGATAGATAGATAGATAGATAGATAGATAGATAGATAGATAGATAGAAGATAGATAGATAGATAGATAGATAGATAGATAGATAGATAGATAGATAGATAGATAGATAGATAAGGTCTCAAAAGTACTCCTGTGTGCAACATTGATACACTTGCACTAAAGAAGGTCAGTTAGTGACCACCAAAAGCCTCAATCCGGCCATACCTTTCCAACTATGCACCAATAAAGCACCTTTTTCTACTTTGCTTATACCTTGGAGTGCTGCCTGATTTTTGGATTCTAGATAGATAGATAGATAGATAGATAGATAGATAGATAGATAGATAGATAGATAGATAGATAGATAGATAGATAGATAGATAGATAGAAGTGCCTCAATGCGATGCAATGCAGTGATGTCATCACGCCACCTGCGCCGGAATTTCAGGCTGAAGTTCTCACCATCTGCAGTAGTCTCTAGTAGTTCACAGGCCTAAAACAGTCTGTGGCTTACCAAAGTTATTGGCGGGGCAGGTAGCCAATGACTATCAGCTCTGCCATAGTAAACTAAGTGGCACTCGCACGAGGATCCAGGGCTGGTGGGACCCTCCTTGCATGCAATCTAAAAATCGTAGGAAGATACTAGGTTTTAAGGTGGTAGTTGCCTTACTTACTGGGCTACTCACAGGTTACACATATGTCCATCCCCGGATAAACAGATAGACTGACAGACAGACAGACAGACAGATAGACAGAAAAACAGATAGCTAGAGATAGATAAAAAGAATGAGGCGACGGGGCCACGGGGCGCAATCTAGATAGATTACTGATATGAGCTGTAACAGTCTCCTGCTTCATAATGTATTAGTTTTGGTAGCTTTTGAAGTTTCTCTATCCGGTTTCTTTCTAAGATGACTTTAGACATTCGATTTGTGGTGGTGGATCGGATTTTGAACGAACCTGCCAATAATGTCTATGAGCCTGACAAGCACTTATCCCCCATTGCTCTATAGCTGTACGTTTCGGCCTACATTCCCCAAGGTCTATGGCCACCTTCAGACATTATTGTAGGCGAGTCTGCTTCCAGTCCTCATGTTGTTCGCCTATGTAGACGTTCCAGCCTGTGACATCCCTGTCTGTTGACTTTACATGATTTCCTAAAGCTCCAGAGGTTTAGGATTGAGAAAACTTCCAGTGAGGCTGTGAGCCACTAGGGGACTCCTGATTACTACTGTTGATTTAATTTCCAGGAAATTGTAGTCTCCTAAAAGTACATTCCGATTAGAGAAAAAATAATTCCCTTTCTGCAAAACCGGCTGCTGTCATGCCGTCCACAAAAGACGGGGAACGGCGGCAACTAATCAAAAGAAAGCCAAATAAATGCCGGAGTAATAATACATCTTAAGGTCCCTGTGATGAGGCAGGCCTGCTTTTATTTCATTTCCATCTGCTCCTATATTAGAGATCAAGCATTGTTCTTAGCACATTATTCTGAAGCACTGACAATTTGTTCGGAAAAATAATTCTGCCCCTAAGAAAAAATTCTTCACCGGTAGTCACAGAATAGAAGCTGCATGAAGAAGTTCTGGTCGATAATGTCCCAAAAAGTACCTAGGCTATAGATAATTGATTAGAAATATAAATTGTCCAAATAAACTGATAATCTATCTAATCTATCTATCTATCTATCTATCTATCTATCTATCTATCTATCTATCTATCTATCTATCTATCTATCTATCTATCTATCTATCTATCTATCTATCTATCTATCTATCTA